>NC_064560.1:6642500-6949166 GCF_937001465.1 Orcinus orca | reverse complement strand
ACACAATTACTCCCCCAAATTTGGCCACAGCATCTGAATTCAAATCCAGAAAAGCAGTTCAACTAGCACAGCAACTTGGATTTTCACTAATCTCCTTACATTTTAATAGACTACAATAAACCCATTACAACCATTTCTTCCTTCTAGAACCTGAAATCATGTTATCTGTTCTTGGTGAAAACCTTTCAGTCCACTGAGCAGCTCTAATTTTGAGTAACTGTGCTAACATATAATTAACGTGCCCGTGTACAAAACTGAAAATGTCTGAAGAAGGCATGGAGATGCTTCTGGGTGCTAATCTGGGAACTTCGCACAGCCTCCTGCAAGGTTCCCGGGGGCAGGTCCTGATCAATGGGTACACAGATGAGTAATTCTCTGTACCATGGACATTCTTGACTGTATAAGCAAAGAAGTACATAATCAAACCTTCCGAAGGATGAAGAACAACAAATAGACATTACAGTGGAGAAGGCAGACGTCCAGGGCCTTTGCCAGAAAGACAGGAGCTAAAAAGTTTTTTGGGTAATGCAACATATTTGCATCTGGGCCCACTGCTGGCACCAGGGCCACTGTTTCAATAACATATCTATATTTAGCTATCTATCACAGACAAATTTCTATCACTGCACAAACAGAAGTCGAGCTCAGATGTCTGCAGAATTTCCTTTCCTCTCTTAAAAAAAAAAAACATTCTAGACCAGACTGATAACATTCTGTACTTGCAGCTGCCACTGAAAAATATTCATGCCAATGAAAGATACATTTAGTCAGCTTTTCTTTTTCTTGATCTTTTAATATTTTATAACACATTAAAGCTCAAAGTTCCTTTCTTAAACAAATCTTCAAGCAGTCGTTAAACAGAATGCAAATACTTTACACTTTAAATCATCAATCATTTAAAGAATCCTCTCTATGAACTGAATAAATAAGCCATCTGTAACCACGGCCTCCCTATCATGTTTTTAAGCTGACCCACTTCTTCCCCGGTCACCATGGTTTGTAAAATCTCACTTCTAAGGGGATGAGTGCTCGGTGCCAGCTCATAGTTCGCATTCAACTGGGTAAAAGGGTAACGTAAACCCCAGGCAGCATTTAAAATGACCTCCTCTACCTACAAAAACAGAACTTCAATACCCTCCCCCCCCCACCGGAAGCAATCTTTTCTCCAACCGGAGAGCAAATCAAGTCTGCGAGGGAGAAAATGAGCCAGTTAAAGGAGGAAGAAACCTGATCAGGTGTTAAAACGCATGGCTCTGGACATCAACCAGCAAGCAGGATCGGGTCCGGTCGGCGGGAGCTGCTCCCCAAGACTGAGCTGAAATCAAGGTCGGACCCGCTTCTAGAGATGCTGACCCACTTCTAGAGATGGGACCCGCTCGGCGGCGGCGAACCTGCGCGTCCCCAGGAGCCTGGCCGGGACCCCCGGCGCCCCCGGCCCGGCCCGGCGCGGGGCGGGGCGGCCGGGGCGGCACAACTTTCCGCAGCTCCCCGCCAGCGGCGCCGAAACGGGCAGGGGCGAATCTCAAGCCGCTCCCCGCCATCAGCGACTCTTTTCTCCCGGTGGTGGTGGCGGCTGGGGGAGGGGTGGAAGGACTTCAGGAGAGGATGACAAGGAGCGGAGAGAGGAGGACCACTTCCCACCGGCCAGGCCGCCACAAAGGGAAGGGCGCCGCGCCCCCCTCGGTGTCACCGAGTCTCACGCCTGCCGGGATGGGAACGCGCGAGGGCCGGCGGGCCGCGCGGCAGGTGACAGCGGCGTGGCGGGTCCCCGCGCCTCCCCGCCCACCCGGGGCCTCGCCTCCGCCGCGCGGCTCCGCGAGCCAGACGCGCCCCCCGGACCTCCCGCCGCCCGTGAGCCCCGCGAAAGCCACGCGGGGGGCCGCCCGCCGCTCAGCGGTGCGGCCGCCGCGCCCCGGAGCCGGCGCCCGCGAGGAGCCCCGGGCGCGCCTACCCCTTGGCGTGCTCCGTCTCCTCCTCATTGTCCCCGTCGATCCCGCACGTGTCCTGGTCGTCCAGCTCCAGGCTCTGCTGGCTGGCCGCGGACTCGCTGTCCTCCGCCATCGCGGCGGCGCGGGCTGGGGCGGCGCTCCGGGCAGCTGGCGCTGAGGGCCGGCGCGGCGGAGGCGGCGCAGCGAGCAGCTCCCTCTAGCGCCGCCCGCCGTCTCCTCAGAGCCGGAGCCGCAGGCGTGCCAGCCCCTCCTCGCCCCGCCCCTCCTCGCATCGCCCCGCCCCCGGGCCCGCCCCCTGCGGCCCGGGTTGGGTGGAGGGCGGTCCGCGCGCCCCCGCGGCCCGGGGTAGGGAGCGGGCAGGGCGGAGGGTAGTAGGGGTGGTCGCGATCCGCTGCGAGCAGGAGCGTGGTCCTGCATCCCGGCCGGTGCCTGAACCCTGCGCTCGCCTCTGAATGGCGCAACCTGAAGACCCCGAATTCTGAGTCTTCGTTTTGGGAGCACAGGCAACGCGATTTTACATCTCTTCGTATTAGGAAGACTTTTAACTCTTTGCAGGAAATTCTTACTCAGGGGTAGGCGTGCCAAGACCACTGATTTCCAGAACCCTCACCCCCGCCCTTCACCTCATCCCCAACCACGTACGCTTTGTAAAAGTTCCATTTCATATGTCTCTGTCTTTCCAGTATACTATAAAGTCAAAGCCAGAGTCAAAACAGAGTGCTTCCAGCCTTCCCGCCTCTCCGTTCCAACGAGACTCGCAGCCCTAAAACTCTTGACAGAGAAAAATGTGGAACTGCCCCTGTTTTTGCTGGACGGCTTAGACCACAACCAT
Source organism: Orcinus orca (assembly GCF_937001465.1). NCBI lineage: Eukaryota > Metazoa > Chordata > Mammalia > Artiodactyla > Delphinidae > Orcinus > Orcinus orca. The sequence goes on along the minus strand of NC_064560.1, from coordinate 6,946,385 downwards.
CTTTGGGGAAATGGGACTTGTCCATGATGCTGGGGCCTTGGACAGTGTCAGTGAAGTGAGGCCACTCTGGCGTCCTCAAGTGAAGGTTATGACCTAGACCTCCGAGCAAAAGTGGGTGGCCTTCTAGGCTCAGATGGTCCCGTTTCTCTCCCCGTGAACGCAGGAGGGGAAGGAGGCACCCCGCGGATTGCCAAATAAAACGCGGGTGAAGTCCAAACTCTTATTTGCTGTTGCAGTCTGTACACCCCGGTCCCTTCCTTTGTTCTCCTTTCATGAGCAGAGTTCAAGGTCCCACTGGGTCATGGGAAGCCTACATGGCTTTACAAAGGCAGTGGAAAGATAGTTATCAGAAATGCTCAGAGAGGAAAAAAGAGGCTTTTAAAAGCCACCTGAAATTTTTGGTGCGGGTCCTTTTTTTTGCAAAAGGCATTGGGAGCATTTGGGGCTCCTTTTTTTCCCCACAAGCCAGACCGTGCCCTTAAAATACGGTAAGATAGAAGTATCTAGAGACAAAAATTGCAGAGCTATTTCAAAGTTCACCAGACTTTTATGACTGACTGAGGATGAGCCAGCAAAGGTTCTGTAAGAAGTGCAAAATGGGGCCAAACCACGAAGGAAATACAATGCTTTCTTTCACAATTGCAATGATTTCTGAGGCAGAAAGTCACATGTGGCCCTCTAGCTTCAAACTTTAGGCAAATATAGATCAGTGAATTTCCCGCTGCTCATCCCTGTGAACGGGAAGAGTTGGCTAACGGTAACCTGGTTGGGTAGTCAGCAGGACGCTGCAAATCTATCCCATCAGTTGCTATAGCCTATTGGAAGGGTTCTCTAAAATGTTTTAAAAATACAAAGCCGAGTCAGCAGACACGTATTATTTATATGAATTCTCAAGAAATTTTGACTGAGAACCTCTCAAAAAGAATAAGAAAACAAATAATCCTGGAGAAATATTAAAATGAGGGTATCAAAAACCAGTTAAGGGCTTCCCTGGTGGCGCAGTGGTTGAGAGTCCACCTGCCGATGCAGGGGACACGGGTTCATGCCCCGGTCCGGGAGGATCCCACATGCCGCGGAGCGGCTGGGCCCGTGAGCCATGGCCGCTGAGCCTGCGCGTCCGGAGCCTGTGCTCAGCAGCGGGAGAGGCCACAACAGTGAGAGGCCCGCGTACCGCAAACAAAACAAAACAAAACAAACAAACAAAAAAACCCAGTTAAACACTGGAAAGCAATGATAAATAGGGAACATCTGTTCCCCAGAATGCAAAGAAGTTGGCCCAGATGACTCTTTGGTACTGGATGGAGGTATTACATAATACAAACGTGTGTCATCATTAATCATTTGAAGGAGGACAGAGTTTGCCGACAACCCTGGAAAATTCTTAAATCCTATTGTTATGCATAGAAACTCACTATGTTTCTAAAAAATTTTGCTTCTTCCTCTGGTTTAATCCCAGAGTTTGGGGGACTGGAAGCAGGTGGTATCTTCTAGAATCTCAGATCCAACATTTATTTGGGGGAAGAGAGTACTGTACAGTGATTACTAGTGTGTTAAAAGAAGCTCTTGGAAATTTCCTATCCTACTTGACTCATCTCTTATTATAGATGTAAGATCATAGTTGTATAATTAGTCTTGTTTTATTTAAACTATGGTAACTTTTTGCTTTTAAAAAAAATTGTGCTAAATTACACATACCATAAAATTTACCATCTTAACCATTTCTAAGTGTACAGTTCAGTAGTGTTAAGTACATTCACATTGTTGTGCAAGCCCACCTCCAGAGCTTTTTCATCTTGCAAAACTGCAACTAGAACCGTTAAACAACTCCCCATTTACCCCTCTCTCCAGCCCCTGGCAACCACCTATGGATCTGACTACTTCCTATCCCTCTGAATTTGACTCCTCTAGGTACCTTGTATAAGTGGAATCATACAGTCTTTCTGTGACTAGCTTATTTCCCTTAGCAAAATGTCCTCAAGGTTCATCTGTGTTGTACCATGCATCAGAATTTTCTTCCTTTCTAAGACTGAATAATATTCTGTTGTATGAATAACATTCTGTTGTATGAATAACATTGTATTATTGTAAATCATAAGATCCTAAACTTTGAGGCTGATGCTGTGATTTGGGTGAGATGTTGGGGAGTCTTGTGGGCGAGAGGAAAATGTGAACATAAGATGGATGTGATGTAAGAAGGATTTGAATAACTGTCCAGAAGGTAGATTGATAGATTCATTGCAAAACTATGGCCTCAAATCTCTACTCCTGTCGTTGGCAACTCCTCCCATCAAGAGATGGAACCAACGTCCCCACCACTTGATTCTGGGATGACCAACAAAATTTGGCAGAAGTGACGGTGTGGCAGTTTGGGCACATAGAGTATACCCTTTTGCTTCCTCTATCCCTTTACTTCCAGCAAAAAGAAATTCTGATGATACAGGGTGTGTATCTAGGATACATATTTATTAATATGAGAACTAATGAACTCTGGCCAAAGGGAGGCTTGCACGCTCTACTCTACCCAGCGGAATGCTTCCCCTCCACAGGCACAAGCCTAGGTTAGCCTGTGGGCTGGACCTGGAGTGAGCCCAGACCTCCTGGGCTCTCCAGTTCTTGGTCAGTCTGCCAACTGACCACGGACATGTGAGCGAGCCCCACTGAGTTTAGCATAACTGCCCAGCTGACCCATAGATGTGTGAGAAATAATCCATGGTCATTTTTTAAAGCCATTAAGTTGTGGAGTGTTTTTTGTTTTTGTTTTGTTTAATGAAGCAATAACTAAATGATATACTACAGAAAAGCAAAGACCAAAAGAAAATCTTAAAGATTGACACATCCTTTATCATCAACTTGATAACTGTCTATGTATCAGGGTACGTCTGAAAAAGACTCCTGCCAAGTCGAAAGTTTGCACGTGCCGCTCTGTACTCACAAAAACAATGCCCATTACTTTTGCATTGTGTTAACTCTTCCTGATAGCCGGTCTGCTTCACACTCAGGTTGACTTGATCGTAATTAAAAAAAAAAAAAAAAAAAAAAGTGACTCCATTTCTAATTGTGGAGGAAACTATGACTACGCTGTACCTTTTGCAATTGTGTGTTTGACAAGCACTTCTTAGGGTCAGTGTGAGCGCAATTTTCACCTCCCATTGCTTATGATCCTGCTGAAAAGTTTTCCTACTTGTTCAAACTAGCAGGGTGGTACCAGCAGGCCAGCTGCATTATGCAGCTTCACTGTTGGTGCGACTGTCTTGCACCCCGTAGGACAAAGTAGAGTGTGAGGGGGACGCCAAGGAAACTGCCAGAGGATGTAGAGATGATGCCATAGCATGAGATAGAAGGTGCCTTAAGTCTGTAAACAAGGTCATTTCACGACCACACCCTGTTGCCACCTGTGAATATACCCGGGCTTTGTTCACCAACACATCACTGGATGGTGTAGTGCCAAAGTTTATCAGTTCTTTCATGAATAAAAACTGTCTATTCCAGAAGCACATTCTCATCAGAAAGTTTTACTTGAAGTATTAAGTACGAAAGGAGGCAAAAGGATCTATTCTAGCCTGTCCAGGATTAGGGTTTCCCAGTCCTCTCAGGAAGAAAGGGTGGAGGAGAAAGGAAAAGAGTAAAGGAAGTAGGGAGAGTAGGTAAGGGAGTGGAAGGGGGGAGGGGCAGATCAAGAAAGGGACGCTAGTGGGGTACAGGGAAGCAAAGAAAGGCGTAGGGAATCAGCTGCCAGCAACCCAAAGGCCACAAGGGCCTCCCAGATGAGAGAACTCCCTGCCTCCAGCCTCTACCTCCCTTTAGATCCTTTTCAACAGTGCTACTCAAATGATCCTTCTATAGCAATCTGATCAGTCCCCTGACTTAGAACTTCTGCAAGTCCCAATTGCTTTCTGCACTGAGTCAAAGCTCCTTAGGTGAGCATTCAAGGCCACCCACAAGCTAACCTCACCTTGCCTCTGGTCTCACACTCCTCAAGCCTCCCCATGACCAGCATACTGTTTCCACTAGGATACTCCATCCAGTCTCTAAACGCACCAGGTCTTTACTTAGATTTCACTTGTCTCTTCCCCCTCGTCTCATCCATCACTAATGACAGGTCAAATGTTGCTTCCCTGTCAAGCTTCCCAGACACCAGAGAGTTGCCCAGTGTCCTCTGCTCCCAAGGCCCTCTGTTCATGCCTCTGTTACCAATGCAGTAATGAATCGTTTTCTATGCCTGCAACCATCCCATCATGTGACTGTCAGCTCTGAAGAGTCCTGCTCCTTTTACTGGTCTCAGTAGCCCTATCACCCAACAGTGCCTGGCCCAGAATGAACGAATGAATGAATGTCTCTTCCACCTCATTTCTCCCTATATGCAAACCCATCCCCTTTTGATGGTTTACTTGCAGAGGCATTCAGGCAAAATTTCTTACCATGGAAATCCCTGGTAAAATCCCTACCATGGATTTTCAGGAAAACTTAAAGATGGGAAGTAGAGACACAGTTTAACTTGTTTCTTCTAAGGACAGAGATTTCTTCCAGGAATCATATGTGAGCACAGGATTCTTGTTCCCACTTTTTCAAAAGTAAAATATGTGAGGGAAGAAGAGGAAGGGAATCTATTTGAACAGTAAAAGAGGAAAAAATGCTTCCTCATTGCTAGGACCTTTCGTCTTTATACAAGCTAATACCATCACTGGTACATCAGCCCCTGAAGCCAAGTCTCCCCGGGAGCCTCCCATGCACACTCAGTGGATCTGCCAGAAAGGAAGATGTACATCTCGCCCAAGCTTGCTAAGATGCAGACACTCACGGGCTCACACTGGCACTCCTGTGTCAGAGCTTGGTGAGAAAGTTCCTGGGAAAGCCAGCTATATTTCCTCGGAAGTTTGGGAACACACATGAAGATTGGATACTGGCCACCCAGTGGGTGTTGATATCCAAGAGGAGCTTATAGCTGCACCAATTAGGTAAAACAGGTTACACCATTTTTCTCTAATCCCTCTTCCCTACCACCTGGGCTCTGGAGGCCCCACAGCCCGGCATGTGGAGAGATCCTGTGAACCACAGGGAAATGCCAGAACCAAGGGTGGGGTGGACTTGGCATTGGACAGAAAAAAGATAAAAGATTCAAACAGAATGTGACTAGAGTGAACTTCTTAATACCTGCCATCACTGAAAGCTCTGGGATCTGCCCAAGATATCACTAAGGGTGGGGAAAGGGAGATTTGAAAGCATGGGTTTTTTTGGTTTTTTTGTTTGTTTGTTTCTGGCTGCACAGCGTGGCATGCAAGATCTTAATTCCCCTACCACGAATTGAACCCGGGCCGCCTGCAGTGGAAGCGTGGAGTCCTAACCACTGGACTGCCATGGAAGTCCCACACCCATTTTATTTTATAAAGACAAAAACAAAGCCAAAAAAACCCCACCTATGTATCATTTTATTTATTTGTAAATAGTGTCTCCGAGCAAAAATGGTACCATCCTTTTAAGAAGAAACTGTAGATAGATTCAGATCCCTGTACCTTCCTATTCCCGTTTATGGCCAAGGAAGATACATATTCACAAGATTTGCATAGCGTAAACCTCAGTGTTAAAATGTGTTGAGGGTTACAGCCTGGTTTAATTTGTAAAACTTCTGAATTGGAGAATGTTTTTACAGAAATTTGTAGAAAGTGATTTAAGTCATACTTTTTCATTAGACACAACCATTTACCCACAGAGATTTCTTAGTGTTTTCCTTCTTGTCCACTCAGGACGGACACTTTAGTCATTTGCTCTGCGGTGGAAATGGGTTGGTGCAGATCCAACCACGTTCTCTCATCCTCACTGGCCTCAATTTCCCCCCTTTAGTGTAACCAGAATCTTGCCTACCGGCAGTACATCGTGTGACCATCAACTGAGGAAACCAATTTGACCCTTGCTAGAAGCCAATGCGTGATACTGGAGTTGTTGAATCCTCATAGCCTAACTTACAGAAGAACAGAAACAGACTCACAGATACAGAGAACAAACTAGTGGATACCAGTGGGGAGTAGGTGGGGGGAAAGGGTGAGAAACGTGTAGGGGATTGAGAGATACAAGCTACTGTGTATAAAATAAATAAGCTACAAGGATATATTGTACAGCACAGGGAATATAGCTATTATTTTGTAATAACTTTAAATGGAGTATAATCTATAAAAAATTGAATCACTATGTTGTACACCTGAAACTAATATAATACTGTAAATCAATGACTTCAATAAAAAACCCACTAATTTGAAAAGATACATGCACCCCAATGTTCATAGTAACATTAGTTACAATTGCCACACTATGGAAGCAACCTAAGTGTCCATCAACAGATGAATGGATAAAGAAGATGTGGTATACATTATATCTACAACAGAATACTACTCAGCCATAAAAAGGAACTAAAATTTGCCATTTGCAGCAACATGGATAGACTTGGAGGGCATTACATTAAGTGAAATAGTAGGAAGTTGTGCAAGAGAAAGTATTTCAGAGATTTTCAAGCACTACATAGATGTATAGAATTACCATGAGGCTAGGCCTCCCACAGAGCATGGCAGCACTTACAATTCCAGTGAAAAAAACTAATGATTTCTCACTGTCCATTGGTTTTTCTGCCCTGTTAAAGACCAAATGTTCAAATGGTCCTGTTTAGTGGGACAGATATGACTTCACATCATTGCTGGTATGAGTTTCCTGGAGGTTGTGGGTTTGGAGATGAATTTTGCATAAAAAGAATTCTTGGATGTTGGGTAGAGAGAGCAGGAACCTTTGATGACCAATTGGAGCAGTGAGAAGAAAACCAAATGTCTTTTGCATAACTGGCAGGGAAAGAACCCGTGAGTGAAGCGGGGAGGGGATATAATTAGACTACTTTGATAAAGACTCCTGAAATCAAATGTGAATACATTGAATCCACTGCAGAAGCATCCACCGATTATGTTGTCAAAGATGCAGGCGGGAGAAATGGATTTCACTAGTGTTTTGAATGGGAACAGAGCCTAGAGGCAAAACTGCCAGTTAATATGACTTATTTCAGATGAGAAATGATCACAGACTGTCCCAGAGACTCTACAGTGGAGGAAAAAAACCAGCCAAACACACACGAATTAAGAAACAACAACCAAAACCCCCCAACACTTCAGCAACGAGCCAGTTGCAGGAAGGAGCAGGACGTGATTCAGAGGCTCCACGCCTGAGGGAGGGTGACAATGGATACTCCCAGGATCTAGGGGAAATGTGTTAGACACTTAAGTGTAGTTACAGAGCTTTCTTGTAAATACGATGAAGCATGATTTCATTTTAAAGTAATTCCTACCAGGCCAGCCTTTGGATTTTTTTATGTTTACTTTTATTTTGCATGTCAAGTTGATTTTCTTAAAACAAATATCCAAAAATACCCAAGAGGATCATGTTCCGGGTGAACGCTGTTTTATTTGGTCAACAAGTATTTATTGTGTATTTATGGTGTCAGGTATTGAAGCAGAGACTTTGTACTGTATTATTTCCTACTGATCTCTACAACAGCTCTGTGATGTAGGCATTATTCTCATTTTCCATTTAGGCATCTGAGCCTCAACGAGGTTATGTAACTTATCCAAAATAGTGTCTTAGCAAATTCTTACAGCACTTACAGCTCTGCGTGGCAAGTTCCTGTTTTCTTGTTAGAGAAGACACTTGTCTACACGACGTGTTACCCTATTCTGTCATCAGAATCCACCTGCCCCTGTAGACACTGCAAATGCCAGCTACTCACTTTGGTGGCTTCTCTCGCCGCTCAAGGTGGTGCTATGACCCCGTTTTGTCAATGAGACATAAAGACTCCTCCTGGGGGCCATCAGGGGAATTGAGCAGCTGCAACTACTGCCCAGCCGCTTGGCAGAGGGAAAGATGTGAAGAGCTTGATCCTCAGGGGGGTCACAGAGCCTCTGAGCTCTAGGACCACCACCTGCATGCCTCTTGTTAGAGGAGAAAAATAACTCCCTAGTGTTTGGGCTCCTTGTATTTGGATATTGTCTTACTTGCAGCTGAGAGCATTCCATCAATACAGGCAGGCCAGGCTTGCCTCTGTATGCCCAGATTCTCGCCACTCGCTTTGAGGGAGAGGGCCCTGCTAGCAGGTCACTGCAGGGAGACAAGGCAGCCTGCCTGGGGCCAGCAGGACCATCAAACGGCCCTGCATGAAAGCATCCCCCCAAAAGGGTCTGAAGACCAAATTGGATTCTCTCTTTTGGGAATTTGAACTGGAGATATAGGCAGATGGCTTTTTATTTAACAGAGGAGGGAGACATAAGAACAAAAATGAAACAAGACAAAACAGAGGCTACGAGAAAAGCTGAGTCATATCAAGGCAGTGAAGTGCACTCCAGTGAATACCGTCTGTCAACTCCCGACGCCCAAAAGATGGGATGACCAGAGGTGGAGATCCTGGTGTGGACCAGTTATTCTCATCAATTCCATGTAGGCCTGAGGCCTCAGCTCCTGCCTCAGCTGAGTTCTGTGATTTAATGATCCTCTTCTCAATTTCATTTTTAGTTTCTGGGGAGAAGTGGCTGAGAAGGGAGGGGGCGCTAAGAGAGCCCAGGCTGAGATTACTGTTTAGATAAGTGGCTCTGCTGTTTGCTCCTTAAGCATCTAAGAGCTTAGGAAAGCAGGCCTTGGTTTCAGGGGCTCCCAGAAGGCCATGGGTTCTAGGAAAACCCCTGAGATCTGATGGATGTGGAGGCTAGTGCACCCCCAGGACAGAATCCAGGGAGCTCCGAGCAGCCTAGGCCTTCCTCTCCATGATCAGGACCATGCCGTTTCCTTGCCAAATCCTCCAACTAGACTAGCACATTCTTTTTTTCTTTTTTTATTAAAGTGTTGTTGCTATACAATATTATATAAGTTACAGACATACATTATAGTGATTCACAATTTGTAAAGGTTATACTCCACTTATAGTTATTATAAAATATTGGCTGTATTCCCTGTGCTGTACATTATATCCTTGTAGCTTATTTTATGCATAATAGTTTGTGCTTCTTAGTCCCCTGCCCGTATCTTTCCCCTCCCCCCTTCCCTCTCCCCACTGGTAACCACTAGTTTGTTCTCTATATCTGTATTCCAAATCAAATGCTGAACAAGTGCTGGGAGATATATATATATATATATATATATATATATACACAAAACATCCTCTTTATCCATTCATTTGTTGATGGACAATTAGGTCGCTTCCATACCTTGGCAACTGTAAATAATGCTGCTATGGGGTACATGTATCTTTTCAAATTATTTGGTTTTTTTTTTATATATACCCAGGAGTGGAATTGCTGGATCATACGGTAGTTATATTTTTAGTTTTTTGAGAAACCTCCACACTGTTTTCCACAGAGGCTGCACCAATTTACATTCCCACCAACAATGTACAGGGCTTCTTTTTCTCTACATCCTTGCCAACATTTGTTATTTGTGTTCTTTTTGATGATATCCATTTTGACAAATGTGAGGTGATATCTCATCGTGGTTTGATTTATATCTCCCTGATGATTAGTGACGTTGAGCATCTTTTTATGTGCCTGTTAGCCATCTGCATTTTCTCTTTGGAAAAATGTCTATTCAGTTCTTCTGCCTGCATTTTAATTGGGCTGTTTGTCTTTCTATGTTGAGTTGTATGAGCTGTTTACTTATGTTGGATATTAACCCCTTACTGGTCATATCATTTGCAAATATTTTCTCCCATTCAGTAGGTTGTCTTTTGGTTTTGTCAATGGTTTCCTTTGCTGTGCAAAAGCTTTTAAGTTTAATTAGGTCCCATTTGTTTATTTTTGCTTTTATTTCCTTTGTTTTAGGAGACGGAGCCAAAAAAATATCAGTACAATTTATTAGACCGGCACATTCTTAAGCAGCTTCAGACTTCCATGTCATTCATCGCCCCAGTCACTCCCTGTGCCTGTGCCCCAGCTGCTGCCAGCGTCTGGGCCCAGAGCAGCGGCTGGTTCCCAGCTACCTCTGTGAGGCCTGGCAGCAAGGCCGCTTCTGGGTTTCTTGCTTGCTTCACTGTCACAAGTAGCTGTGTGGGAAGCTCCCACCAACCTGATGGAAGTTGCTCCACGTCCTGCTAACAAGCCAGCTGCCTAACACAACTCATCTGCCTCTTCTCCTAAATCCTCATCTCTTTACGTACTAGTCTGCTCGGGGTACTGTCACAAAATACCATAGACTAAGTGGCATCAACAACTGAAATTTATCTTCTCATCATTCTGGAGGCTGGAAGTCCAAGGGCAAGGTGCCAGCAGGGTTGGTTTCTGGTGCAAGCTCTTTTCCTGGCTTGTAGATGGTCAGCTTCTCGCTAGGACCTCACACAGCCTTTCCTTCATGGGTGTGCAGAGAGAGAGGGCACAAGAGTAAATTCTGGGGTCTCTTCTTATAAGGACACTACCCTATTGGATCAGGGCCCCGCACTTAATGACATCATTTAGCCTTAAGTACTTCCTTAGAGCCACCATCTCCAATTACAGCCATACTGGATGTTAGGGCTTCAATATCTGAGTTTTGGGGGAGACACAGTTCAGTCCATATTGCCTTGAAAGCGGTAGCCACGCCTGACTAAGCTTTTACTCCCCCATCGGAGCATAGACCGGACATACCTTGCGTCCAATGAATGCTAGTCAGGGAAGTCATGAATGAAATGACAGAGCTTGGATTTTAACACAGGTTTTCTAGCCTCCAAATCAAATGCTGAACAGCTGCTGGGAGTTAAAGGAAGAAAAAGGCATGGTTCTCCCTCTAGGAGTTTAACCTTTTTATGGAGGCAGGTCAAACCACTGAAGTAGATTATATTACAAAGCATCACACCGTGGTGAGTGGGCCCATTGGGACACACGGAAAGCATTCTAGAAGATCCCTTAGGGACACGAGCTGACCCTAAGAGGCTGGTTTGCTTCGGGACCTTGGAGGACAGATGGGGGGAGAGGGAAGGGCACCCAGCCAGGAAAACTTGGGATCTGAGATCTGAGATGGAGGTCTGAGATTCAGCATGGTGGGGGCTGGAGCAGAAGTGCAACACGGGGTGAGAGTTCCAGAACAACCGGGGTGGGAGGGACCAGACAGCAGGACAAAGATGGGGAGAGTTCTGGAAGATGCCGAAGGAGATGATGACAACTTCAAGTCTAAAGTAAACTTTCCACTGAGAACAAGAGCTCTGACATTTTAACCAACCATTTAAACATTACTAGAAAATGTAATCCTGTCCTCAGTAGAAGGAATTATTTCATAGTTTAAAAAAGGTTTGTTGTTTTTTTTTTTTGTCATATGGACTGTTGATATAGTTGTGCAGAAGATGCTATCATTTTAAAGTTAGAAGTGCATCCAATATTCATGGTGAAATTTTAAGTGAGCTCTTTATACAACTAAGTATATCTTTTCACATATTTTTTTCAATCCAGGTATTGGATTGTATAATACCTGCAGTCATGCTTTATGCTTTAACTCGTACTTCGTTTTTCTAAAATTATTTGTTATTTGGGACAAGTGAACTCACAGAAGTATCTTTCTGAGACCAAGCCTGACTTCAGAATTTTCATATATATATTTCAGGAGACAGTGCTAAGAATACTGTATTTTTCGAAATAGAATAACATGAAAGAGTAACATGCCACTCCTTAGCAAAACTATTGAAAACCACACCTACTCTTGGGAAAATATTCCGATAGTGTGGTAAGGTGACCTGCTCTGTAAATGTTAAGAAATTCAAGCTTGAAGAGCACCACACTCCCACCATACACTATCTACAATGTGTCATCACATCTGTCCCCCCAGCACCCTCTGAGGGTCCACCCATGGAATCAGTGATGTTTGAAAATTACTGTGAGACATTTAGAGTTTCTCAATACAAACTTAAGGAAGCCAGAAGCTTTTAAGAAGTGTGCGTATTTAAGAGCGTTCCTTCCTATTTGTAGACGTGTATGTCTGCGACTTTTTTCATAGTATAACACTAAGAGAAGTCAGCTTTTAAAATTTCACACTACTTTACAATGATCCTTCTGAATGACGTCACACAACTTTCCATATTTAGTGGACCGATCAGTCCATTCATTCTTCTATTCATCCTTTCAACATCTACATGCATATTATTACCCCAACTTTGGGCATATTTGGGGCGTAGAAGAACAGCTATTGAGGTGGTAAGAGTCAAGCTAAGTCCCACTTCAGTGTTGAGTTTAACAGTCAGTTTTGGATAGAATGTTCTACAGCCCCATTATTTCACATGCAACATTTTCTTTCATTCTTCTTCCTCATTCAAATCGGCATATGGTTGCCCTGGCAGTCTCTGCCCTTACCCTCCCTTCTCTCTCTTTCTTTCTCTCCCTTCGGATAAAGTAAAAAGAAATGAAGTGTCATTTTACTTTTTGGAGATTTTTCAGGAACCCGACCTCCCCGGAGGGCAGAAATACTACAATAGAAAGTAAAGGTCAGGTTGACCGCGGGGAAGCTCAGGCTTCCGTTTGGCTGTCCTATGGGCTCCTCTACTGGGGCCTAGAGCCTCTGACTGCTGCAGCTTTCGGCAAAGGAGGAACAGCCTGGTGCCTACAAATCCTGCAGCTGCTTTCATCGCAGTTAGGGAGAGGAAGAGAAGGCTTGGGTGTCAGGGAAGCTGAATTTCTAGCTGCCTTTCAAACCTCTGTTGAGCCATCCTTTACTCTTGGACAAGTAGGAGTAAGGATACGGAGTGGCTGAGGGTAGGCAAAGATGCTACCTCCCATTTACCTCCTGCTTCCTGCCCAAGCATCACATTTCCTAACCAGATCCCAGCTCTGACTTGCCACCTTGAATCTGGACTGTTAAGTCGGGTTCATTTCACTCCTGGCTCTGAACAGCCTGCTTCTTAGCTTACCTGTGTCTGGCTTTGATCCTGGATTTCAGAACCTGATACTGCTTCCTCCCTTCTGATCATCTAGCATAGATTTATTCCCCCTGCTGCTCTGGATTCTCAACCTTGGTCTCTGATAGGGTGGGGCTGGGAAACAGAACTGGGGAGCGCTGGGTCCTCGGCTCTGTGCATCTGCTATTGGATGTGGCCACGCAGATGCAACTTGCCTTGCTGCCAGCATTCCTGAGCTCTCGAACTGCTATACCTTATTTTCTAATCCTCTTCCTTTTAAAAGGTAGAGTGTTCTGCACGTCTGCCTGTGAGTAGAACAAATCCTTTGTGCTGTGGGAATTAGAGACGAAGAAAGGAGTTCTGCTTTCATCACAATTTTCTAAATTACCTGTTGTACTCGTAGCTCAAATCACACCTGATTTTCTTTTTAAATAACTGACAGTGAGAGCTATCACCTAGCACAATCGCACACCTCTGTGGTGGCATTTCTCCGAATCGTAATGCGGCCAGGGGGACTCCTGCGGGCTCACACGAATAATCTACAGACGTTCAATTTCAGTTCTCACACACCGAGTGACTGAATCCCATGAAGCGTTCTTTGACACCAGGCTTTTGGAAAACAAAAAGGCTATTTATGAGGAGATGAACAAAAGGAAATGATAAAAATTGCAAGTGAAAGCACTGGCCCAACTCTAATTTCGTAACCCTGACCCTGTAGTTAGAAGGTTCTCGATGCTGGACATCTCTCCTTAGGAAATATTTGATGGGAGAAGGATGTAATAATGTTGATGACTTTCTCCAGCCAGGACGTGGCTGTCCCTGGGCTTCCACTTTTAGTGAATTTTTTTGTTCTTATGGAAGCTTGGGAAGGGCCAAATTGGCTATTAAGATATCATCTGAATGTAGAAAACAGACTTATGGTTACCAAGGGGGAAAGCGGGGGGGAGGGATAAACTGGGAGATTGGGATTAACAAATACACACTGCTGTATATAAAACAGATAAACAACAAGGACCTACTGTATAGCACAGGGAACTCTACTCAATACTCTGTAATGACCTATATGAGAAAAGAATCTAAAAAAGACTGGATACATGTATAACTGATTCACTTTGCTGTACAGCAGAAACTAATACAACATTGTAAATCAGTTATACTCCAATACAAAGTAATAAAAAAGATATCATCTGAATAAGCAAGATATCACTGCTGCAGCCCCTGCATGGGACTCAGTACTCTTCAGAGCTCTTCTCCCAGCTTGGGTCCTTCATATCCCACTGGCCCTTGTCCCCTAAGGCCATTACAGCAGATGGGAATGGCCGATCTCTTATTGTCCCATTTATTTTTACATGCGAGTACGATACTGACCGATACCAGACCTCAATCCACTTCTCTGTACTTCTTGTGCTGACCAGTACATTCCATGGCATGTCTTAAAGCATTTCTGAACCCTAAACATCAGCATGTCCATAATGATTTACAACAGAAGCCCTAACACACAGGAACACTGTTTCACCTTTCATGGTTCTTACAAGGTGAGATAATCACAAACAGAGCTTTAAAAGTAATCAGTTATGCTGGATGCTTAACTGGTTGCATGAGTGAGCTTTGAGGGCAGAACCCTGTCGCATTTCTTTCTTTTAATAAATTTTTAAAATTTTATTTATTTATTTTTATTTTTGGCTACGTTGCGTCTTTGTTGCTGTGTGCGGGCTTTCTCTAGTTGTGGCGAGCGAGGGCTACTCTTTGTTGCAGCGCGTGGGCTTCTCACTGCGGTGGCTTCTCGTTGCGGTGGCTTCTCTTTGTTGTAGAGCACGGGCTCTAGGTGCACGGGCTTCAGTAGTTGTGGCATGTGGGCTCAGTAGTTGTGGTTCGCGGGCTCTAGAGTGCAGGCTCAGTAGTTGTGGCGCATGGGCTCAGTAGTTGTGGCACACAGGCTCTAGAGCGCAGGCTCAGTAGTTGTGGCGCACGGGCTTAGTTGCTCGGCAGCATGTGGGATATTCCCGGACCAGGGCTCGAACCCATGTACCCTGCATTGGCAGGTGGATTCTTCACCACTGCACCACCAGGGAAGCCCCTGTCACATTTATATCTGTACCCCCAGAACTTTGTTTAGTGCTTACTGCCTGGTTTACTACTTGAGAAATAACTGCTTAATACGGAATGATCCTGCATGAACTAAAACAACATGCACTATTTTCAGATAATTTATCCTCTATTACTTCAGCCTTTAAGGATCTCAGTAAATTCAAGAGGAATCACTAGAAAAACTGGAAAGATACAAATGGACTAAATCTGACTCTTATTCAAGAGGAAATTTTGCTTAGCAGAAGTCACCCACCTTCTCCGATAAAGAAGGGAACAGGGAATCGTTAATGCAAATTCAAGTTAAAAATAGCAACATGTAATTTACGCATAGATATTTTTCAGCTATCACCCCCCTGAATATCTTCAGGGTTGAATGCTTTGGGTAGATGATGTCAGGGAATCCGTATGCAGGGCAAACAGCGTGTGAAAAAATTCACCAGTTGTATCAAGTTCCTGATGTACCGTCTTTAAAGATCCTCAAATCATTCCCTTTACAAAGCAGCATGTCCATTTTTAGAGGGCTTACCTCAGGCTGCTTGGCCACTCTTGCCGTTCACAGCTGTAGGTCGCCTCTCTGTGGTCAGTGAAACCAGCCTCAATCTAACCCTTCATTAAATCTGCAAATAAGGAGACTGGACCAGGGGACCTCTGAGGGCCTTTCGGCTCCCCCTTCTGGGATGACATCAAACCATCAGAGTAGATCTGGAAGCAGTGAGCTTCTCTCTCTGCATGTTTTCCCCCGGGTTCCTCTGAGTTATAGCTGTGAGGGCAGATGCGAGGTTAATTTTTAAAATCCCTTAAATGGCCCAATTTTGGCAGCTCCTGTACTCCCTAAGCCATCCCTTGAGAGCCAGCGTAAGAGGTCTCGCTGCTCCCCCAGAAGATGCCGAGTGGATTCAGGCTCCCCACTGTGTTTCTTCTTCTGGACAAGAGGCCCCGCCCCCCATGCTGTGAAGTACCCTCCTCGGTCCTCGGACTCCTGCTGCCATTCTCCACGGCCTCCTTCTACGTACTTCTCTCCTTCTGATACTTAAAACAAAAAAGCCTAACAGCAGGACTGCAAGCTAAGAACAAATCCTTGTTGCCACTGCCTAGCACAATCCTTTTCAAATGCTGTTATTTTTTAAAAAACTGAAATCATTTTAGAAAAAGTCATTACACGAGGCCCCCTAATATATAAATCAGTAAAGACTGGAAGATTCTGTCTTGGCTTCTGACCTCAAAGAACCCCAGTATACTTCAGAATAATTTTAAAGCCAATTGCTGGGTTTCCCTGTTGGCGCAGTGGTTAAGAATCCACCTACCAATGCAGGGGACGCGGGTTCAAGCCCTGGTCTGGGAAGATCCCACATGCCGCGGGGCAACTAAACCCGTGTGCCACAACTACTGAGCCTGCGCTCTAGAGCCTGCGAGCCACAACTACTGAGCCCTCGTGCCACAACTACTGAGCCCACGTGCCACAACTACTGAAGCCCGCGTGCCTAGAGCCTGTGCTCCACAACAAGAGAAGCCACCGCAATGAGAAGCCCATGCACCACAACAAAGAGTAGCCCCCGCTCGCCACAACTAGAGAAAACCCCGCGTGCAACAAAGAAGACCTAATGCAGCCAAAAATAAATAAATAAATTTATATAAAAAACCCAAAAAACAAACCAATTGCTTAGGATACTGAAGAAAGAGAAATTATTGGGGGAAAAAAATAAGTATCAGTAAAAACACTCTACCTGCTCCCTTAGCTGTTACAAATGTTTGGTAAAAGGAAATAAGACCAACTTAAGCTCACTTTTAAGAGAGCTTTCTTTGGGTTCTTTCATTTTCCCATTCATATTGATGGAGGCATTATGACCTGGGTCAACCAAATAAAGAAAAAACAAACTGGAGTAGGAAGTCAGAGATTGTGAGTCATAGAGAACTATCTCTTTACCAGGACCAGCTCCAACGAAAAGAATGATGAACAGGAAATGTCCAACATCATAGCATGAGGTTGGAGTTAAAGAAACAAGTTCTACTTAAGTATAACAAGAATAGATTCAACTTCATGGGCTTGAAACCAAAGCCAGATAGCGTGGCTAGCGTACTCCTTCAATCTCTTAGCTGTACTTTGTCCATGCCTGGCCCTTAGTTTAACGGCCATGTGTCTGTCTGGGCTTCTGCCCTGGAGAAATTCAAAATAATGATTTAGGATGGGGAGCTCGGTTCCTCTGTTGCCTGTTTCTACACTGCGTTCCAGCATCCGTGCCGGCAGGGTTAGCGTCTGTGTTTAGCGGGAGAATCGTGACTCCCTCCAGCCCTGCTCAGCTCTCCTGCAAGCTTTTCCTCTGTTGATCTGAAGCAAAGAGTTTGGCTTTTTCGACCACATCAGACTCAAGTCTGTCCATCCATTAAAACTGTCAGATTAATGACATTTCTGGTCACTCTCAAGGAACAACAGTCTTACGGACCATTCGGTGAAAAAAATGAGTTTCGATTTCTTAATCAGAAGGCTCAGTCCTGCGAACAATCAAAACTTCTGCCGGTTTTGGCATTGGACTTTTCTTCCCAGGTGGGGCCGCCATGATGGAGAACACGCGGTCAGACCTGAGGGCTGTGGTCTACGCCCCTCCTGCCACTCCAGCCTTTTCCCTCTCACAGGTTTTGCCCCCTCCCCAGGGTCTGGCCCTGGGCTTGGGGGCAGGTGGCTGGAGTTCACAGCACCGTTCTGTTTAAAGAAATCCTTCAAGATGCTCCCACTCTCATGACCTTTTTATAAGTGGGCTAAGAGGGTGAGATAGTTTGCAGACATTTCTTTTGTAAGTTCTGCACACCCACTCTCTGCTGCACTCACTTCAAATTCTGGGAGAGTCCTTTCCCTTTCTGAGTCATTCAAGGCATTCTTTGCAAGACTAACTCTTTTTTTAAAAAATTGATGTATAGTTGATTTACAACATTGTGTTAGTTTCAGATGTGCAGCAAAGTGATTTAGTTTATATATATATATATATATATATATTTAGATTATTTTCCATTAGAGATTGTTTGAAGATCTTGAGTATAGTTCCCTGGGTTATACAGTAAATCCTTGTTGCTTACCTATTTATGTATGTATTTATTTATTTGTTTATTGATTTATTAGCCATGCCGCGCAGCATGCGGGATCTTAGTTCCTCGACCAGGGATCAAACCCATGCCCCCTGAAGTGCAAGCTCGGAGTCTCAACCAGTGGACTGCCAGGGAAGTCCCTATCTATTTTATGTATAGTAATTTGTATCTCTTAATCCCATAATTCTAGCTTATCTCTCCCCCGCCTCCCTTTCCCGTTTGTTTTCTATAATACTAACTCATTCTTAAGAGAGTGAAGGCTGAAGTTTATAGATGAATCTGCTCCTGGCCTCCCCGAGGTCTCTGAACTCTGTGCCACGTGTGGCTGCAACATTATTTAGCAAGAGGCATCCCTCCTCTGTGCTTCCACACAGAAGCAGCTGATGTGCCACTCTCAGTAATTCCATGGCATGGTTTTCTCCAGCGGTCGGAATTTGTCTTTCAAAGACGCTTGCTCTGATCACAACTTCACGATCTCGGACAGGTGCATGCTGACTATACCCCTTAATCCATTAACTTCTTCATGATCTTCTGGGGGCTCCAGGGCTTCAATCCTTCATGAAACCTATACTGCTCTTTCCATTTAGTTTTTCTGTGTGAATTAACCTAAACTCAACCTTCCTTCGGAATGGGAGAGTTTCATATATAGACACAGAGTCTTATATCCCGTCTACTTGCATGGTTAATGGCTCAAGTATGTATATTTGTTTCCTCAGCAAAATTGTAAGTGTATCAGGAGAACCAAGGGTGACAGCCCGGCACTCCAGGCGCAGGAGCCCACTCCTCTTGGACGACAGCATTTCTACAGGTAAAGTAGTTGGAGCATCTTCCACAGAAGCAAATGCTGCGGCTACAGGGCTTGGGGCTCTGTAGACTGGTTAGGAGTTCCACAACCTGAAGCAAGAATGTGAATTTTCTATTCACAACCATTTTAAACATCTCACAACTTTTTTATATTGGGGCTGATGACACTTGGAAGGAGGGAATCAGATAGAGCCATCACCCTGTTACTGTCTCAGTCATAAGCACAGGGTATGAATAGATACGTAACAGAAGGGCAATGATATGATTTTATCGGTAGATCCACACATTGAAACAATCAGGAGTGACTTTATCAAAGGAAGCAGATAGCGGTTAAGCATCCTGGTGAGTAATCTCATTGAGAATGTGGTGACTTAACCCACCAAGAGTTTCTGGAATCCTGAATTCCTAGGGCAGCGTCCACGTTACAAGCCTCAGAGGACAGAGGGAGAAAAAATTTTGAGTCATACTATGACATTTTTCTAATTATTCCAAAAGTTATTCTCAGATGAAAAAAGAAGTCATTGTTACTATGGTATTCCTGAAAATGGAGAAATTCTGATTCACAAGAGAGGCCATCATCTGACACCTAATGTCTCCAAGGATAAAGTTAAAGACACTTTTTGTGTGTGTGAAAGGATTCCGACCTTTTAATTAACACATGCATCACCTCACATATTTATCTTTCTTTTTCTTTGGTGAGAATGTTTACATTTTGCTCTCTTAGCAAATTCCAATTACTATACAATACAGCGTTATCAACTATAGTCACCGGGTTTTTCATCTTAGAAAATGTGTACCCTTTTACCAAACTCTCCCTGTTTCTTCTGCCTCCCAAGCCCTGGCAACTACTCTTCTACCTTCTGTTTCTATGAGTTTGATTTTTTTTAGATCCCACATATAAGCGATACCATGCAGCATTTTCCTGTGTCTGTCTTGCTGACTTAGCATAACGTCCAGGTCCATCTGTGTCGTTGCAAGTGGCAGGATTAATTTTTTTTATTCAATTAAAATAAATAATTAAGGTACAGCTGAGAAAGTCAAGATGTTAACACGGTAGTAAGTTCACCTTTATATCTTCTAGGTACATCTCTCTAGAGTCTTAGGCACAAAGAATAAGCATCCAAAGAAATGCAACTTGGGAATCGGAGAACCGACCACATCCTACCCTTGGTTTCTGTTGCCTCCCCATCCACCTCTTTTCTCAAAAAAATTTCCTCCCTTGACGTTCTAAACTGAGCGTAAGTCTCACCTCCTTCTTGGACCCTCCCGGGCCCTCCTTCTCATCTTAGCCCTTATCTATTTTACCTGTGAATTGTGGTTAAGACATTCCGGGCTTTGTCTCAGCAGAAACGGCACCTGTTCCTAAACTGACAGCTGTGATTCACATTGACAGTTAGCACTTTGATTGGTCAGGTGAGTTGGTTGGCTGTTCACTTCCTGTGCTTTTGGCTTATCATATGGTTGCGTGTTAAGGCAACATATCACCATAAAGTCAGCCACAAGCACATCTGTCCTTATGCAAATTCACAGGTGTACCTGCCAAGGCGTACAGAAGGTTGAATGTAGGCCTTAAGAGAAACAAAGAAGCTTAGTTAAGAAAAAAATGGAAGAAGATTTTTTGAAATTAATTAAAAGCAAATCAACACAGGAGAAAAAGGAACTCTCCTACACTGTTGGTGGGAATGTAAATTGGTGCAGCAGCTATGGAGAACAGTAGGGAGGTTCCTTAAAAAATGAAACATAGAGCTACCATATGATCCTAAAATCCCACTCCTGGGCATATATCCAGAGAAAACCATAATTTGAAAAGATACATGCACCCCAATGTTCACTGCAGCACTATTCACAACAGCCAAAACATGGAAACAACTTAAACGTTCATCAAAAGAGGAATGGATAGAGAAGATGTGGTACATGTATACAATGGAATGCTACTCAGCCATTAAAAAGAATGAAATAACGACATTTGCAGCAATATGGAGGGACCTAGAGATTATCATACTAAGTGAAGTAAGCCAGACAAAGACAAATATCATATGACATCACTTATATGTGGAATCTAAACTATGATACAAATGAACTTATTTACGAAACAGAAATAGACCCACAGACATAGAAACCCAAACTTATGGTTACCAAAGGGGAAAGGGCGGGGAGGGATAAATTAGGAGTATAGGATTAACATATACACACTACTAGATATAAAATAGATAACCAACACGGACCTACTGTATAACACAGGGAACTGTACTCAACATTTTGTAATAACGTATAAGGGAAAAGAATCTGAAGAAGAATATGTGTGTGTGTGTGTGTGTGTGTATATATATATATATATATATATCTGCATCACTTTGCTGTATATCTGAAACTAACACAACATTGTAAATCAACTATACTTCAATAAAAAAAAATCAACACAAACACGGGGTTTAAAAGACAAGTAAATTAATTTAAAAACTCTGTTAATCAGACAGTTTCTGCATCTTAACTTTGATGAGTCTTTGTTCTCACTCCTTAATATCAAGGGCAGAGACTGTTTTGTGAACCAAGTTAGAAAATGATTTTGATTATCATTCAAACAATTCATGATTATGTACCTTCTCTCTATCTATCATGGGAAAATAGTATAATTCGAAAGTAGGGTAAGTTAGGAATGCTCTTTCATTCTTATCTGTAGAATGGAGAGCATCTAAAGTGCAGCAAAATGAGAGTTTATTGCTTTGTCATGGTGACTTGTGGTCGCTACCGTGGTGACTTACGCATGTAATGACTGGGTAGCATGAACAATCTAGGACTTTATGATGCAAATGTTCATATCTTTCCACAGAAGTCAGGTTAAAAACTTCTAGAAGTGTATATTCCAGTTGATTTAGCCTTCCAAATCACAAGCATGTCTTCAAGTGTCTAAGTTGTGGTTGCATCATGTAATGCAAATAGATACCCCACCTTCACTGATGAGTTTATTTCACGAGCGGAGTTGCCAGGTGTTGAGATGCTCAGTTAAGACAACACGCCAAAAGGAAAGTCAAGTCTTTAATCACTGCTCTAGGATAAGCCAAGAGGCCAAACAGGAACACGCACCAGCCCCCGAAATGTTCCATCTTCCCCATGGAATGGATATGTGTGTGTACACATTGTCTGGTGTGGGAGAGCAGCTTCCCTACCCAGCAAACCTTTGCAATTGCCTATGGTTGGACCTGAAAAATCCCACGTAGGTTTTTAACCAGGTGCTACATCTGGCCAGTAGGATGCTTTATTTCTGGGCTCTGTGAGACACTAGTGACAAACAAACTAGAACTATCTGACAATAAAGGGGAATTTACTGGAAGGGTATTGGAACATTTTAAATAATGGAAGGGAGCGGATGAATAATAAAATTACGGGAAGGACAGTGATCCAGGTGAGCATTGGCCGCCGGGATTCTCCTCTCACTCACCTCTTCTCTGTGTGAGTCAAGTTCACTCTCTCTCATTGTGGCCTGGATGCCTTAGGCAAAACAGGGACTTTACTGGAAAGTTAGTGGAGTGGCTCGGATAATCCAAGGAATACGCCTATTAGCAGCTTTAGAGTTTCATATATGCAGTTCCACCACTAGCCCTACCTCTCGCAGTTCTAGTTAAAAAAATAAAAAAGCCAGAGAAGAACTCTGATTGGCTCCTGCCTAGATCAATCACTGTGAATGTGACTAATCACTCTACTCCCATCATGGAGACATGACCACTGGGCTCCACCCTATTGGGCATTCCAGAGAAGGAATTATCAGTCAGAAAGAGGCATAGAAGATACCTCTTTAAACACATGAGAAGAAATGTCATTTTGGTACCATGTCTAAGGATGGAAAGGAAAAAAGGTTATTGAGAAAACTGAGCTAACACCTTTTCATCTGCCAGATAACTTGTTTTATAAGTAGAGGTAACACCAAAAATCACTACATCGTTCAGTAACTTTGTTTCTCTAATTTTAAAGTTAATTCCTTTGTGAGCCAGTGTTTCTTTGAGCTTATATACACTGTCCCTCTTCTCCTTTACACACACACACCCCCAAGTGTGCAAGTCTGAGGATACAAAATGGATGAAAGACGAGGTTTCTGTTCTTAGAGGAAATTATATTTCCTCTGTCTCTCTTGATTTTCACCTTCAGTGTGCTAAAATTTTAGTTGACTAGCCTATATAATTAATTCAGTACATGTACCTCTGGAAGTATACCAGCTCTCCAACCATAAGATTTTTCTGAAAGTCTACATTTTATTCTATTTGCCCAGTGAAAAAGTTAAGCTCACACAGTGTGTCGTATTCTTAACAGAAGGACCAACTGTAGTTCTAGTTCATATGAAACGACAACTGATGCTCACATGAATAAGTTTCATTTGCAGTTCACAATGACTATTTGGCCATTTATTTGTTGAGACTCTGGGTCATTCCAATACCCACTGGAGACAAGCTAACTTTAGTATTACAAGATAATAACCACTTAAAAAAACAACTCCCTTTCACATGAGACTCACCAAGCGCTCTCTGGCCAAGAATCACCTCTCCTCCATGAAGCTCCTTCTCTGAAGATGCCTCTTTCCAGTTTTCTTTTACCTCCCAATCTAGAAAAAGGCAAACCTCCCTGAGAAATAGTTGACATTCTTCTTCTCTGACTCAAGAGAATGAAAATCTGTCTATCCTGGCCTCTTTGAAGGAAAAATGTAATTGATTTCCAATGCAATTTGAGCTATTCTCTATTTCCAAGTAGTTCTACTGATATATTCATCACCACGATTCCCCTTTTGTGTGTCTCCTTATATCAAACACGAATCTTTTGGCTGCTGTGCATTTGATCTCACTTTAACCTACTTTCCTACCTTGTCTGGCCTTTAAGGGGTGACTGATATCACAGGACTCCAAAATTTCCCCCCTTGAGGAATAAGTATCAAGTTATCTTTCTAAGGTTCACAGGATCCCTTAGGACCTCAGTGACCACTGCCATGTTTCTCGAAGGAGTTTATAATTGTTATACTCTTTATCAAATTGTTGGCATTCTGGAAAACAACACTTTTAGCTTCCCACAAGACAGTTAACACTATTTCATAAGCATTGCAGAAAGGTAGAGAGCATACGTCGCCTGCCATATCCGTAAACAAAGGATCAAGCCATAGCCACTGCAGCCTCCCCTGAATGTGCACCCTGAGGGGATTCACCCTGAGGAGAAAAGCGGGATACTGGCCCTAGATAGTTAAGGTGCCTATCAAAGGAATGGTTTCAATGAACCCGTATTCTTGCATCTTCCCACACATAGAAAAGTGCTAAATTCACTAACTTGAGATGTATGTTTTTCTTTAATGAACAGTAATCTTCTGATGGTCTGTCTACCTGTTTTTTGTTTGTTTGTTTTGCAAAAACTCCTATATATCCTGGCTCTCCCCTTACTTCTTTGGAGGGGTCTCTCAGAGCCATCTGAGTTGCTGCCTCCTGGGCTTAAGTCCTCAGCAAGTCTGCCAAATAAAACATAATTCTCAGTTTTTAAGTTGTGGATTTTTTTCAGTCGACAGGTCCATAAGGTAAGTTTCTCTGCTTCTCTAGTTTCCTCATCTGTGAAATGACAGAGTACTGACCTCACAGATTCTGGTGAGGATTCAATGAGCTGATCCACAGGAAGTGCTTAGAACCTTACCTGAACACAGCAGGCACTCAGTGTTAGTTCTGTGACTGTCCCTGGAATTCGTCTCTGTGAGGCAGCCAGGTGCTTCTGGGAGAATATGTACTGTACTTCCGGGAGAAGTGTCTGGGTTTCTGCTCAAATCCTGGGTCTTTACCACTGTTTGGGCAAAACAGTTCTTTTCTGTATCTTTGGATGCCAAAGTAGATTCACATCACCTGCTTTAGCTAGATGACAGGGATGTCATGATCAAACAAGGTCATGCATGATGAAAGCAGTCTATAAACAAGAACCCCTTCACAGGGCTATGACTGCAGGCAGATAGGGTAGTGGGTCCCAGGAGAAAGGGAAACGAACATGACGTTTTGACATAAGAGAAGCCATTTTAGGCCTAACCCATTCTGTGATCTAAACCTGGCCACAGCGCTTGCCCTTGCAGAACAGGTCTCAGTAGTTAATGATTTTAAAGGAACAAAAGAATGTAAGAACAAATAGCTATGACCAGCCCAGGGAGATATAACCATACTGGGGACAATACATCAGTTGTAAAGACTCCCAGTTCTGTTTCAAAGGTAAAGATTAGCCTGAAGCACATTCTTGAGCTGTTTTGCAGGATCAACCCCCCTTGAGCACTCAACCACCAGACTAACTAGAGCCTAAGTACTGACGATGCTGACCTTTGCCGACCCTCTGACTTCAATCCACTAGAGCCTGGACGCTGTCAACAAACATTTGCCCCCGTTCTATGCTGAATTCTCCTCTGCCCAAGCCCCTTCATGCATATGCATGTACCCTGAAAACTTCCCCAATTTTGCCGCTCGGGGAGACACTGCTTTAGGAAATATCCCTGGTATTCCCCTTACTTTTGCAAATAATAAATCCTTTCTTTTCCTGCTCTTTGGCTTGGTTGTATCTTTTGGCTTGACACTCACCAAGAGGTGAACCCAGTTTTGGGGTATCATTATTATACTCTGCCTTTTGTGGTTTGGTTCCATTGCACAGTTTGGATACCAACTCTGATATGTGGGTGTCAACACCACCGAGCAATTCTCCAACACCAGCTGGGTGTCCAACAGTTCAACTCCATTCCAACACTACCCACCTGGAGATAGCATCAGATCTCCCGAGTTAAGGGCTCGGTCCCACAAGACTGCTCCCGCTTCAGATGTCAGTCTCAGTCCAGATTGTCACCTGTACTTCTGACCACATGGCGATACATCAGGGGGTCCCACCACCCCCGCCTTGGGTTTCATTCATTTGCTAAAGTGGCTCACGGAACTCAGAGAAATATTTTACTTCCTAGATTACTGGTTTGTTATAAAAGGATATAACTCAGGGACAGCCAGATGGAAGAGGTAAAGCTATGGGGAAGGGGGGGAGGAGTTTCCATGCCCTCTGGGTGCAGCACTCTCCCCGAATCTCCACGCATTCACCAACCTAGAAACTCTCTGACCCCCATCCTTGTGGGTTGCTATGGAGCCGTCATGGCGTAGGCACGGTTGATTACACCATTGGCTGTTGGCAATCAGTTCAACCTCCAGCCCTGCTCCCCTCTCCCAAGGTTAGGGGTGAGACTGGAAGTTCCAACCCTCTAATCACAGGGTTGGCTCCCCTGGTGACCAACCCCCATCCTTAGCGGTGGCCCCAAAGTCACTTCATTAACATAACCTCAGGTGTGATTGAAAGGGGTTTGTTATGAATAACAAGACACCTTTATCACGCTCATCATTTAAGAAATTCCAAGGGTTTTAGGAGCTCTGTGCCAGGAACAGGGATGAAGATCAAATATAGATTCCTTTTTATACACTACACTATCACAACCTTATTTCACCCACCTCCCAAATCCCCCTTTAATGATGACGGAGTCCCTCATTTAATTGATGCTAGTTTGAGTTTGGCTTCTGTCATCTGCAACACTATTACATATAAGTGACATGACTGGATTGTACATCACACTTGTGACAGTGTGGGCGTAGATGGTGAGGGGTGGGGTGGGAGACAGGGGGGCTGTGACAGAAATGGTGATGGGGGGACAGGAGGGACTGTCTGGGAGATACTTAGCATATGATAAGTCTTTATGTATTTTATCCTGACAGCAAAAACAAGGTTTTGGATCAGAGGCTGATCTATTATTTACTTTAAAAATACCTTTACATTATGCTTCATTTTACCCCTTGGGGGATGCGATGAGGGTAGATATCACATCACATATATAAAGGGGGGTCTATATCACATCCCATATATAAAGGAGGGTCTGTACTACAGGAGAGGAACCCCTGAATTATGAATTTTGGAGCTTTTATTTATTTTATTTTTGGCTGCGCTGGGTCTTCGTTGCTGCGCACGGGCTTTCTCTAGTTGCAGCGAGCAGGGGCTACTCCTCGTTGTGGTGTGTGGGCTTCTCATTGCGGTGGCTTCTCTTGTTGCAGAGCATGGGCCCTAGGCACACGGGCTTCAGTAGTTGTGGCATATGGGCTCAGTAGTTGTGGCGCACGGGCTTAGTTGCTCCGCGGCACGTG
Organism: Orcinus orca; assembly: GCF_937001465.1. Lineage (NCBI taxonomy): Eukaryota > Metazoa > Chordata > Mammalia > Artiodactyla > Delphinidae > Orcinus > Orcinus orca. The sequence goes on along the minus strand of NC_064560.1, from coordinate 6,919,388 downwards.
GGATCTTCCCGGACCAGGGCTCAAACCTGTGTCCCTTGCATTGGCAGGCGGATTCTTAACCACTGTGCCACTAGGGAAGCCCAATTCTGGAGCTTTTAAAACAATCCTCTCTGGGAAGAGAAGGAAAGGTCCTTCTCTGTTATAATGAATGTAAATGAAGATCAGTGAATGAATGGCTCCAGGGGAGATAAATCTGTAAATCTCTCTGGAGTAATTCACTCTCTTTGTCTTCCAAGGAATGGTTATATTCATGCATCCTTAGACCTAGGATGCCAGTAAATCTTGCTCAGAAAGCCCTGGCCAGCCAGAAGCATGAAATTTTCATACTGTTTCTTGACAGCAGGTGAAATTGATAGGACGTGATGCCTGAACCCAGGTGGTAAGGTTGACAGAGGTTTGGAGGGTGACCCTGAGGTTTCCGGCTGGGGAAATTGGGTATGGTGAGGCTCTTCACTGGGGTGGCAGATGTGGGAGGAAAGTAGGAGAATTGGGCTTTTTTTTTTTTTTTTTGGTGGGGGGCAGGCAGGGAGGTTCATGGGATGACACATGATGAATCCATCTTGGGACAAGTTGGTTTAGGTGTTTGAGGGTCATCTGGATGGAGATGCACGGTCAGCAGGTGGAAACTGAATCTGAATTTCAATAGCAGATTTGGCTGCCGATATAGCCATGGGAATCCTTCACAGGCAGTGCTCTGAAATAGCCATGGTTGTGATAACAATGGGTATGTGTAGTACCCCTGAGCAGGATAGATGACAGAGCCCAGGGGGTGTCAACATCCAGATTTTTGACAGTGTGAACAAAGCAGAGAAGAGCCCTGGTCACATCTCTTAAGCATGTGCCGCTCAGCTGGGGGCACTGTTACTGACTGCGTTTGCCCTTCCCAACTGCAAATCTAGGACAGGGCTGCTGACCTACCCTAGAAACAAAGGGGAAATCCATCACTCTCAGAGCTGCCCAACAGAAGGCGCTACGAAACTGTGATGTATCTTCAGAACTTCTAAGGCAGTGCTTTACAAGCCTGACTGTATCAGAATCAGTTGCGGAATTGTTGTTGTTGTTTTTCTCTTTTCATATCAGTGCCGGGTTTCCCCCGCAGAGATTCTGATTCTGATTGGTCTGTGGTGAGGCCAAAATACTTGAGTACGTTTTCCAGCTCCCAGGTGATGCTACTGTGCTTCTGGGTTTGAGCACCACTGTTCTCAGGTAACAAGCACAGGAGCAACTAAATTAAGGGATGAAGAGGCTGCTGCTGTGTTTTGCAAAGGTATTTATCTTTGTGGCCAGTAGCAAGTAATTTATGGTTATTGGGCACCTACCCCAATGTTATTGCCTTGTAAGCATGTCTTCATACATGTTTTGAGACCACCGTGTAAGGAGGCTGCATCTTCATTGAGCTCCCTGGTTTATGTCAAATACCTGGCAAATCATCTTACTTGTGCAGAGATAGGGATCACTCCACTGAAGGTTGTGGGAAGCAGTAAGCACGGGAAAGAAGAAGATCCTGTTGTTCTGTCTACCATTTTCCTAAAAACCAGCAGAGAAGCTGCTGGTGTAACAAAAAAAGATCATTGTTACATTGTAGCAGCAGGATTAGGGAACTACAAGATTCAAAGAATAATTAGGAAGAGCCACAATTTATATTTGTACTGTAACTTACATTTTACAACGAACTTTAATTATTCATTGTCTCATTTGAACTCAACTCCCACACGTCCTCCTCCCGAGAGGTTGGCAGCCAAGGTACCACCATCCCTCTTCTGCAGTCCTTGAAGTTAATCACCTGTCTCATTCATAGAGTCAGGTCTGATGCCCAGGTGTTCTGCATCCAAATCCAGGGTTCTTCTCACAGCCCTGAAATTTTAATAATTGGCATGGCTTACAATGCCTTACATTCTGGATACTGGGTATCTATTGTACATGGAATGTGAACAGATGGCAGAAGGTACAGAAGAGCTGCCAGGAAAAGCAGTGGATGGGGAAGCCATCTGAGGAGGTGGACACACACAGAGCCAGGTGTTGGGGCCCTGTCTCATGCTATGGCCTGAATGTTTGTGTCCTCCCCAAATTCATATGTTGGAATCCTAAAGCCCAAGGTGATGATGGTATTAGGAGGTGGGACCTTTGGGGGTGATTAGGTCATGAGGGTGGAGCCCTCATGAACGGGATTAGTGCCCTCGTAAAGGAGGCCCCACAGAGCTGCCTACCTTTTTCCACATCGTGAGGTGGCAACAAGGTGAATAAGGAAAAGGGTCCTCACCCAACCACGCTGGTGCCCTGATCTTGGACTTGTGGCCTCTAGATCTGTGAGAAATAAATGTTTGTTGTTTATAAGCCACCCAGTCTACGGTATTTTGTAGCAGCCAGAACAGACCAAGACACCCCCTGTGGTCTCTCACTGCCTGCATGGGGGAAGTCATCCCAACACTCTTGGCTCTGTTTCCTCTGGTGTGAGATTATCGAGGCTCTTTCATGTTCAACATTCTCAGGGACTCTAATGCCTGTTCATCCCGCTGAGGTGAAACAGCCTTACAGGAATTACTAGTCACTTTTCGGGTACCAGAATACCAGTATTAAACAAGTCACAATCTCTGTAAAGAATGATAAAAACATTTATCAGGGATATTGGTGTGTATTTATAGCCACAGCTTTGAAAATACAGTTTGCAGGGGCTGAAATTTCCATTTCACCTAAAGAAACTGCAAACTTCTAGTTATAAGATAAATAAGTCAGGTTCTTTTTTTAAAATATAAATTTATTTATTTTTGGCTGCGTTGGGTCTGTTGCTGTGCGCGGGCTTTCTCTAGTTGCCGCGAGCGGGGACTACTCTTCATTGTGGTGCCCAGGCTTTTCACTGCGGTGGCTTCTCTTGCTGCGGAGCACGGGCTCTCAGTGCACAGGCTTCAGTAGTTGTGGCTCGCGGGCTTAGTTGCTCCGCGGCATGTGGGAATCTTCCCAGACCAGGGATTGAACCTGTGTCCCCTGCACTGGCAGGCAGATTCTTAACCACTGTGCCACCAGGGAAGTCCCAAAAGTTCTTTTCACAAGAAAAAAATTCTGTAACTACGTACGGTGACAGATGTTAACTACACTTAATTTGTGATCATTTCACAATATATATGAATATGGAACCATTATGTTGAACAACTGAAAATAATATAATGTTGTATGTCAATTATACCTCAATTAAAAAAAACTCTAAAGACAAAAAAACCCCAACAACTGTGGAACTATGAAATAGTTGAAAAATCCCCACACATTTCTACGTTTAACTGTACTCATTTTTATCCCCTTGTCTTCCAAATACAGAGGGTCTGAAAAAGTAAAAGTTTAAGAGGATGAACACAAGAAATCATAGAGTTTATCATACTTGTGGCTGGATTATTTTTAGGTTTTATGGTCTATTTCCTTTTTGGTTCCAGTCTCATTTTCTTGGGCACTTTGCCCCACTGTTTTAGCATTATCTGTGTTAGTTTATACTAAATAAAGTTCCCGAAAGCACAGGGTCTCTGTCATTTAAATGATGTTGCATATCTCCCAGCATGGTTTAGGGCACATAAATTCATTTCTTTCACAAATTCCTCCAAGTCCCGCGGCCAGACCCAAACCACAAGAAGATACGTGGTTCTTTTCCCAGTGAACACTGCCCAGCTTTAACTCGGAGTTACACTACAGCTTGGAAAACAACTGCACCTCGCATTTTCCGTTCTAACTAGGGGTTTCAACGTGAAGCTTCATAAAGCAAGAGACCAGGCTCTGGAGTCAAGCAGACCTTGTTCCCAGGCTCCTACCTTCTTGCTAGTGGCCCATGGAGTGTTCTGACTCACGCCCCGAACAAAGCTTAGCTAACACACGTCCTCTCTGCACCAGGCACATCACAGCCTTCTTGCACTTAGGAAAGCTAAACAGCGCTTCGGCACTACGCTTGGGGGCCGTCTTCAGCAGCAAAATCACCAACAAAAAGATAGAACTGCAGAAAATGTGGCAATAAGCGGACTGTAAACTAGGGACACTTATTTACAGTCTGAGAGCTGAAACAAGAAGGCAAAGCGTCGCCCAGTTCAGCCTGGGCTGGGAACATGCGTGTGGGGCAACTCAGATTTTTCATTGCTCTGTGCTTGTCTGCGAATGATCTCGAAAGCCCAGTGAGGGGTGACTTGGGGGTTACAAATAAATTTTAGCAAACAGGCAGATTCGTCAATATGGAATCCTCAAATGATGAGGATTAACTTATATTTGACTATGCTCTGAGGTTATTTAGAGCATATGTGCTACTGTGCATCTCTCCTAACTTTTGTGTGTGGTGATGTCACTTTAGTGGCTTGAAACTGGCCACATGGGAATATTTACACCGTGGATATGGACAAATGCTACAAATCAGAGCTTGATTTGATTGTACAGATTTAAGAAAGCGATGGAGAAAAGTTAATAGTGCAGATACACTTAGAACTGTATCATGTCTGGAGCCATTACACTGCCAGTAACACACACAAAAAAATCGAGGAATTATTCTTACAGGGTTCAAAAACTATTATGATCCAGCAAAGAAGTCACTGCATGATTGATCAGTGAGTGAAGTTCTGACATGTATCTTCGTTGTTTCAGTTACATTAATTAATCATTAATGTAAAAAAAAAATCAACAAGTGTTTATGTCACAACTACATCCTTCTGTCAATTGCAACAGGTTGGCTCTGACTGACATCAACGAAAGCATTCTGTGAGAACGAATTATCAAATGGAATTGACAATTATGCATTTTATTATGATTTGTAATACAGTTTTAACTTAAATGCATTCATTTCCAGAGAGCTGGCCGTGTAAGTGACACACCACTGATTCTAGCTGAGTGACCTCGATTACTTAACCCCCAGCCTCCATGTAGTTAGGTGTCAAAAAAATAAAATAAACCTCACAAGATTTTGAGAATTGAATGCATTATTGTTTCCAACATAATGTTTCCAGGTAGAGACTCAACAAACGTCAGCCCCATCTCCTCACTCATCTCACCAGGGGTTCAGAAGCAGCATCTGAGGCATCCCTGTACACACTCACCTGTCTTCCCAGACCTGGCCGCAGAGAGCTGTTTGACTAAAGTCTCCTTAAGAGGCAGGTGAAAACTCACCACTAGGTGGCGTAAGCAAGGTGCTTTTGAAGGCTTTAGTTCTTCACACAATATAATTGATTCGGAACACGGAACACTGCGATGAAAAGATAAATACAACGTTTAAAGTCCACAGTTAGGGTGCCCTTTCCAGACAGCTCTAGTCTGGTGACCAATCTTGGCTCCCCGAGCAAAAGCATTAGCCTCTGAACCTCCTTTTGGACAAGCGTAAAACGAGTGAGCTTCATCTTCGGCAGAACCAATTTCCCTTTGGCAAACCCACTGTCTTGTCTTTCTAGGGACATAGCGTCTCGTGACCACTGCTGGCTGCTCTACACCTTCCATAATCCTGGTCGACCCAGGTATGTCCCACCTAATGAGAAGGAATCAAAAAAGCACCCCCCCCCACCCCCGTCTTCCTGCTCAATCTCCCATCATCAGTACTGACAGGTAACAGGTCACCTACAAGTCACACGTAACATGCATTGTAAACGAGGCTCTTCTGGAAACTAATGCTTTAAGGAGATTATGGCATTAGCAGCGCGGCAAAGTCAAAGGGGACCTTCTGGCATTCCCCCATCACCCAGGTCTGACCTGGGTAGGCTGGGAGAGGCCGCCTACTTCTCCTTTGGAGAGTGACAAATGGTTCTTACCTGGAATTTTAGTGGCATCCGCCAGGGTTCACCTGCCACCTATTGGTGAGAATGTTCACTCCCAGTCACTCACTTGCTAAACCCCAGACTCCCCATCCATTCATATGCTTCCACACTGTCAGGGACTCTCTCAACCATTTTAAAAGCAAAACACTAGACATCGGCATTTGAAAATTAAAATCGTAAAAATCAGCTTGACTCATTTTTCTGCCTGTGTGAAATTCATGAATAAGATTTTATAACGAAGCTACCTAGCTTAATTCATTTCCACCCATCTGTGCTATATGCTGACGGCTCCAGTAATGATTTTGATTAATAGTTTCACACATCTGGGATGGTTCTGGTCATTTGAATGACATCTTTTTGAAGCTGGATCGACACTGAACATAAAAGAAAACATTCGTTTTTTGTAAAGTGCGGAAACACAATAAAATGTTACCTTGTATTCTTGAATGAAATTAAACAGCAAGGTGGATTTTTAGGATTTAACCATCATGTCAACTCTGAGGCACCTATGTGTTAGTCTTTTTTGTTTGTTTGTTTTTTATCGGAGTTGATTTACAACGTTGTGTTAGTTCTCCTGTACAGCAAAGTGAATCGGTTATACGTACACATATATCCACTCTTTTTTAGATTCTTTTCCCATATAGGCCGTTACAGAGTATTGAGAAGAGTTCCCTGTGCTATACAGAAGGGCATTATTAGTTACCTATTTTATCTATAGCAGTGTGTATATGTCAATCCCAATCTCCCAATGTATCCCTCCCCCCACCACGTGTTAGCCTGCGAATATAAATCCAACAACTGGCCTTCCAGACTGCCAAGGGATGAAGAGAGCATTCTTAATGGCAACTCTAAAACCAATTATGGCTCAGAATGAATGAAAAGGACCACAAGACAGGTTTTTGTTTAAGAGTTTATTCTGAGTTTTCATTTTTGGATAACCAAGCAGCTCTTTAAGGAGAATGCACAGAAGAATCATTCTGGCACTTTTGGATAGTACATGAGATTTGTTTAATAGTCACATTCAGTCTTCTTGCTCAGCCCATACTCTGTGTTTGGTAAGCAAGCTCAGCCCATAGGATTCCAGAGTTAATACGTAACCATATATACAAACAGCCAATAAAACCATAATGGTGCCTAGCGGCCAAAAGGATGGCGGAGGGAAGGGGATCGCTAAAGTGTCCTCTAGGCTAGCTTAGCTAAACAGAATCCACGTCACACGTGAGAACGACAGAATACACTGAGCTGAAATGAGAATTCGGAGCACGAATGGGCACTTGGCGGCATGCAGTTGAAAGAAAATGGGGATCGTTTCATAACTTTATAAAATCCAGGCAGTTCAATGAAAGAAGTTAAGAAAAACAAACGAAAAAAAAAGCCAAGTAAGGGACTGTCTGTTGTCACTGTAAAAAAGGCACTTGGAGTTAATGGGACCAGAAGTGAAGGACTGGCAGCTGATAAAAACTTCAGTACGATTTCATTAAGAGGCTTGGATGTTCAGAGGTGACACTCAGAAGTTCCTGAAAGGAGATACCGAAATAAACCACAGGCGAAAACGAAGGAATAGATTCCTTACAACCAAATTGTGTGTGTGTGTGTGTGTGTCTGTGTGTGTGTGTGTGTGTGTTTAACAAAAGCAAATCGGAAACGAAACCTAGCCAAAGCAACAATCTAAGCAAAGTTAAGACCACGAAGCAGCGATGCATAGTTTTCCTTTGAGATAATGCATACCTCCAGACACTAAGTGCCAAGCTAATTTCTCAATAATAACTTCACAGGAGCATTATTGTGATAGAATTGATTCAAGCAATGCAAAAAGAGTTTCATCTGTTCCCAGAATCTGCGGGAGCACTGAGGTTATCATCAGAACTCAGCGACATCACGTGTGGTTTTTTGGTGTCCTCGGGGGTGGACACATCAAGTACGGGGAACGACGCGGACATTCTGACACTCCGTTCGGCCATCTCCCTGGAGGCGACGCATTCTTTCTTCTGAGTAAGAACTTTACTTCCAAACACTTTGACAGCAAACGGCAATTGCAGAAAAAAGTCCACTTCCCACTGTGGACGTGGTTCCACTTCCTCCGCAAACAGGTCAGCGCTTCCGTAAGAAAGAATTTTTGGCAACTGGATTCTAGTCCCCCTGTTGGGCGGCTCGGGGCCGCTCATTTGATGTTGAACGCCATCAGGGGTCGCTCCTCCCGTTTCTGCCACGGGCTCTTCTTGCCTTCGCCCTGGTCGTCGTCGTCGTCTTCGTCGTCCTCTTCCTCCTGAACGGATCGCCTCTTGTCGGGACTGGCCGATGGCGCCGGGGGGACGTCCGAGGTTCGTTTCGTCGTCTCCTCCTGCAGGCTGGGCAGCTGGCCGCCGCTTCTCCGGCTGGAGCCGTCCAGCAGGCACCGCAGGGCACTGTCCTCGGGCGTCCCGACCGCGGTGCCGCCCTCGCTGCCGCTCTGGTCCATGTCGTCCAGGTACACGAGCTGCGTGTAGGCCGAGCTGTCCGCGGCCCGCGGCTCTTTCTGCGCATGCTCCTGGACCGGTGGGCGGTTCTGCGGCAGAGACAAGGGGTCTCCTCTTCCCTTTCGGGCAGATTTGGGTTCATTCATATCCACGCCAGAATCCAAACTGGCATCATTGCTTCCGTTCCTCCCAGCTCTTTGGAGATCAATGTAGGAATGTCTGACGTGTGCATTGGACCGGCCGTCCAGGGACACGAACCAGGCCCGAGGGTGGGGAAGGGGCTTCCCACCCCCAAGTTCCAACAGCGCCTTTTCGGTCAGTAGCTGGACCTCGCTGTTCATCTGAGCCAAGGCTGCGTCGTTCAGGGATGCCGGGATGGAAAGGGACTCGGACATGGATGCATTCTGTGGGGTCCACTCCCGGGTGCCCGCGTCCTGTAGGTGCTGCTGCGAGATAGCCTGGCAAGACAAGGGCTGGGCCTGGATCTGTGAGGAGGCGTGTGGGAAGATCCCCGCGTGAGGGCTGGAGAGCTCGGCCTGCAGTCTTTCGATCTCGAGCTGCTGGTCGGCTGGGACGACCAGGGGCTGGCCCACATACGAATGGTCCCCTGGGAGTTTCATGTAATGAGCCGGGATGACCAAGGCGGGTAATACTTTCCTGTAAACGCTGTCATTGACCTGGTCCACGGAGCTACAGCAGATCAGCTGGCCGGGCCGCGGGAAAGAGGTAGGTCTCTCCAGGTGGTCTACTGATCGCGACATCATACATTCAGTAGGTCTGCGTTCCATCAGCTGGTCTTTCTCCGGAGATGAAGGCGCGGGGTACATGTGTTCCTGAATGGTGAGCTTACTTCCTGTGGAAATGTGGGTCACGGAGGCCTGCCCGTCTCTGTCTTGCTTTTCAAATAAAGGCTGCGAGAGCATGGCATTGTAATTCCTCCTGTAGTCACTGTTGCCGGGGGACTCATAGCCTTCCCTTTCCACAGACTTCCTGGCCTTTAAGGGGAACATCTCCACCGACTTACAGTAGTCTTTTCCCAACGTCCCACTCGGTGTCAGGTTGTCAAAGGAGATTTGGCTTTTATCCTCCTCCTTGTGAGACAGGAGTTCCTCCCGAGAGCTGAACTCCTGCGAGGTGCTGTAGGAGAGCTTCAGCATGGGCGTGTGCATGTCCACCTCCCCGCTGGAAGACATCATCTCTAAATGGACTCCGCTCATCAGCTCCTTTGAGCGCGGGGCGTCGGGGGGGCGGCCCTGGCTGGTGACGGAGAGCGGGCCAGGGAATTCTGATTCCCGCCGAGAAAACAGCAGGTTGATGTGTGACATGGAAGTTGACTGATCCCTTTTGGTACTCTCCAGGGTGGCAGGAAGTTGCAGTTTTCTATGGTGCTGGCGGGGTTTCAAGCACTTCCGCCTGCGATCAAAGATACAAACCCCAAGATTAAAGATTCTCAGAACAGTGAAGGTTCAAGTCGAAACCTAATTCTCAATTCCCACAGGAAGAAACAAGACAACACAATGAATTGGCAGCCAGAAGCCTTCTCACCCCGCACCCTCAGCCCTAGTTTGATTCTGAGGGTCGCAGATTTTACCCCAAGTACATCCAAGTTATCCATTCAAAAGCAGAGTCGACGATAAACCTTCTTGCAAGTCGATCAGATGAGGCATCAAAATAAGAACAGTTCTGCTGTGTCCTTGAGAATATCATCTCTTCATTACCATGTAGGACTATTCTGAACGAACCATGACAACTTATTTTTTTGTGACCGCCCTTCTAAGAAACATTTTACAGTGTGCCTCCCACTGTTTGCAACTTACGTGACAGATGTTCAGTTCTTAGGTACTTTTTCATGAGAAAAAAAGGACCTCGACTCAGAAAAGGACCTCGATATCAATGCTTGCGCAAGAAATTCCAAATTAAAAAAGACAGTGCCTCAATGGTAACACTTTACCTGCAATAATATAAAAGGAGACACAGCAAAACCAAAAGAATGAAAGCCATTCCTCCCAAGATGGCCAAAAGAAACACCGTGTGATACGTGGCGATGTCCTGTGTGACAACGGGACCTAAAAAGTCAGAAAAGGGCATTTGAGATTTGTGAAAACCTTTCAATAAAAAGAGGGGAGATGAACTGAGAGCGTGATGTTTTCCTTGCTCTTATTGGCTGGGGTGTGGAGCGGCGGCCGGATGCAGACACCCTTTAGATGGTGTGCCTGCAGCATCACCGTCACTTCCCTCAGTGAAAAGGGATTAACCCAAACCATCACTAGAGCACTCTGAATACTCAAATTCTGTGTGCAGTGTCCAGGGTCCTTCCTTAGCATGGGGTACCATTTTCATCATTCTAAATATGTGATCTTTTAATAAAAGAAAACTAGATGCACGATCATATAATGAGGGGGACTCATCCATTCAGAGACATGGCCTGAAGACCTGGGGATTTTATGATACTGCAGAAGAAAAAAAAAAAAGTCATGAAATTTGATTCTCACTTTCCCTGGGCAATGATTACTGTGTAATCATTGGCCTAAACCCTTGGTCTAAATGAATCAGTTGAAATAAATTTCTATGACTTAAAAAAAATAATCCACAGCTTATTACAGGGGTATCAAGGGTTTCTAAAATGCCTCCTGTTTTTAAAAAATAACATCTTTCTCTCTAGTATCTGTTCAAAATGGCTAACCTGATGTGGCAACAGACCTTTCCAGAACTTACAGACAAGGTGATCAGAGGTAAACATATTTTCTTTTTAATCTACATTAAAATCCATTAGAATCCATTACATTAAATTGGGATTTAATTTACATTAGAATCCCAAGAGGTAGTTTAATTTACTCCTTATGTTCAACAGTAGTAAGAATCTATCTTAATGTTGCTAACAATGGATTGACAGCAATAACGAAAACCTCCCCAAATTACAATATTGGGGCACCTATTGGTGTCCAGGTATCTTGGCAGTGCTCCAAAAGATGGGAAGGAAGGAATGTGGTTAGATCGTACATTATGTCAGAGGAGCAAGGTTATGATTACTAAACACCATAAACACCCATTTTTTAATTGATTTTTTATATTCAAAGGGACAGATTTCTTCAAAAATCTCTTAAAAGCTAGATAAATCCAAGGGGACTTGTGGATTTTTGAAAATAGTGACATTACTTAAGTTCAAAAGATGACATCATTCTCTCCCAATTACAAATCATTTCAATGGGGTGAGGGTGAGTATTTACAAAAGTTGGAAAAATTACTGACAACTATCTACCGCCTTAATTGTTCAGAGAAACTTTTTTTTTTTGGAAAAGTTACTGACAACTACCTACCGCCTTAATTGTTCAGAGAAACTTTTTTTGGGGGGGGGAAATTACTGACAACTATCTACCACCTGAATTGTTCAGAGAAACTTTTTTTTTTCTTTTTTTTGACACAGAGACAACCCCACAGACATACGTAATGCCTTGGCAGGGGTCACCAAGAAATCTGGGGTACACATAAAAATCATTTCCAAATAACTGAAGCTTGGTCCTTTTAAGTACTTAAAATGCTATTATTTTAACTTCTGCCAGTGGAAATCTTGACAAACTTCACAGTCATACTTCATTTCCTTCTTAACCAGAGAATGAAAGAGAAAACTCTATTTTCTTGTTGGTTTTGGGCTCACGAAAGCACAGCATCACTGTAATTTGTTTTAATATAAGTGACGGCTGTGTGGTTACCAATATACACATTTCTACGTTAAATGCCGTCAGGGCTGTACTATGTGTGCTTTTTATGGCTTTTTGTCTCTTCCTTCACTGCTCTCAGGAAGCTTGGGTCGACCTACATCTAGCAGTTCTTCTTCCCCTCTTTACAAAAGTATCTATTAATCTGTCGCATGATAGGAACACCGATCGCCATGGTTCTTTGAAATAGATCTAAAATAAAAGTTAACTTTAATGCACGGGCTTTGTGGTCTCTACTTTGGTACTTAAGGACTTTTTTTTTCTTTCTTACCTTACTCATAATCATATTCTAGACATTTCAGATTTGGAGACTGAGGCATTTCTGTAGCTGGTTCATGCCTACGTGGCTACAAGAACCATACGGTAAAGGGAAACGCATAGTCTTATAACCCAGATGTGAAGTGTACATTTTCCCAGGACTGGACTATCAAGTAAATGTAACTGACTTTTCAACACCCATCTAGGGTTGGCCTCCATCAAATTAGTTACTTTGGGAGTCTAAGTGTTCATCCCAGTGATGATTCCATTGGTAAAGTATTTTGGACTCCCATTTTGAAACTGCCTTCATGGTTAATTGACGAGACAACTTTTAATCACAGCACATTTTGACCTAGCTCAATTACCTACTTTATTCACCAGCCTTGGAGGTGGGTGACTTTTAGATGTGTCTAAGAGAAATCAAAGGGACCCTCTGGGCAAAAAGATTGGCCACCTATGAAGAGTTTCTCTAATGATGACAGTCCAGGGGAAAAAGGTTCTAAAGGCATTTTGAGTCCTGGAAGCCATCCACTGGAAAGACTTCTCCTAAGGTGACTATTTTGAAAAAAGCAATTCTAGAATACTCCTAGGGATAAATCAGCATGGTTCGGTTAAAAAAAAAACCCAAACTTTTAGTCAAAATATTTGTGAAATTAAACTTCAGTGAAAAACATGAGTTAATTCATGTATCCTAAGTGGAGATGAATATTCTTTTAGATATAGAACAGGCTTCCTTTTAAGCCTTTCAGAAATGCCCGATCAAGGGTTTTGCCCCAAGAAGCCTCCAATGGTGACTTTCTGCTGGTCCCTCTAGTGATTGCCTTATACTACGTGTTCTCTTGCACCAGGCCACAGCTGTTTCAGAAATTAGGGAGGAGGTCTGACCCGCCTCTGTGGGCTTTAGATTAAGAATTCCCTACGGCAGCTGTCTGAGCAAAACAGAGATTCGAGACAAGGCTATTTTCTATGCATGATTCTTATCCTGGATGGGAGAGTTCCAACCAGAACTCCCCCAACCCCCAGGAAACACCTTTGACTCCTCATTTGCTTTTTCACACTTTCAACCATATTTAAGGAAGATCTGATCTCCCTGCTGACATCGCTTTCAAAAGCACACTTAGCCTGAACCCTCAAAGGAATCGGTTCCCATCACTGCAGATTTCGGGGGTCCTGTTACCTGGGTTGGGAGGAGACATGGCTGCCACCCAGTACCCCAACTGAGGGGCGATGTATGTCCACGTCAGCTGGCTGCCTTCCTGGTGCACGAGGCCGAGACCACTCTTCAGCCACGTTCCTGTGGGAGGCAGAAAAAAACTTCAGCCACATGCACGCTAAACTCCTATTTAAGGCGTAAGCTCATTGTACAAGTCACCTTCGGTGTCGTGTTTAGAACCCATCAGAGAGCCAAAAGGGTCCAGCTCTCACGGAGGGACTGCATTTCGCTTTCAGGAAAGAGTCGAACTTGTTTTTCTTCCTGATTAAATGACTTTCAGCCACTTTATCACACGTCCCTGCTTCCAAACTCAGATACTTTTAGCAGAAGCTTTTGGAGTTTACTCCTCCACCATCATGTCCCATCTCCTCCGGAAGCCTTAGGGGTTTAGAAGCAGAATAAAGGTAGCATGAAAAGGGCTGGTGGGACGGGAAAGAAGAGGGGAAACTCCAGCTCTGTTTATAGTTTTCATCCTCAAGCAAATAAACGGATTTCCTCTCTGGAATCGCAGACCTGTGACATCAGAGTTGCTTGGGGAAGTTTTTTTTTTTTTTTTTTTAACATCTTTATTGGAGTATAATTGCTTTACAATGGTGTGTTAGTTTCTGCCTTATAACAAAGTGAATCAGCTGTACATATACATATATTCCCATATCCCTCCCTCTTGCGTCTCCCTCCCACCCTCCTTATCCCACCCCTCTAGGTGGACACAAAGCACCGAGCTGATCTCCCTGTGCTATGCGGCTGCTTCCCACTACCTATTTTACGTTTGGTAGTGTATATATGTCCATGCCACTCTCTCACTTCGTCCCAGCTTACCCTTCCCCTTCCCCGTGGCCTCAAGTCCATTCTCTACGTCTGCGTCTTTATTCCTGTCCTGCCCCTAAGTACTTCAGAACCTTTTTTAGATTCCATATATGCTTCGGGAAGTTTAAAAAAAGTATATCGATTCCTTGGTCCTATCTTTGCAAATTCCAACCCATAAGACTGGCTTAGGCGAGTATTTTAAGAAGCTTCTAGTTGGTTCTGATGCTGGGAGACATGGAGTACGTCCAGGTCAGGGCTGTCTTCAGTCACTACTGTGAGATACTAGTTAGGGCTGTCTTCAGTCACTACTGTAACTAGTAGCTCACAGTAGTGAGCACCTCTGTGTGCTGGCCCGTCGCAGCAATGTGCTTCCTATACAAGCTATCTACGGTTCTCACAGCGACCCTACAGAGGAGGACTTATTTTCCCCTTTTAGACACTGGACACTGGTGAGACACGGAACTCTTCCGAGGCCTCCCAGGGGTAGAGGGCAGAGCAGGGGCAGACTAGGTCTCTCTGTGTGTCTGGCCTCAAGGCCGGTGCTATTTCTTCCACTCTGCCCTGCCGCATCTCCTACGAAACCTGCCAGCGTTTGAGAACTTTTTTACTTTGTAAGGTTTCCAGGAGCCGGTCGCCCAAGGCTGCCTGGCTGTCACCTGTCTCACCTGCAGAGAACCTTGCTTTGAGAGCCGGGGAGCAAGGGAGATTGCTGGCTAGGTCCCCACCAGCCCGGAGACACGGGTCTCTCACACGGGGTTCCTCCTATGATCACCCACCCCCTGAAATGGCTGCATGTGGAATCCTGTCCCCTCCGGGACTAAATGCGCCAGCTGTGCACCAAATATTCCACCTTCCAGTCTCCAAATCCCAGCCTTTCCTAGGTATACACATCACCGACGTGGCAAGAGCAGTTTTCTTTCCCTCCTGAGAAAAGAAGCAACACCTGGCAGACTTCCTAGGGCCTATCAGTTGCCATAGCAACATTCAGATGTAGGGGGTGGAAAGGTGCCCCAGCAACGCCTCCCACAGCCCTCCTCCCTTCCCCCTCCATCTCCTCCCCCTCTTCCTCCTCCATCTCCTCCCCTCCCCCTCCTCCCCCTCCTCATCCTCGAAGACAGAAGGTGAACAAAGAAGGAAGATGGGAAGAGGCCAGGCGTCAGCGGGTGCCCTGCGTAGCCTGACTGCCCCCTGCAACAGGCTGAATCATGGCCCCAGAGGATTTCAAGTCAAGTGAGACGAGAATATACGCTGGAAGGTTTCCAAAGTGAGGATGAGGATGCTCACTTCAGATTCACGTGCTGAAGAGCATCAACCCAGAGGTGGTCCAGCCACTCCGAGCATCACTCACTCCACAGGGCTGCTGAGAACATGGAAACAGGGAGCATGTGACACAGGCGGCTAACGTGGTTCTGCGTCGGGTCAGAAAGCTCGCCTGAAGGCAGCGAACGGATGGTTTGCCACCACTTCCGGTTTTCCCCTCGGGGATCCCATGCTGTTTAGCTCATGACTTACACACCCGACCCCACTCCCACACGCGCTCCCACAGGAGTGGCCCTGCCAGGATCTCCTATCAGCCAGGAAGCCGCCTGCACTCTTTGGTTTGCAGTTTCCCTCTTGAGTCACTGCTCTTCAAGTGGAGCGGATTAGGTTAGGCTAAAGGCGACCAGAGGAAAACAGCTGGAAGCTCAGAGCCCTGAGCGCTCACTCAAGGGCGAGCCACCTACCTGGATGGCTAAGTCGCCTTGGCTTTCTACGACACAGCCAACTGGAAACGGGCTTTTTTTTCTTTTTTTAACCTGTACGCGGGCCTCTCACTGTTGTGGCCTCTCCCGTTGCGGAACACAGGCTCCGGACGCGCAGGCTCAGCGGCCATGGCTCACGGGCCCAGCCGCTCTGCGGCACGTGGGATCTTCCCGGACCGAGGCACGAACCCGGGTCCCCTGCATCGGCAGGCGGACTCTCAACCACTGCGCCACCAGGGAAGCCCTGGAAAAGGGGTTTTAAAACACCTCCCAGTTACACTGGGAACAAGCCTAAAGGGTGGACGGACACACACACCCCGCCCCCAGCTAACAGGCCCGCAAGTCCAGCCTGTGATGCTTGTGGGAGCCAGAAGAGCCAGGGAAAGGCGCAGTACAAGCTGCTTTGGGAGCTCAGTAAGAACGAGTGCCTCTTGCGGTGGGCAGAGAAGGCTGGGACGAGCTGGGCTCCGGTGAACAGGCAGGACTGTCACCGGGGTGGAGGGTGGCCAGGAGCAGAGAGAAAAAAGAGGGAATAGCATGCACAGAGGCATGGTAAGTTACTGGCCCGGGGAACGGGAGGGACAGAGACTGGGGACGGCTGGGCAGGGCTTCCGGCGCCATTAGCAATGGAAGGCCACCCGCCCCCACCCCCAGTTCTTCCCAGGTTGGTCCTCACAACACACACTTTTACCAGAGGCTGTGACTTTGCCCTCAACTGTTATTCCAACCTCACATGCTTTTCCTCTCTTCCAAAAATCTACCCACCCTTCAAGATTCAAGTCACATCCTGTGTCCATCCTGAGTCCCTCCTGCGCGCAGGGACCTTCCAGGTCTCGGCGACCCCAGGGCACGTGTCACTACATCACCCGTTTTCCAAAGCATACCTCGCCGAAGTTGCTAACCCTCATCCTATGTTCCCTTTGTCTTCTCAACACCCAGACACATCCGTGGCGTGGGAACGTGACAGTACTTGAGGGTGAAAGCCAGACGTGCAAACTCCCCATTTCCCCTCGAATAATATCAGATGACCTCCTGTGCAAAGGTGGGTGTGGCTGGCAGGAAATGCAGTTAAGCTTGGGATTCTACTCTTTCAGACCAGAGGGAACAAAGCCAGCTGGGAAAGAGGCATCTATTTCAGCCTAAGTTTTCTGTGAAACATACATGTGTACAATGAATAAAGGGCAGCGCTGTCTTGGGATTCGGCAATCACGTTGTTATTGGCAAAAGCCATTTCCAAGCTTTCTGTGTAGGAAATTAGCTACAGGGAACACAAGAATTAATGAATTGTGTACTAGAAACATATGCTTCTCATTACTGAAATCCTGATGCTGTGGTGTGAGGCTGTTTTCCCACCTGAGGAACCTCCGCACTCGTAAGAGATTCTTGTGCTCATGGCTGGAGAGCCAGCGCCGGGAATGGTCACTGGTGACCGGACAGCCGGACAAACAGACCTCTGGAGAGTCTCTTTTGTTGAGCAGGTTATATGACCGCCAGACCCGCGGACAGGGTACCAGGAGCGGGTCCCTTCCATCTCTGTGGGAAGACCCGGGTTGCTCCTGCTTAGAAAATTCCAAGTGCAAGGCCACTGGCTTGTTCCCCTCCCTCCCGGGTGGGGCCAGCCTCTGAACACCCCTTGGTCATCACAGCTGCTGGTAGGGCTGCCAGGGTCAATAAGCTTGTCTCCCCTGTGGTCCGGACATTAGGGCAGCTGCTGAGGTCATAACAGCATAACGGGGCTTCCTGCCGACTCCCCCGGGCTCTTCGCAAGCGGGCCGTCCAGGCAGGTCTCAAGGTGGGTCACCTGGTGAAGGTGTGCAGGTAGGAGGAGGGTGCCATGCTTCCTTGTGCTCCACAACGCCAGCCCAGCCAGGCTGCCACCTTCATTAACGGCGGCCACTGCCCAGGGAGGGTGGCTGGCTGTAAAGCGGGTGTGCCAGGAGCAGGCGGGCTGGCGGCCGTGTGCGTCTCTGTGCTGATGGAGCCCCGTGCTGCGTCCATTACTGGGACTCTTATGTGTGTGAAGGTGGGAGAGCGATCCCTCTAGCATCACCGAGGGATGAAATTCCGCAGTACTGAAATTTCTAGATCATCAGATTTCAAAGCATTTGAACTCTTTCTCTTTAATGGTACCTTTGTATTAAGAAAATTTAAGAAATTAATATATAAAACGGATAAAAGACAAGCTTCTCGGGACTTCCCAGGTGGTGCAGTGGTTGGGAATCCGCCTGCCAAAGCAGGGGACATGGGTTCGAGCCCTGGTCCAGGAAGATCCCACATGCCACGGAGCAACTAAGCCCGTGAGCCACAACTACTGAGCCTGCGCTCTAGAGCCCATGCTCCGCAACAAGAGAAGCCACCGCAATGAGAAGCCCGCGCACCGCAACGAGGAGTCCCCTGCTGGCTGCAACTAGAGAAAGCCCGCACGCGGCAATGAAGACCCAATACAGCCAAAAATAAACAAATAAATTTATTTTTAAAAAAATTAAAAAAAAAAAAAGACAAGCTTCTCTGCAAACAAGTGACGAGAACCGCCCCCCCCACCCCCGGCACAACCCCCAAGACATCTCCTGAACACGGTTTGGAAGCTATTCTTCTACAGAACTTGGGTCTTATTTGCCAAAGTTTGAAAAGGCAATTTTCTGTAATTCTAAAAAGTATCATTTACTCCTGCCTTATAAAGTTGAATATAATTTTGATGTTTTTCATGATAATACAGGGTCATGATTATGATCAACTGATGCTGGTCCTAAAATACTGATGTGCTTAGGTCCCTACTGAGGAACGAAGTTGTTTGCTCTTATGCTAAATACTCCCACCCACAAATGTGTTTTCCTCGCTCCTCCCCTCCCCTCCCCCACCCTTCCTACACACTGTTATCAGCGGTTCTGTTATCAGCTCTGCTTCCTCACCACCAATGACCCCCAACTCCCCACCAGGGGCACCTACTACTGGGGACTAGATAACCCACCTGCAAAGACTGCATCTAGAATAAACTCCACAGGCAGCCACATGAGAGACAAATCCAGACGTGGAACAGAGATATGCTAAATCCAAGTTTCTTCAACACACATCCTCAGATAGGTTTTATTTTTTTCTTTTCTTTTTTTTTTTTTTTGCGGTACGCGGGCCTCTCTTGTGGCCTCTTCCGTTGCGGAGCACAGGCTCAGCGGCCACGGCTCACGGGCCCAGCCGCTCCACGGCATGTGGGATCTTCCCGGACCGGGGCACGAACCTGTGTCCCCTGCATCGGCAGGCGGACTCTCAACCACTGCGCCACCAGAGAAGCCCTCCTCAGATAGGTTTTTGTCTGAATTCTTATTCTCTAGAGTGAAACCCTGCACAATGGAAAGATTTTTCAAGGAGAAATACTTTGTTGAAAAACCGTCCTCATCTTTTTTTTTATTATTTTTTTAAAGATTTGTTTATTACTCATTTATTTTATTTATTTTTGGCTGTCTTGGGTCTTAGTTGCAGCACGCGAGATCTTTGTTGAGGCATGCAGGATCTTTTGCTGCGGCGCAGGATTCTCTGTAGTTGTGGCGTACAGGTTTTCTCTTCTCTAGCTGTGGTGCGCAGGCTCCAAGGCGCCCTGTAGTTTGCGGCACGTAGGCTCTCTAGTTGAGGCTCTTGAGCTTAGTAGTTGTGGCACGTGGGCTTAGTTGCCGCACGGCATGTGGGATCTTAGTTCCCTAACCAGGGATCGAACCCGCGTCCCCTGCATTGTAAGGCGGATTCTCTACCACTGGACCACCAGGGAAGCCCCTGCCCTCATCTTTTGAAAGCGTGTTAGTTATGTATTCTGCTGGCAAGGTTCGTTGTGTGTATAAAGCACCACAAGATTTTAACTTGGAAGCTATATTTAACTGCAATGAGTATTACACACAATAATTGACAGGCTGAAAAAGACACGCCTTATGCTCGTCTGTAAGATCTGATGGAGTCTCTTAGCGATCACCAAGGGTGCCGTTTTCTTGCTTGGTTACCAAGCAGGAATGAAAGCAGCTTTTATTTGCAAAATATAAAGAACACTGAGTTCAAAATTTAAACAAATGTCTATTGAAAGGGAAAAGAACTCTAAAATATGAAAAAGGGCCAAAAATATAATGTCTAATTAGAATACAACTGATACGGATCAGATTTGCCTTGCTTTTTCTGCCTGGCTCACTTATTCTGCCCAGAAGCCCCTATTTTATCAGCTGCACGAGCTCATCTCAGCATTTGGTAACAAGCAGAAAAACCCTGTTAGGATGAGCACTACTGATTTTGAAAAGGAAACTATAAGTGAAAACCTGCCCTTTTAACAGATTACACATTGAAGCTGGCATCTTGCGCCTTCGCCAATATACAGAGAAAGAAGTCATTGCTCTTATACCGGGACTTGTGACCATGTCACACCTCAGGACACTGGGCAGATAAAAGTCCAGTACGATCAAGGGCCGAATGAGTGCATAGACGACTTGCCCGGCCTAAGATAACCCCGCATGTGAATCCCAGCTTTGCCACTTTCCAGCTGTGTGACCCAAGGACACGCAGAGGATGGCCCAGCTGGGGGATGGCTGCTTCACACTTCCTTTGTCACATAAATAAATGGTCTCATCATTTAAGCACTTGTAGTTGGGGATTCTACTACCCTGTGCAGCTAACATATCCTAGCTGATGTATTTTTCCTGAAAGAGGCTGCAGTGAGTTCTACTAGGCCTGTACGCTGGGACATGAAGAAATGCCACAGCCACGCAGAAAACCCATCTCAAAAAAGTTCTATCAATTAAAAGGTGAATATTCACTCTGTGAAATAGAGCCATGTCTCTTCCTACGACTTAATGGTTCACTGTGAACTACTTGGGAACGTTCATGGCGAGAGGTGAGACGTAAATGCATGACACACGCATGAATTTGGACAGTAGGAACCTCTGCTGTCCTGCCCTTCAGCTGTTGGTTTTGGCCAATGACTGTCTCCTCGCTTGGGCTGTGGTGACTCTTGCTGAATGATCAGGATGGCGTGGGCATTAGCTCATTTGAGGGCAGTCCTCTTAAGAGGTATGTACCGCTCAGATCCACAGCGAACAGTTATTACTATTATTGCTACTTATAATCATAGGGGTTCCCCAGCTTCCGGAATATGCTGGATTTCTCTAGAAACCAGCACAGACTTATTTCCCAGGATTACCATCTGCATTATCTTAAGCTATAACCTCTACTATATTTTTCTACCAGATGTACGATTAGCAGTGTCAAGGTCTGAGCCTCTTTTATCACATGCTTTAACAAAACTTTAGTGGGACGAGATCACCCAGAAAAGTCCATCCGCCCTTAAGTCACATTAATCAGTAGAGCAGAAACAGCGACAGTGTCAATTTTTATGACATTGTGGAGTAGCCTTCTTTTTTTCCCAAATTAAAGTCTATGCCTTTGAATAGCTATGTTCCCTTTTTTGGAATTATTTTTTCATGAAGTCTGTGAGGAGGATACATTCCTTGTTAATTACACTGCAAAGTGTTTACCTGGTGGTCAATTACCTAACCATGCTTGTTGAAAGCAATGCAACTGAAGAGTGAAAGTCCTGTACAGATGGTTGCATTCCTGTAGCTTCCGGCAAGTACATTTCAGGACCCGTTTAAACAAGAATAAAATTAAGGGCAACACACTACAACCAATGACCTTCTGTTCAAAGCATAAAATCACAGATATAATCAATTATTAGAAATTAAAACAAGAAATGCATCTGTATTCAGCTACAACATGTTCCCTGGGTATTTTTAGGGTAAATTTTGAGGAATGGATTCTTAAAAATAAATTTAATCTAAGTGACTGATTTTTTTTTTTTTTCCCTTTCAGCTTTAGCTGAGCGATCACAAGACTTACTGAAACAAATTTTAGGAGAGGGCAGTAATGGGAAACCATAACGCTTCTGGCAGAGCTAGAGAAAGCGCATGCCTTAAATAGGTGGCCAGAGTATCAGCATGCATAATAGCATTAATAAAATTTAATGAGAGAATTTTGAATTTACGATAGGTATGTATAAATTTCCAGAAAGCAGCATCGGAGTACTGGCTAATTAAGCCCATATGGAGAGAAATTTTGTTCATTACCCACTAAATCCAACATCCATCCTGCAATTACATGTCAGATGGGACTGGGTGGGGGACCCAGACCAGGACTCTGGGAGGCACAGCCACAAATCCCCAGCATTTAGAAAACCCGCTCAAAACGAAGGGTGGCAGAACAGAGAAGGCAACAAACATCTGGACAGATGTGGTAAGATGCTCTCAACCAGTGCTTGTTCAAGAGCTTGTTACAGTGGAGATCTTGTTAAAATGCACATTCTGATCCAGTGGGTCTGGAGCAAAGCATGAGATTCTGCAGTTCGAACAGTCTCCCCGTCCACAGACCACTCTTTGAGTAGCAAAGCTCTAGACGGTTTGCACTTTTGTGGCGTGTGGCGACCCTTTCAGAAAACCCTAAGACCATTTCCCACAATGTTTCCGGGGTACACCAACGGGGTGGCCAGTACTTGAAACAACTTCAGAAATATTTCTACTATATTCCAGAAATAATCTAGTCACTTGTCAGATTACCGACGGGGAGCTGACACACACTTACTTATCTGAGTTTGTTCCAGATGCTTGAAGGGGCAGTGCCTCTCAGTGAACTGGCTGCTGTGGTTGTGGACAAATTGGTTCCAATCTTAAGACCTCTGTGTTGACCATTTTTTTTTCTGCCCAGAATGTGCTGCCCCCCAAGACATTCCCATGTTAGACTCAGAGGTATCTTTGGGATCTCAGCTCAAATATCACTCCTCCATAGGTTCTGACCAGCCAACCATTCTCCCCGACATCACCCTGCTTACCTGTCTTACAGCACTCATGCCAATGAAGTAATAAACTGGTGCATTGTCTGTCTCCTCCATTTGCAACAAAGACTTCATAATTACAGGGACCTTCCCTGGCTTGTTTTGTAATTGCTTTATCCGAAGAGCCTAGGACAGAGTAGAATCTGGCACAAAGAAGATGTTTACTATCTATCTGCTGTAATGAACGAATTGTTCAACTTTTAAAAAGAGAAGCCAATCCCTGGTGGCGCAGTGGTGGAGAGTCCGCCTGCCGATGCAGGGGACACGGGTTCGTGCCCCGGTCCGGGAAGATCCCACATGCCGCGGAGCGGCTGGGCCCGTGAGCCATGGCCGCTGAGCCTGTGCGTCCGGAGCCTGTGCTCCGCAACAGGAGAGGCCACAACAGTGAGAGGCCCACGTACCGCAAAAAAAAAAAAAAAAAAAAAAAAGAGAAGCCAAGAACAGAATTCCTCAGGAAATCTTTCAATATTTAAATGTTGACAGTAAATTAAAACACAACAAACAAATAAATGCCCCTAAATCGACTGTATGGGCCAAACAAAACATCTGGGAATGGACTGTTGTTTTGTAAACCCAGATCCAGTCCATCGTTCTATTAAGCCACATTAAGTCTTGGCACAGAAGCAGGAATGTACCAAAATCGGAGATTCTAGAACAGGAAGAGGATTTGAAGTCTGAAGGAAACCATGTTTTGTGTCTCCCCTTCTCCCTTCCCAGCATACTGTACATGTGTGCCAGGTACTTCCCTGGGCTGAATTTCGGCTTCTTTCTGATTAAGAAAGAATGTAGTCCCCCAACCTCTAGGGCTGCTTTGAGCACAGTGATGAAAAATGTTGGTTTATGGTCACACCTGTTTTGCTAATGAGTAAGCTCAGCTGAGAATGGGTAGGCAAAAAAATGCTTTCCCCAAACAGTCCTATTTTTCTTCCCCTTCAACATAGGCGTATTTCAAACTGCCCACCATGTGAAATGGGGGGGCTGCCGTGTACAACTCCACTGCGGGTCATAATGAGAGCCAGCAAGCACACTTCTGCAGAAACCTCTAACGCAGCACATTCTGTGTGGGCTGGGTTGGTTCGATGTGTGTGTTCTGTGTATGCATGTGCATGTGTGTTTATGCAAATGATTTTAAAGGGGTGATTCAAGAGAAGGGGTAAAAAGAACCACGATATTGAGAACTTAATACATGCCTGGCAATGCGCTAGGTGCTTTACGTACATTATCTCGAGTCAAATTAAAAGGCAACACCTATTCTGAACTTTGAGTCATTTAGAAATAGGGAGACAGCAATGACATTCAAAATATGGGACAACTAGTAGAACAAGAGTACCAACCAATTAGACTGGATGTCCAGGCATACCAGCTACAAAGCAGCCTTCGCTGAGACTGGAAATTCCGTTTAAAGACACTAAGACTTCACTGTACTTGTCTGTCCTCCTTATAACACGCTTTACCCAAAATGCACAAACTACATATGGGCTGAATAAGGGCAGTGATGATTATAATAATGGCTAACATTCAGAGAGCACTTTCCCCAGTGCCAGGCACCACTGTAAGGGCTCTCCATTCTCGACAGTTCTATGAGATGGGGATGATAGCTATTATTATGCCCATTTTATAGATGAGAAAACTGAGGCCCTGAGAGGCTAAAGGGCTTGCTCAAGATCCAGAGGAGCCATTGTTCATGTCCAAGCTGTCTCAATTGCTGGGCTACAGGCTACCTGTGTTCTATACACTCCTGCCAAATGCTGTACAACCAGTACAATATTCAAATCAAAGATAATTTTACCTTTTAATTACCCATGCCAGTGGAGATCACTGAAAACAGGAGACATTTATAAAATATTTGGTTTTAAAATAAATGATGTGGCAGCTTTGCCTTCCTAGTTATTTTTCACCCAGGCTGATCTTAGAACGAGCATGTTAGATGCAGTGCTTAAAATCCAGGCCACGTGGTAGCAAAGCAAGGCAGCTCTGAGGCTTCCAGGTGGTGGGCAAGTCACTGGAGGATACACACTTGCCACAGATAATCCACAAAGTGAATATTCCGTAAGTGGTAATTGAGGGCTGACTATAACATGAGACATTTTCTTTTAGGAGGAACATGGATCTGTACACTCTAAGGCCGCAAAGCGGGCGACCATCATTTGTTACGCTTTCCAAAAACTGTTTCTGTGCAACTCAAGCATGGGAAGTTCTCATTCTATATAAAAGGATCCTTCAGAAAAATTAAGTCTCTAAGAATAGGGTTTCAAAACAAAAGCGGCCCTGAACCATGGCTACAATATACCTAATGTGATGGTGTTGTTTTCTAAAAATTCTCTTTTTTGTTGCTGTTGGGGCGTATGGCTACAAACACAAAAGGCTTAACAATTTTTAGGAATGGACTGATGTTAGCGACAGTGTTTTTTGAGTTGCTAGGCAACATCAGAAAACAAATGTCCATGTTCTGAGATCATTCTGCACTCGGTCTCCCCACGGACAGCCCACATGTTCCGTGGCCGGACTCCGTTCCACTTGGTCAGCAGGGGTGGAATATCCCAACTGTGATGCTGATGGTCCGGAGTGGTCAAAAGACACCAATCTGTGTCTGAAAAACAGATCACAGTTTGTTGGCCACCTGGCAGTCAAGATCTGTGGCCAAAGTTTTCGCCGGACCGGTATCGTTTATCCAAATTAAGTCCTACACCTTCAGGGTTCTTTTTGATTTGTTACATCACTTCAGTCAGCTTTCTTTGCAGGTGCATTATCTTTTTCTCCCCTCCTATATCTAAAGGAAGCCCAATTCACTTTTATGGGCAATTTTAACATCTGGGAACATAGAGACTCTTCCTGAGAATTCTTTCTTTGTTTCTAACAAATCACCTTCATCCTCAGAAGACCCATTTCAGATCATCTTTCTTAAGGATATACTGACATTGTACTTTGACAGGTAAGTCTGCTTCCTTCTTTGTTTGATTCCATTAACTATTGAGTCTGTTCTTTTTGAAAAAAAAATTATAAAGATGATACACATGGTTCTAAAATTAACATCACACATGTAAATACATACTGAACTGTTAGAAACATGAACTCCCTTCTTTTGTTCTAACTTTTGCCCACCCGATGCACTACAGTTCATTCTTGTAATTCAATCACTACACCTCTGCATGGCAATATGTCACCTCCTATGTAAGACGCATGGCTCATGATAGAGAAAAAGACACACCAGTAATACTATTTTCATTTGCTTAAAGTGACAAACAGAATTTAGTGCTTTAAGAACTCCCATCCCTTTCTCCCCCCGAAAAACAATGAAATGGAACAAAATCTTAGATCTGTATTTTAAATCAAGCTCCACCTTCAAGGGCAGGCTGGCCATGACTTACCTAAAAGGACTAGTTCAGTGAGCACAGCATCAGCAGTAAGGCTCATCACCTACGCAGAGATGAATCCACTACAGGCCAATTATGAGCGGGTATTGCTGAGGGCCCGATACGTGTGCACCATACGTGATAAGAAGCTGGTTCAGTAACCACCATTTCTATAGCAACGCACACCACTCTGCAGGCTGCATTCTGGGAAGGCAGTTAAAACTGGATCCTGCAATGTAGCTTCACTTGGAATCTGCTTTTATTTCTGTCACCTCATTAGAATGAGAGTCTTCAAGCCACATAACTTATTGTGAAACAGCAGAAACTTATTGCATAGAGGATCTTAAATCGTGATTTCTCTGCCACTCAAGGTCAGTCAGTCACTTTCAATTCAAACCACTGACCTGGTTTGCTTATTCATAAGTGACCATTCCCCAGGGCACCACCCAGGACATGGACAGCCATCTGTTGTCCCAGTTACAGGCTGAAGAGAGTAAATGCCTGTGAAGCTGAGCTGACACGCCATCTCGTACTGTCCAGAAAGCCTCAGCTAAGGTGCACTCACCATGACCCACAAAACTGCACCTGCCAGACTAGGGGAGGAGAGCTGCTTCTTTCAAAGGTTAAACTGGCCCCTGAACGTGACCGATAAGGTCACTTTATCCCACCCCCTCAGACACGCCTGGACACCCAGGCCCCAGGCACTGGCACTGTACAACTTTTCAAAAGAGACAGCACCTTTAGAAGATCTAGGTTAAAAAATCTGGTAATTCCTCAAAGGAAAAGACTTACACTCACTAAACAGAGGCCTCCCTCGCACCATAAATCCAGTGGCATTTTAACACGGTAGCGTCAGCAAAATCAGCATTGCCCATAAATGTGGCAAAAGTTTCGATTCTAATATGTGCAAGTCAGGCTTCTTAAAAAAATCATTTTTCTGAGAGTGCATACCATAATCAGCCAGTTCATACCGCTGTAACACACGAAACAAAATCCAACTTTACTTACGTTCTAGGAGACTGTTAATCTATTAGGTCACCCTCGGATGAACACGTGGGTTAAAATATAGAGATGCTCATTATTATAATGGGAAATTCTTTGCCTGTTCCCCCCACCCCCCAAAAAAAAAGACAACTGTGGCCGTTAAAAAAAAAAAGAAAAAGAAAACTGTGATAAATGATAGCACCAAATACTGATCCTCTCTAATGGTGCTGGAGAGGGTGTGGAGAAAAGGGAACCCTCCTGCACTGCTGGTGGGAATATAAATTGATACAGCCACTATGGAGAACAGTATGGAGGGTCCTCAAAAAACTAAATATAGATAGAGTTGCCATATGACCCAGCAATCCCACTCCTGGGCATATATCCTGAGAAAACTGTAATTCAGAAAGATACATGCACCCTATGTTCACTGCAGCACTATTCACAATAGCCAAGACATGGGAACAACCTAAATGTCCATCAACAGAGGGATGGATAAAGAAGATGTAGTGTGTGTGTATTTATATATATATATATATATATATATATATATATATATGTATGTATATATATATACACATATATGCGCGTGTGTATATATATACATACATACATATATACACACATACATACATATATACACACACACAATGGACTATTACTCAGCCATAAAAAAGGAATGAAATAACGCCATTTGCGGCAACATGGATGGACCCAGAGATTATCATACTAAGTGAAGAAAGCCAAACAGAGAAAGACAAATACCATATGATATCACAGATATGTGAAATCTAAAAAGAAAAAAGAAAAGAAGTACCTCTACATTTCTCTCATGAGTAAACTTTCAGTTATCCAGCAGTCAGGAATGAAAGTATTTGAGTTAGCATTAAAATGTGGATTTATTTTTCAAATAGAAGTCCCATGGAACTTAAAAAGAATTTCATTTTTCTTTAAGAGTTTGAAATCGTGCCCTATAACCAAGGTGTTATCACTGAGCATCAGCTGTCCCTCGGGGCCAAATGCTGGAAGGCTGCCTGGATAACAGTACAGAGAGACTGTGACTGAATCAGGCACGCTGTTCGGCCCTGCAGATGGAGAATACACTTGCATTTTAGTAAGAGCTCCCCTGTTGAATGTATCTCAGATCAGAGGGTCACAAACATGTTCTGTAATAGTCCAGGTAGCAAATATTTTTCAGTTTGCGAGAACATACACTCTCTGCTGCAATTATTCAAACTCTGCTGGTGTAGGAAAAACACTCACAGACCACAAATGAACCAACAGGCACGGTTGGGTTCCCATGTCTTATTCCATTTGGCTTGCTGTAATAAAATAAACTGGGTGGCTTACAAGCAACAGAAATTCATTTCTCACAGTTCTGGAGGATGGGAAGTCCAAGATCAAGGTGCCGGTTGATTCAGTGTCCACAGAGAGCCTGTATCATTGATTCACGGATGATGCCTTCTTGCTGTGTCCTCACATGTGGAAGGCGGGAGAAAGTTCTCTGGGGCCCCTGTTATAAGGGCACTAATCCCATTCAAGAGACCTCCACCCTCATCACCTCATCAACTCCAAAGGCCCAACCTCCAAATACTAATGGCTTTGGGGGTTAGGATGTCAACATGCAAATTTTGTGGGGGGGGAATACAAACATTCAGTCCACAGCACCCAATAAAAATTGATTCAGGGATGCTTACTTTTCATCTAACTTTCATGTGTCATGAGATACTCTTCTTCTTTTGATTCTTTCTTCAAACATTTAAAAATGCAAAAACCAGACTTCCCTGGTGTTGCAGTGGTTAAGAATCTGCCTGCCAACGCAGGGGACACGGGTTCGATCCCTGGTCCAGGAAGATCCCACATGGTGCATAGCAACTAAGCCCGTAAGCCACAACTACTGAGCCTGTGCTCTAGAGCCCGCAAGCCACAACTACTGAGCCCGCGTGCCACAACTACTGAAGCCCGCATGCCTAGAGCCCGTGCTCTGCAATAAGAGAAGCCACCACAGTGAGAAGCCCGCACACTGCAACGAAGAGTGGCTCCCACTCACGCAACTAGAGAAAGCCCGCGCCCAGCAACGAAGACCCAATGCAGCCATAAATCAGTCAATCAATCAATCAAAATATATAAAATAAATAAATAAAAATGTAAAAACCATTCTTAGCTTTCAGGCCGTAGTTTGGCGATACTTAATTAGACGAAAAATTCTTAATGGATTCATGAATTGCTATTTCTGGCTGTCAAACATTTTGAAATTGCAATTACTTTGATATACCTCAAAAGTAGATAATTAAAGTGCTAAACTGGTTAGAAGTGATTATCATATTTGACTTAATCATAAATAGCAGATAATTAGTAAATAGTGAGTGCTATGTGCTTAAGATGTGTTCCTATTTTTTTTTCTGATCTTATAATACACTCTTGGAACTTTTCATTTAACTGCAATAATTTAATTTCTACCTGAATAATGATATTATTGATTACACATAACAGAAAACCCCTTATGAAATATGTAGGCTTCTACTGAGTTTAGTGAGTTAAAGAACATATGGTTTCTTTGAAATGTCCATCCAATCTTAAAGTTTTCAGAAAACATATTTTAATTCATTTGATCGTTTCTGAATGACTATCCAAATGTTGGCTTTTCTCTGCACACATACAATCTGTTAGAGCCAGGAATTGGCAGTTACATTTTTCACTGTAGATGCTAAGTTAAAAAAGACCATTTAAGTGGGAAGAGATCAACGACACAATGGAGATTCTCAATGACAAAAGGAATAATGCCACGGGGATTATTTCCAGAGAGGAAGTAGAAAATTGGATAACTTATATTTCAGAGTCTTTATAACACTGCACATTTCTTTGTTTTCACTGACTTCTATAGTATATTAATTTCCTTTTGCGCCTGTGATAAATTACCACAAACTTAGGGGCTTAAAACAACACAAATTTATTCCGTTATTGCTCTAGAGGTCAGCAGTCTGAAATCAGTTTCACTGGGCTGAAGTCAGGGTATCAGTAGGGCTGGTTCTTTCTGGAGACTCTGAATGAAGAATCCATTTCTGTGCCTTTTTCAGCTTCTCACGGCTGCCTCTGTTCCTTCGCTTGTGGCCCCTTCCTCCATTTTCAAAGTGCATCCTTCCAATTGCTGCTTCCGTCATTACGTTGCCATCTCCTCTGATTCTGATTCCTCCTGCACCCTGCTTATACAGACCGTTGTGATTACAGTGGGCCCACGAGGATAATCCGAGAGAATTTCCCCATCTCAAGATTCATAACTGAATCACGTCTGCAAAGTCCCTCTACCATATAAGGTCATATTCACAGGGTCCAGGGATTATGATGTGGAGATATTCAGGGGGGGCATTATTCAGTCTGCCATAGATATCAAAAAAATTTTTTTTATATAAACTTTTGTTGTTTGTGAGCTGTATACAAAATAAACCAATGAGAGCAAGGATGCTGCTTCTCTAGACCTGTGCCATATTGTTATGACATATCTGTGTACGACTCTCTAGTGAAAGCATCACTGTATTAGGAATACAGCCTTTTATACCCCAGCCTTATTTATCTATATTCAACTATATACATTCAAAAATGAAGAGGCAGGAAGGAGTAGAATCATAGCAGCAGGGTTGGAAGCTCCAGGATGGAGAAAATCCAATATAACTGCTGTCTCTCTAGACAAGCGCTCAAAGCACCGTTCTTTCATTAAACATATATATACACAGATATGTAAAGGTAAATTCTGTGTATAGAGTCATCTTTTTTTTTATTGGAGTATAATTGCTTTTCAATGTTGTGTTAGTTTCTGCTGTAAAATGAAGTGAATCAGCTACATGTACACATATATCCCCTCCCTCTTGGACTTCCCTCCCACCCCTCCCCCCATTCCACCCATCTAGGTCATTACAGAGCACGGAGCTGAGCTTCCTATGTTTTATAACACGTTCCCACTGGCTATCTATCTTAACGCACGGTAGTATGTATATGTCAATCCCCATCTCCCAGTTCATCCCACCCTCCCTTCCCCCACTGTGTCCACATGTCTATTCTCTAAGTACCAGTGTTACATTGTAGTATCTTAAACCGCCTCTAAGTACCAGTGTTACATTGTAATATCTTAAACCGCCTTGAATCTTAGAACACATAAAAGCTCCCCATCTGATTCAATCATTTAGCAAACATTCTGCTTAGACACCTAGCAACTGCCAGGGACTGTGTGTGATCATGAAGACTCAAAGATGAGGAAGACTCAGTGAGGACACAGATAATAACTGAGACACTGCAAGGCCATGTCTTCACAGACTTCTAGTGCCGCTGCTGAATGGACAACATGCTCGAGAGAAACCAAACTACTGTTCAGCACATGGAGAAAGGGATTTCAGAGGAGAGGTCCTGCTCACACAATGTGACAAGTGATGAGGGAGACCCAGGCGCATCCAGGGAACGGCAAACGGTTTGGTGTGGGAGTGATGGAGGGTGTGCAGGGAACAGAGGCTGGGAGCGAGCTGGAGAGCTAGGCAGGGACCAGCTCTGCAGAGATCTGTGTGCCGTGCCAACGAGCGTGGACAGCCACACGACGAGTACCTCTGAGATGTTCTCATGTGGGAAAGGGGTCTGTGCTTCTGAAAGACAGCCCAAGAAGCAACCCCGAAGTCCTGGTGGAGGGAAGGAGAGAGGAAGACAGGCAGACGGCTGCAGGAATTGGCCAGAAAAGAGGGAAGAGTCTGCACCCAGACAGAGGTAACCAGAGAAGGAGAGGAGAAGGTAGGTTGGAGAAACGCTGATTTGACATCAACATGACCTTGCAAGGGAGCAGACATGGCTGCCGGTGGGGCAGGGAGGTGAAGCAAAAGAGTAAATGGGGGATAAGTCGGGGGTTTCTACTTGGATGGTCTGGTGGATGGCACCCTTAACCAAGAGAGGAAACACAGAAATGAACAGGGGTAGGGGTTGAAGTGAAGCGAGTCAGTGGGTCCGTGTCAAGCACGTGAATCTGAGTTTCCTGCAGGACATCCGAAGATGGAGGCCTAACGGACAGTCAGGAACACAGATCAGAGAGCAGACTTGCTTGCACGGGGTGGCTGTGGGAGTGTGAGAGGCAGGTGGATGTCCCAGCGACTGCACGTAAAGGAAGTCAGGAGCTGGGCGTGGGGCAGAGCCCATATGACAGGAGATGAGGACCCCAGGGACACTGAGTCACAGAGCCGAGGGAGGCGGGCCTTCCTCTCTAGAGAAAGGAAACCCTCCGATGCTGCAGACACGTCCAAGGGGATGAGGAGGTCACCTGATTCCACCATCAGGCAGCTGCTGCTTAACTTCATGACTGTGGTTTCAGGAGAGCCGACGGTAGAAACGGGACTGCAGTGGGTCGAGAAGTGGAAGCAGCACATGAGAACAGTCCTTCAAGAGATCTGGGCTGGGGCTTCCCTGGTGGCGCAGTGGTTGGGAGTCCGCCTGTCGATGCAGGGGACACAGGTACGTGCCCCGGTCCGGGAAGATCCCACATGCCGCGGAGCGGCTGGACCCGTGAGCCATGGCCACTAAGCCTGCGCGTCCGGAGCCTGTGCTCCGCAATGGGAGAGGCCACAACAGTGAGAGGCCCGCGTACCGCAAAAAAAAAAAAAAAAAAAAAGAGATCTGGGCTAACGGGAATCTGGGAAAGTGGTTTAGAGGTCACAGTTCGAGAAACCCTTCTGCAGAGGAGGGGAGACCTTAGTTCCCTGAATAAACTCTTTGGGTGTACCATGTACCAGGCACTGAACTGAGCTTCTTACAAATATTAACTCATTTATTCCCTGGGGTGCTTAATTTGATGTGTCAACTTGGCTAGGTCACAGCACCCAGATATTTGATCAAACGCGCCTGGAGGTTGCTGTGAAGGTATTTTAAAGATGAGATAAACAATTAAATCAGTAGACTGAGTAAAGCAGATTACGCTTCCTGTAGGTGGGCCTCATCCAATCAGTTGAAGGCCTCAAGAAAAGGCTGGCCTCCTCCAAGGAAGAGGAGATTCTGCCAGCACATGGCCCTTCGGATTCAAACTGCAACATCAACTCTTCTCTGGGTCTCCAGTCTGCTGGGCCACTGCAGATTTTGAACTTGCCAGCCTCTTCAAGTGCATAAGCCAATACTGTAAAATCTCTCTCCCTTTCTCTCTCTCTCTCTCTCTCTCACACACACACACACACACACGCACACACACACATCCTACTGGTTCTGTTTCTCTGACTGATAAACACACTCTTCATAACAGCACTAGGTATTGATACTATTATTATCCCCATCTCACAGTTGAGCAAACTATGGCACAGAGAGGTTAAACAACTTGGCCAGGGCCACACAGCTGATG
The DNA here is from genome assembly GCF_937001465.1 of Orcinus orca. Taxonomy (NCBI): domain Eukaryota; kingdom Metazoa; phylum Chordata; class Mammalia; order Artiodactyla; family Delphinidae; genus Orcinus; species Orcinus orca. Next base: position 6,885,895 of record NC_064560.1, on the reverse strand, counting down.
GCCAGCAGAGCTGGAATTCCAATCCACTGTGCCTCAGTGTTGCTGCTGTTAACCACACGCCCTACTTCAGAGCACTGCCCTGGCACGTTGGGGCCCAACCTGGACGGACAACGTGAGCGGAAGACTGTACAAGGGACGGAGAGCCTCGATCAATGTGTGTCCTGTACAAGTGAGGAAACAGGACAGGTGATTCGTCCAAGGTAGGCCTTAGAGTTTTCCAAGTGGCAGACCCAGGGTTTCAGAAGGCCAAGTGCAAGCTTTCCCCTCTCCTTCCTACTTTCTTTCCCTGCTTTGTTATCCACGTCCTTTCCTCCCTTCAGAATTCCCGTCTTCCCCAGGGGTTCCCTCAAGTCCCTTTCTCCCGGAGCCCAGGGCTCCTTACATCCTGATCAGGACCATGTGCCTCAAGAAGTCACCAAGCTGTGGAGAACACACGCCAATGACAAAGTGCCCACATGACCCAGTGCCGCATGTCCACGCAGCAGCGCGATCCTTCTAACAACATCAAGTTCGGTGCATCTGGTAAAGCCAATGAATTCCACACAAATAATTACGCGGTCTGTTAGTAACCGGAAAACAAAACAAAACAAACCCCAACTCCCCCCAAACTCCAGAAAGCCCAACAAGCATTTATTTCCAAATATAAATTCCTAGAACTAGAATTTGACTACTCAAGGAATTAGGTGTCTTTGAAAATACATTTGACACCAAAAATCCCCCAAGAATTTTTACGCGTGGTCTAACAGTTTAAAACTCTGAATGGGGTTATTTGAAAACCGGTCTTTTCAAGTTTGACTTTCAAGTTTGGGATTCAGAACCAACAGGGTATAGGGACCAATGTGCTGTCCAAACCCGAAACACAAGCACGTACTTCTTCCCACATTCTTACTACGAATGTCAACTGTAAAACCTACTGGAGGAAAATTTGGAAATATGTATTAAAAGCTTTAGAATTTTGTACTTTTTGAAGTCAGCAATTCCACTTCTTCTAAAATTTTATCCTGAGGAAACAATCATGGCCGTGTATAAAGATTTTGCTATGAAGATATTTATCACAACGTTGGTAAGAAGAGTAATTTTTTTTCTAACTTAGGGGATTGAGCAACTGAATTATGACATAAACATATAAGGGAATAGCATGCAATCTTAATATTGACATTGCAGAATAACGGCTGCTATGGAATAATAACGTTAGGGAAAGATGTTCATGACATACAAATGGTTTTCAAAGGCAAGTTATAAAACAGTACATAGCGTATAATCCCCTTTCTGTTAAATGTGTATTTTTGGAAGGCAGTCCCTAAGAGGGCCCAGTGACCCCCCCCCCCACCACTCCTGGTGTTCACACACCTGTGTGGTCCACCTCATACTGTACCAGCATCGGGCTCTGCGACCACCAGCATATGGAAAGAAGGGAGCGGAGGGCACTTTGACCTTAGGTGATAAAAGACGGTGACTTCCATTTTGCCCATGTGTGCTTTTGTACTTTCTGTTTATTTGTAAACTTCTCTTGGGTCACTTGCTCTATTGGAAGCTAGCTGTCACGCTGCAAGTGGCCCTGTCGGGACGCCCACGTGGCAAAGGCACTGAAGCCTCTGGCCATCAGCCAGTGAGGAGCTGGGGCCTGAAAGCGTGCGTGCAGCCCCTGTTGAACCCTGAGATGAACTGGTTGACAGTCTGACTGCAACTTTATCTAGGGACCCTGACCCAGAGCCACCCAGCTAGGCTGTGCCCGGGTTCCTGACTCTCCAAAACTGTGAGACAACAGATGTTCACTGTTGTTTAAAGCTACGAGTTTTAGGGCCATCTGTTACGCAGCAGAAGATAACTAATACATACACCCATAGTGCAATGGCTGGAAGGAAATACAGACTCACTTTGGAGATGCTGTGGGTTCGGTTCCAGACCTGCTGCAATATATCAAACATCGCAATAAAGCAAGTCACGTGAATTTTTCGTTTCCCGGTGCATTAAAAATTATGTTACACTATACTGTAGTCAATTAAGTATGCAATAGCATTATGCCTAAGAAACCAATGTACATATTTTAACTAAAAAATACTTTACTGCTAAAAAATGCTCACCATCATCTGACAACACAGGGTTGCCACAAACGTTCAATTTGTATAAAACGCAGTATCTGCGAAGTGCAATAAAGCAAAGTGCAACAGAACGAGGTCTGCCTGTAATCCAAAATACTGTTAGCGGGTTTCTCTACATGTGGGATCATGGGTAATTTTTATTTTCTTTTTTTTTTTTGTACAATATTGGTAATGTGTTTTTCTTTTTTCAAACACAGGACCAAGAGAGATCATGTGACCATCTAAAGACTAAAAGGATAAAGGTTAGTCTCCTAATTAGTCTCCAATTTAGTTCTAATAACCTTTAAAGATTCTTTTCAAGCAGATTAGCTTAAATGTGAAAAAAAACCCAACTCCAAAGAGCGTGTAAGACTTGCCCACTAGAAGCCATGCAATGCACCATAAACAGCAGCATTCAATAATGTCAAGGAAAAGGAACTTGCACAGGCTTCTTAAAAGGGAAATCAGACAGTAACGAAGTTATCTGTAGCCGGTGGCTGGCACAGGAGCCTGCTTACCTAGCTTCTGGTCAAACCGCCACGCTGTGACATAGGCATTGTGCCTCAGACTGCTCTGCGTGGCCAGGGGCACGGTGACATAAATGGGGCCATCCACCAGCACCGGCGTCCCATCGTTGCTGAGCAAGTGCACGCTGACGGCTGTGACGGGGGTCAGGTCGTACCTGGTGCCGTTTCCTGGAAGCAAGAGACATTCTCCATCACGTGCACACACAGGACTTACATGGGGCTGCAGAAACTGTTCACAGAGAAATATCATAGCTACCATCTACTGAGGACTGGGCCTCCTATAAGCCAGGGACTCTGTTCAGCATCTTACACACATAATCCTCACCACGACATTCTAAGGTAGGTCAAATTCCCATCTTACACATAAACAAACTGAGGCTCAGAGAGGGTAGTAATAAGAGCTGGTCTTCGGATATAGGCCAGTTTGAATCTGCAAACGTGATCCAAGCTTGGGTTTGCAGATTCTAACCACGGTGCTGTGCTTTCAAAAAGGGCCTCAAGGGACTTCCCTGGTGGTCCAGTGGTTAAGACTCTGAACTCCCAATGCAGGAGCAGCAGGTTCGATCCCTGGCCGGGGAACTAAGATCCCGCAGGCTGCGCCCCTCCCCCCAAAAACAAGGGCCTCAAAAGAGAAGGGATTGTCTATAATGGGAGAAGAGGTGTGTGTGGAAATCCCTGAAATCAACATCTATACAAAGCGAGCACTGCACACATGTTAATGACCCGGCAGGTCACCATAGTGGAACCAAATGATTTAAATCAGAGACTGCTGGAAAAAAAAAAGCAGTGAATTTCTTCAAGGAGTACTTCAAAATATTAACTTACTGCTACGAAAAGTACACTATTGAAAACTTGGATCTGAAATATTTATGAGTTATTTTGGTTGCCACTGTTATTTTGATCTGTTTAAAAGGAATTTAATATACCAATTATTTTGCATTAGAGGGCTTTTATCCAAGCCAATGCTTTAATGACTGTCTACAGATAAACTGGGGAATGCTTATGAGAGCAACATTGTATTTATACAGTTAAGCGGTCCATTTGAGAAGAATTTTTCTCCAGTGAAATATAATATATCATACAAAATGTATTCGGTCATAATTTAAAATCTTCCCTTGAACACGATGAAAACACACTGATAGAAAAATGTAAGCTACATTAGAACACCATTTATAGGATTTCTTAGTAAGCTACTTATATACTCACCTACCTATCAACTAACTACCCAAGCTAATGCAAACCTCCAATGAGGACTAAATTGAAACATTTAAAACAAATCTGGTGAATTTTAGAGTCTGAACAACCAGTGGGAGCTAAACCCTTTGTAGAGCAATCTCTATACGGCTAATGTTAGCACCATCTTTTATGATTCATGCCCATCTCTGTCTTCCAGTGAAGGGAAAGGCATGGAAATGAGGATTTCATCCAAAGGTGCACGTTGGAAGCATAGATTCAAGTTCTGAAATCTTTTTATCCTGTGGCCATTTCACTTTAGGGTGAAGAACAACCAAAGCACAGAATTTACCATCTTTCTGGTCAAACTACCTTGTGGATGGAGGACCTAAATGTGTCCATTGCCCAAAAGCAACACAGAAGCAAAGCCAGGTCTCCAATGTACCTCTCTAGGCTCTGGTAGACTCTCTAGATGAGACAGGACTTAAAACAAAGAGAGATTAAGTAATTTACTAGACCTTACATAAACAATTTAAAGATAATGTTTTCAATCAGGAAGCACTGCTTCTTTCATCAAACCCGAGGTAGGAAGTCTGCCCGGGGAAGCTGCGGGTAGAGCAGAAAGGTGCTCCAGACCCATCATCCTTTCGTCCCACTTAACACTGCCTCTTGATTCCCAGAGCTGGCATCCCCATTGTCCCCACTCATCCCCTTTCGAGACTTCCTTCCTATAATCTTGCACATCCCTGGCCCAGGAAGCCAGGGTCCCAGTATCAGACCCGCCACCGACTACTTATGTGGCCTCTGGCGAGTTACTTCCCTGCTCCGGGGTCTGTTTTTCTCATCTGCAAAACTAAGGAGGTTGGACTAGATGCTTTCCTGCGAGGCTACAGAAAGGAACGAACTCGACTATAAACATTCAGAAGGAAGAACGGCACTGCAGAGAGGGGCATATTCTTTTAAAGCAACATGCCCTAGGTACATGTGCTTTAATGTTCTTTAAAATGTTCTCTGTTAGAAGACATCACAGGCAATTATACCTGCTCTCCTGAGGCCTCTTGCCTCTCTCACTGCTTCCACTCCATGCCTTCCAGATGACAGTCTACCCTCCCACTTTCTTTATTCTGGACATACTGTGAAGGGCTACACTGTTTTCCTTCCAGCCCTCGTTATTAGAGGGCAACACAACACTGAGTTCTCCATATAAGGAGTCTCTCCTTCCTGTTCGTCTTGATGTTACCTGACTCCCATCATGTCCGAAGAAAGACAGGTGTCTGTCAGGCAAAAGCAGCAACAATGGACCAAGCTAGGAGGCCCCCAATTCATCACTTAGAACAAGAGGGGTTTTGCTCGGATAGCATCTCCGGTTCTGTTTGGCTTTGGACATTAGTCATACTACTGACTCCTCTGCTTTCTTGGATCTGCGAGCAGAAGTAATTTCTTGAAAACCCCTCGGGAGCATCATGGAACAGGTCTGCGCTTTCTTGGCAACCACAGGGGAGAGCGTATGAGGGTGCAGGGGAACGAGCAAGTGAGGAAGGGACTGAAACCTCCACATGGCTGCGTTTCTCTGTCTACAACTCTGGATCCCTCCAAAGGGGGGGAAATAAACAACCCCCCTTAGGACACGGCGGGGAAACCAGCCTCTTTCCAACTGCATTTGTGGCCTCTGTTTATTTTGCTGAATTCTGGTGATAACCTGTCACCTCACACGGGTTTGTGTGGTCCAGGCTCTCACACTAAGTTGCAATCTGTTAGATGCGGTTTATGAAACGGGAGGCCAACGTGGGGCAGAAGAGAATCCCTAGTTGATGGGCTGCTGGGGTGCTAGGCAGACACCACGGTGCCCTTCCTTGGCCGGAGGTCTGATGCTTCCTAGGTCAACTGGCCAGTTATTTCAGTGGAAAACAAATTGAATGTAACCTTCCAAAGACCTCCTCTCTTCCGTCTGAAATAAGAGAGTGATTTTAAAATAAAACAAACTCCTCTAAAATCAATAGTCCTATGTCTTCTCTATCTTACTGTCGTCTCGGATTTCATAATTTATTCAAGAGCTCTTGGAATTGGGGCACAGAAAAAAACTGAATGAGCTCCAAGGAACGAGGCTGTTCTTCCAACTCGGGGCTTTATGATGGAGACTGAATGGAGGTTTCATGATGGCCTCGGATTATCCTGTTCCCCGAAACACTACTTTGCTCCCAGGCCTGTCCATTTAAATGAAAAGTCAACTTTTTTCTTCCCAATAATATTCACTTAAGATGACCACCATGCAACTTTTCTGGTGGTCAGTGACTGACATATTCATTGCATCATTATCATGCAAAAATTCAAGGAAGAAGAAACGTTTCTCCAAACGGGTATCGCAGAGGGAAGAAAAGCAGGGAACTAATCACCACGTGAGCTTGATCTGTAACCAGATGTTTATTAACATTCTATAAAACGGATCAGATGTGGCAGGTATAAAAAGCTTTTGCAGAATGATCCGTTTCTGTAAAGCACTAGACAATTAAGTGAAATTCAATCAAAGCGTCCCTGGGAAATGCAGTAACGTACTCACCTAGCGGGATTTAACCCAGAACAGCCTTTGGTTTTCAAATTTATGTTGTGACTCGTGTAAAGTGTTGGGGAAAAGAAGAGGGGGAGACAGGAAAACGATTCAGGGCGTGAGACTCGGCCACCATCCATTCACCAAAAGGAGGACCGGGGACCACGTCAGCACCGAGCTCTGTCGGCCGGGAACGGAGGTAAGGGCAGTCTTTCACTGGTAAGGAACGATTACCTATTTTCTGGCTGGTGGCTTTTAGTTTCTGTGATCTTTGAGCAGTGTGTGTCCTGCCAGCCTAGGGTGAGAATGACCAAGCGGACTTAGAGGCCTTCCGGGAGATGTTTCAAAGTCAAGTATGAAGGCTCACCACTCTTCGGAGAGGAGAAGGCAAAGAGAGGACAAACTCAGAGAAAGGGAGGTCGTGAGAAAAGGCTGGATGGACTCAGCCGGTGGAGCCCAGAGGCTCCCTGCCCGCCAAGTGCTCCCTGTACTGGTGGGAGGGGGCATGGTGTGTTCGTCTGGGAATCAGGCCCAGGGCCACCCCCCCCCCAGCTGTGACACGTGCCCAGGGTGGGGGGGGGGCGGCGGGGACAGTGCATCTCCGAACAGCTGGGCAGGCTGCTTCACCGAATACACGTTCCGGGGTCAAGTGGGGCGAGGCTGAGAACAGGGGGACAGAAAACCTCTAACTCTGATCGGACACTTAAAAAAATTCAATTAAAAGAACTTCTGGGAATTAAATATACTTCATTGGCCAACGGAGAGCTCAGGCAACTGGTACCAAGAGAGAGGCTCAGGGAGACAAGCTCATGAAAGTGGCGCAGGCTGAAGTCCTCAAATGACACTTTCAGTGCCCTTGAACTCGTAGACGACAGAGCTGCCCTTCTGCACCTCGGGCTGGGTTCTCCCACTTATAAAGACACAAACGCATATAAAGATGCAAACGCAGACTGCCCGGCTGGAAAGAAACGAGCCTCGAGTTACCTGTTCCGTTTCCATCTAGTCCCCGCAAATAAGGAAAGCCGTCCACCTCCGAGGGGGAGCCGGCGGCCGTGAGAAAGGCTGTCAGGTCACTGTAGCTGGTGTTCTCCGGCAGCCGCAGAGCTCTCCTCTGGAAATGCACGCGAGGCTGCGGCCGGGCACCTGCGGAAATGAACCCTGGAGTTACCTCTCGGAGGGGCGGTTTCTGTTTCCAGAAAACGCAAACCCCGGAAAAGCTCCTCTAAGGTTTCAGCGTGGCTTCCCCGTCTCCACTCCTCTCGACATCCCCTCACATCGCCCATTCTCGCGGGCACAGAGATATGACAGCACGTTATTATGGGGAGAGAAATAACAGCCCATTGTCACGTTTGCTTTCACACAGAACGTTATTTAGGTTTTTCACAAAAAGCTCTGTTTGTGAGCAGTCTTTTCACTGCCCAGCCTTCGCCTATGGGTAGGGGTAGCGTTTTGGGAAAAAGTCCATGTAAGTGAAATGAGTAGGTGACAATTAATCTCTTGATACAAACAAGGCAGGAGAGACCCTTTGACACCGTTACAGACACATCCTTAGTCTTCCTGGTAAAATCTGGTCCAAGCTGAAGCAGAGCAGGGCAACAGACCAGCAGCTGGACAAGACACTGCAAATAAGAACCCACAGTAATGAGTCCTTTCCCTTCGGCGGACGCTGCCTTTTGGCATTCCATCCACTCCGGTGGGTGCATCTGACTCGCGATGGATCATGTTACAGATTCTATGATGAGCCTCTTGAAAGGATGTGAGAACTGCTCTTTTCAGCAAACTCAACTCTGTGCAGGATGGCTTGAGCCAGTGACCCTGTTACGCAGTTACCTTGTGACACCATCCGCAGTTTGACTTTGCTCCAGGTCTTATTTTGACTGTAAAACCTGAACCCGTTTTTATCTATTGCTGTAGCAAGGGTCACAAGACGCAGACGTGCTATATCAGTTTGCACACACAACCAGCAAAAACATCGTGAAGACAAAAATGAATAGAGATGGGAGTTGGAGCACTTCCCGATGGAAGTACACATCTCTCTGGGTTAAAATAAAGTGGTTCCTTGGACTTCCCTGGTGGTGCAGTGGTTAAGAATCTGCCTGCCAATGCAGGGGACACGGGTTCGAGCCCTGCTCTGGGAAGATCCCACATGCCACGGAGCAACTAAGCCCGTGCACAACTACTGAGCCTGCAAGCCACAACTGCTGAGCCCGTGTGCCACAACTACTGAAGCCCGTGTGCCTAGAGCCCGCGTTCCGCAACAAGAGAAGCCACCGCAGTGAGAAGCCCAGGCACCGCAACGAAGAGTAGCCCCCGCTCGCCACAACTAGAGAAAGCCCGGGTGCAGCAACAAAGACCCAACGCAGCCAAAATCAAATTAATTAATTAAAAAAATAAATAAAGTGGTTCCTCAAACGTGGTGGTCTGCCCTGATGTTCTGGTCATCATATATCCCACCCCAGCCTTGAGGGAGGCCACGTTTCCCTGTGGTCGGCTGGGGGCTTCCTCTTCCCCACCCACGGATGTCCTGACACAACAGCCCTGCCCAGAGTTCATGGTCTTTATGTCTACACCAAGGTTCCTCTTCACCCTGGATCAGAAATTTTTAAAGGGGACTCACCTAGTGGCACAGTGGTTAAGACTCCGCGTTCCCAATTCAGGGGGCCCGGGTTCGATCCCTGGCCAGGGAACTAGATCCCACATGCATGTCACAATTAGGAGTCTGAATGTCGCAACTGGGGAGCCCGTGTGCTGCAACTAAGGAGCCCTTGAGCCACAACTAAGGAGCCTGCCTGCTGCAACTAAGACCCGGTGCAACCGAAAATATTAATAAATAAATAAATTTTTTTTTTAAAAAAGAAACTTTTAAGGGAAGAATAAGCCTATCAAGAAGTGTTCTAGGGGAATTCTCTGAAGGTCCAGTGGTTTGGACTCTGTGCTTTCACTGCCGAGGGCCCGTGTTCAATCCTTGGTCAGGGCACTAAGATCCTGCAAACTGCAAAATAAAATAAAATAAAATAAAAAGCAGTGTTCTAGAATAACGGAGCTCTGGAGCTCCAAGGATCAACTAATCCAAGTCTCTTCTGACAGGTGAGCCCACAAAATGGACTCACCACCAACACAGACTTACGGGGTGGGCTGCCTTGACCATGTATGACCAAGGCGGTCATGACGGCACCTGAAAATCACTGACTGCATTTCTCAGATGACTGGTTCTCCATAAACACTGGCCCAGCTCTAGATCCCATGGCAGCCAGGTGCCCAAACTCACAACAGTCCTATCCGAAGCTAAGTGGACATGGACGTCGGTCCTGTTCTAGACCATCGATGCCCTTTCTTGGTCCCTAAAACAAAGCTATGGTGATGCACTGGCATCTACATAGCTGAATCTTCTCACTTTCAGCTCTTGTGAGTCTGCTCTCCTTGTCCTCTGATTTCACATGACAGCAATGCCTTCCTGCTGTCACCTCCTCGGTCTGCACAGGGCTCAGATGCCTCACGCTCCCAGGGGGTGGGGCGTTCTCCACGCCGGCCCGGAGCGTCGTGCCTCACCCGATCCCTTTTCCCGCAGCCCGCTTCCCGCACATGCTGTCTGCCTCTTTCCTTCTTCTCCGAGCTGCCCTCAGAGACGGAAGGTCAAAGCGAACCCTTTCTCGTCCATCTCCTCACCCCCAACTACGTGACAACATTCTCTCCTCCTGTTATCATTTTCTTTCAATGCTAGTGAATGTCCTGCGATTTGTTTCCTCTTCTCCACCGTTCTTCAGCCTAAACAATGCTGCTGCCACCTGGGTTTCATGCACTGGCAAACGGGGAACTCACTACTAGGAAGGACAGAAGGGCATGTCTGCAGCGTGATGGCACAAAGAGGGGCTTGTTCTCACAAGGGTCAAGGCAGAAAGCAGGGGCCAGGCGGGTTACCCCAGAACACCGTGGGTCCTGTGTGCCCCTCCGGGCCCCGTGAGATGGGCAGGTTGAAGTCACCGTGAAGGGCCCTTTGGCTGAAAGGAAGAGAACCCACTCATCCTGGACCAAGGAAAAGGGGACGTTGCTGAAAGATGAAGGGGAGTCCTGCTGAGCGCCAGGAAACTAGCCCAGCCAGGCCTTATGGGGACCAGCCTGGGACCCGGACACACAACCGAGGCTGTTCCCAGCTCTCGGGCCACTGGGCGTCTCATTCCCATTCTTTTTTTTTTTTTTCTGATTTTAAATTTTAATAAATTGAAGTTTAAAGAAGTCCTCCTTAAATTCAATTTAAAATGGTATCCCTTTCAGATTGAGGGAGATTTTAAAGAGGTGGCTACTTTTGTCATTGGTTCCTCATTTTTTTTTTTTAATGTTTTTTACTCTATTGAGAGATGTTAGGTTTTAGTTCTTCTCATTTATTTATTTTTTGGCTGCGTCGGGCCTTAGTTGCAGCACATAGGATACTTCTTTGCAGCGCGCAGCCTTCTCTCTAGTTGTGGCGCTCTGAAGCCTGTGCAGGCTCAGTAGTTGCGGCACGTGGGCTCTCTAGTTGAGGCATGCAGCCTCAGTAGTTGTGGCGCATGGGCTCCAGAGCATGTACGCTCTCTAGTTGAGGCATGCAGCCTCAGTAGTTGAGGCATGCAGCCTCAGCAGTTGTGGCGTGCAGGCTTAGTTGCTCCGTGGCATGAGGGATCTTAGTTCCCCGACCAGGGATCGAACTGGAGTCCCCTGTGTTGCAAGATGGATTCTTAACCACTGGACCACCAAAGAGGTCCCAGTTCCTCATTTTTTTTAGTTGAAGTATAATTTATTTACAATATTGTGTTAGTTTCAGGTGAACAGCAAAGTCATTCAGTTATATGTATATTTTTTCAGATTATTTTCCATTATAGATTACAAGATATTGAATATTATTCCCTGTCTTATACAGTAGGTCCTTGCTGCTTATCTATTTTATATATAGTAGTGTGTGTCTGTTAATCCCAAACTCCTAAATTATCCCTTACCCCCTCCCCTGCTCTTTCCCCTTTGGTAACCATGAGTTTGTTTTCTATGTCTGTGAGTCTATTTCTGTTTTGTAAATAGATTCATTTGTATTATTTTTTTAGATTCCACATATAAGTGATATCACATATCATCACAGTTCAGTGTCTTTCTGTCTGTCTCTGTGTATGTGTCTATTTCTCTCTGTCCCTGTGCGTGCTTCTCTCTCTGCCTTTTTGTCTCTGTGTGCATGTCTCTGCCTCTGTCTCTCCCTGGCACACCATGCATTTCTCTCCCCACTCCTCTTCCCCTGCTGCCCCCCTTCCCTTTTCTGTGCAGAAGAATTCACTCCCTGAACAGACACCGTGTCTGTCCCCCACTTCTGGAGGAGTGGGGGGCACAGAGGGGCGATGCTGGGGCAGGTTTACTCGAAGAGGGTGTGGTTGGTCCAGCTGCTTTGACACACGCTGTGAACACACGCTGTGATGCCGCTGGGGGACTGAACACAGGAGCACGGGCTCTGCCTGATGAAATGCCCCGAGAAACGTCTGAGGGGTGTAAGGGTCGAAGTACTCTGAGCCGCAGCGTAAATACGATCTAAAGTGGGTACGTGTCGGGTTGGGGGGTGGTTATGCCCTTAAGCCTAAGTTTATGGATTAAAGCTGCTGAGCTCCCACGCATTTCAGGAGGCGGACCTGACTGGGTGGGGAGGGGAGGATGGAGGGGGACAGGTCTGTCCCTCTTTTGTGGATGCCTCTCCTCCACACTCCCCACAGCAGCTGTGTCATCCTCCATCCTCCTTGGGGCTCCACCATTATCCCCCCAATGCTCAAATCCAACTCTACTAAAAACACTGGGGTGGGCTTCTCATTGCGGTGGCTTCTCTTGGGAGCACGGGCTCTAGGCACGTGGGCTTCAGTAGTTGCGGCATGTGGGCTCAGTAGTTGTGGTTCATAGGCTCAGTAGTTGTGGCGCACGGGCTTAGTTGCTCCGCAGCACGTGGGATCTTCCCGGACCAGGGCTCGAACCCGTGTCCCCTGCATTGGCAGGCGGATTCGTAACCGCTGTGCCACCAGGGAAGCCCCCTCCGGCTGCACTTTAAAATCTTTTTTCCCTCTTCTCTGCTGCCTCTTCTGCCCCTGCCCTCCCCCAAGGTCAACCCGAGTTTCCTAACTTTTGCTTGTTTTATTGCAAGATGTGACTCGATCCACTATTCTTGCCTTCATCAAAAACCTCTCTCCAGAAGCTTTTCCTCCCCAACCAACACATATACTCCTTTCTTCCTCAGCTAGAAAAACCACAGCAAGACACCACTTTCGCTCTTATCCCCGTAAGCCTCCTCTCTTTCCCCTCAACGCCCAGGGACGTGGCTTTCACCCCCCTCCCCCACGCCGCCCTTGGAAATGTCACCTGATGACTGTATAATCTGCAAACCCGTGACCCTGGCTCGCCTTCCTGCCTCCAGCTACTCACAATGATGCGCGCTGTTCCCCGCCCCCGCGCGGGGTCACGGTGCTGCACTCCGCTCTCCCCAGAGAAGCCGGCTTTTTCCTCTATGAGTGCTTGTTTCTCCTCCTGCTTCGGATGCGACAGCTCCCGAAGGCTCACCACAGTCGCCTCTGCTGTTCCTGACTCTCCTGACTTGCCTGACTCTCCTCCCTGCTGGAGCCTCACCAGTTACCTTCCGGTCGTGCCGGGGACTCCACGCCTGCATTCCCGCCGCATCCTCTGCACTTCGACTCGGATGCCCGTCAGACACTGAAGTCATCACTACCTTCTGTCCAACTTAAAGCCCCGCTCCCCGCCGCCCGACACCTGTGTTTGACTCCAGGTTGCCACCATCGCTTTTCGTCACACAAGTGCCAGGACGGTCCAATCTTCCCTTATCAACATTTCTAGCATCTTCTTTTCCCTCCGTCCTGCCTCCACCCTACACTACCCTGTGACGTGACCCCTCAACTATTGCAAAAGGCTCCTAACTTCCCCTGTGTTTCAGCCTCACCCCTTTCCCGCCTCATCTACTGATGGTTCTCCAGTTCCACTCTCATCACCGCCTTTCCCCACCCAGAAACCTTCAATGGATCCACCGCTTCCCAAATTAACAGCGGCAACAATCATAGACCAACACAGACCCGAACTGCTGCCCCACTTCTCTCATGGGAGGTGTAGTTCAGCACTTTAGAATTTACAAAGATCTTACATACACATTATTTCACTTAATAATCTACAGCAGGATAAAGAAGGTGTGGTACATGTACACAATGGAATATTACACAGCCATAAAAAAGAACAAAATAATGCAGCCCTTTGCAGTGACAGGGATGGACTTAGAGATTGTCATACTGAGTGAAGTAAGTCAGACAGAGGAAGACAAATATCCTATGATACCGCTTATGTGTGGAATCTAAAAAAAGGGTACAAATGAACTTGTTCACAAAACAGAAACAGAGTCACAGATGCAGAAACGAACTTATGGTTACTAGGGGATAAGGGGGGAGAGATGAATTGGGAGATTGGGATTGACATATACACACTACTATATACAAAATAGATAACTAATAAGGACCTACTGTATAGCACAGGGAACTCTACTCAATACTCTGTAAGGGCCTATATGGAAAAAGAATCTAAAAAAGAGTGGAGATATACATATATATATATATATATATGACTGATTCACTTTGCTGTACACCTGAAACTAACACAACATTGTAAATCAACTAGACTCCAATAAAAATTAAAAAAAAAAAAAACCTACAACAATCCCGTGAAGAAGGAGCTCTCTCCTCTCTTTACGGGGTAGGAAACTGAGGCCCAGAGAGGCCCACAGTCATTCTGTTTGCACGAGGTGGAAATGAATTCTTTGAATTCCGACCTCTGCGTCCCTTCCTAGCACACCTGCCCACGTCAGAACAGATGCTCTGCTATTACTGCCACGGCCCTCATCCTCTGGCCCATGCAGCTCTGCTTCTGCTCACGAGCTCACGTTCTTCCCCGCATCTGGAGCTTCTCCGCATCGTCTCTATTTGCAGATCCTACCCGTCATGCAAGGTGCACCTCCAAGGCCACCTCTCCTGTGTGGCCTTTCTGGATCCCACCCCAAGCTCTAAACTCTACCTGTATGTCTCTTACAGAACCCATCTTCCTGCGCCTGGTATTGTATTTATTTGTGTATTTGAGCATCTCCCTAACCAGAGGCGCCATGAGAAGAGGACATGCGTAGGAGCATCACTGTGTATATCTCTCTGTTTCTATCTCTCCTCCACCGCCTTTGAGCTGAGTGACTTTGGGGTCTGGGTTCTTTATCTTGAAAGTGGGTGTGGCCCACGCCTGTCTCATGATATGGCTGCTAGGATGTTAGCTCAGAACACACATGCATTGATACGATGCCTCACATTGCCTCCTGGTACATACCAGGTACGGGATCAGCAATAACTTCCCGCCGCCTCTCCCCGTTTAGATGGCAGCTCCTTAAGAGCAGGTGTCCTGTGAAACCCATGGTACCACGTTCTGGGAATGCTTATAGGATTAAATGTAAAGATGAGTTATTCCAGGCAACTCACTGGGTCCTAGTAATGGTCTGTCTCAATTCTGACTAGGTCACCATCCCTCATTCTCAGCACTATTAACGTTGCTGGGGGACAACGCTGCTGGGGGACAGGGGCTGTCCTGTGCATTGCGGCATCTACCCACTAGATGCCAGGAGTGGCTCCCAAGCTGTGACATTGCCAGATGCCCCTGGGGGGAAACTGCCCCTGACTGAGAGAATTCCACAAGATACTCTGAGCGTCCTCAGAATGACCCAGAGGACACGGACAGAGTCTCCTCTGCCCCGGGGCACAGGATACATGATGGGGAAGAGGATGAAGGTCCTGACATCCTAGGACTCCGGGGTAGAGAAGGTAGTCATGGCAATGGCTGAATCATCATACTGTTTTGATGCCAAAATAGAGGGTTACGCCCAAAAAGTACAGGAGAAGCTTCAGCAGAGAACCATCAGCCACCCAGGAGAGAAATTCCAGGGGTGACAGACATCTGGACCGTGGCTAGAGGCCAAGGCCTCCCCGTGAGCCCCGTGCAGGCTGTGTGGGCTCCGGACAGAGGGGGAGTCTCGTGAAGGGCCTGGTGCACCCCGGTCAGGAGTCTGAACTCGAGGCAACCTGCAGGGGAGAGAGTCTCCGGGGGTTCTCGGAACGGGAATGAAGGAATCGTGTTCGTTTTAACCAAATTCCGATAGCAGAGTTGGGGGTGGCTGTGGGTAGAGAAATCCTAGAGTCAGAGCGTCAGCCAGGCTCCTGTGAGATGTTCGGTGAGAAATGACGTAGCTGCAAATAAAGACGGTGGCCTCGGGGAAGAAAACAGAGGAGGCGGCTGGAGCTGAAAGCCACCTTTGGAATGTGGGCGAGGCGGGGAAGGGAGAAACGGGGAGGAGACGGGGAAGCGGTGAACAGGAGACAAGGAGGGAGGGGACGTGCAGGAGGAAGGACCCCAGCTCGGGGATGCAGGGAGGACGAGGCCACCGGAGCTGGCACGAGAAATCCCTAAAGGAAATTCTCGAGGGCAGACGGCTCCGAAGTTTGAGTGGGAAAGGAAGTGAGGAATAGGGATTAAGATGGGTTTCCTTGGAAGGGCGGGCTTCGTAATTCTGGGAGCTGAGAAGGAACCAGAGGAGAAAGATGGAAGATTCGGCGCAAACAGAGGGAGGTGGGAGGGGAGGAGATTAGACGAGGGATTGACTCTGATGTGACGAGGCTCCTGGTGGGAGGGGAGCCACGGGGAGCCACGTCACAATGTCCCCTTAGAAGGGGATGCAGAAAAGCAGGCCACAGAAAGCAGCCTTCCCCGACGGCCTCTGTGTTCCCTGGACCCACCGTCAAGGTCATGGCTAAGAGGAGGGCACGCAGGTCGGGGGTGTGTGCAGAGCGTGGGAGAGTCTGACAGCACTGCCTGGGGAACAGAAAGGGGACTGTCCTGGGGACCGTAAAGAGAGCAGCGCAGAGGCCCCGCAGGACGGACACTGCTGGTTTGGGGGGTACCAGCTGGCCTGATGACAGTGCAGCCACGGGCAGCCCGGCGCATCTTGACGGTACTTCCTTATTTACCGTCATCACATTCTGAGTCGACAACGTGCTGTTTCTCCCGAGACAGCGTGAAGGTCTGAGAGAGCCGGCAGTAGAGCAACGACTCCTACCTCATGGTTCATCGTCGTGAGGTTACATTTTGGAATCACCATCAAACTCCTCCTTGAAAGCTTCCAGTTCCTCAGCAAAGTACAAAAAACTCTCAAAGAAAATGGTCCTTATAAAGCAATTGACAAGTGTTCTCTCTCTCCACTCTCCTATGATCTCATTGCAAAGTTTAAAAGCCATTTGCATTATCATATGATCCAGCAATTCTACTCCTGGGTATATATCCGAAGAAAATGGAATGAAAACACTAATTCAAAAAGACACATGCACCCCAATGTTCATAGCAACATTATTTACAGTAGCCAAGATGTGGAAGCAACCTAAGTGTCCATCAACAGAGGAATGGATAAAGAAGATATGGTATATATACACAGTGGAATACTACCCAGCCATCAAACAGAACAAAATAATGCCATTTGCAGCAACATGGATGGACCGAGAGGGTATTAAACCTAATGAAGTGAGACAGACAAATACTGTATGTTTTCACCTATATGTGGAATATAAAAACGAAAACAAATGAATGACTATAACAAAACAGAAACAGACTTGTAGATACAGAGAACAAACTCATGGTTTCCATTGGGGAGAAGGGCAAGACAGGGGTAGGGGATTAAGAGGTATAAACTACTAGGTATAAAATAAATAAGGTACAGGATATAAGATACCACATACGGAATATAACCAATATTTTATAATAACTTTAAATGCAGTATCATATATAAAAATATCAATCACTATGCCCTACATCTGAAGCTAATAGAACATTGTAAATCAACTATACTTCAATAAAAAAAATGTAAAAGCAATTTGCAAGCATTCTGTGATAACGAGCATACTTTTAGACCCAGCCTCTGTTGGGAAAGATCCCTATACGTAGTTAATCAATGACTATGTTGGTCCTTCCCCTTCACCACACTGTTATCATAAGACTGCTCCAGGCTTTCTATATAAAATAGTGTCAACAATGACAACGCAATCACTTTCCTCACTTTTCAAATGAAATCGAATGCTAAGGCCAGTTCCATTGGAAACATGCATTTACTCTGTGTGTGTGTGTGTGTGTGTGTGTGTGTGTGTGTGTGAAGGCACTGCACATAATCCCACCTCGTCTGATGGGAATAGTTTTAGGGTGTGTATGGTCAGAATTTAAATAGATACCATACCTAGAGAGAGGAAAACAAGTGAGTAGTCTTTTATTCTTCAAGGAAAACTCTCATTAACCATGAGCTTATTCTAGTTTATTTGGTTGTAAACATTTCAAAACAAAAACTTCACCTGAAGCATTGAACATCTTCCCATAGAGAACATCCCCGCCTCTCCTGTCTCCACCTCTCTCACCCAGTGGCCTTTGTGCTTTCAAATCTTTTGCTTCAGTGTCACGTAAAACCAAAGAACGGGGCATCACCCAAAACTATGCACATAACACGGGTGAGGCTTTGTCAAACTGTCATCACACTACCTCCCCATTTCCTTGGGGGGATCATCTGACACACGGTAACATCCAAGCAACACACAAAAACTCAAACGGCTGACAGTACTTACATTTCTGATCAGCAAGAGTTTATGTTTTTCTCCTCTGATTCCATTAAAAAAAAAAATGCACCTACACTTGACCAGTTTGAGAATAA
The DNA here is from genome assembly GCF_937001465.1 of Orcinus orca. Lineage (NCBI taxonomy): Eukaryota > Metazoa > Chordata > Mammalia > Artiodactyla > Delphinidae > Orcinus > Orcinus orca. Next base: position 6,867,802 of record NC_064560.1, on the reverse strand, counting down.
AAATTTGATATATTATTTAGAAATTCAGTTCTGTATTCGCTTTATGGAACAGAACTGCAAAGACCAAAAATTATCTACACGTGGCTCTCCTTCCAACTGGTAAGAAAACGTGAAACAAATTCACCCAGTGTTATTCCTGCCGTGCCTCAACTCTACTGAGACAAGGAAAAGTACAACTAGCAATAGTCAAATTCACAAAGTGGCGTAAGTTAAAAAATTAAAATGTAGACAATTTAAAAAAGCTGGAATGTAAATGAGATTTTTGGCAAGGGAGAAATAAATGGTTCTCAGTTTCCGGTTACATAGAGGAGGGAAGTGATACACTAGACTGAATAAATTAACCATAACAAAAACTACCATAACGAAAGCTGCCATGAATGTCTTACATCCTTGGGTTTCTAACACGACCATACTTCCTGCTCCTCAGAGAGAGAGAGTTACTCAAATACTCTGTATGTCTGTGTGCGTGTGTGTACATGTGAACGGTCCTCTTAGCAGCCACAACAAAGAAAATAATTAACCCGAGCTTGAGTGATCTATACAGGAAGTGCAAAGAAAGGTGGGATTTGGACAGTTTTTAAATATTTACTCAACCCTTCAGTGAATTGCTCATTGTGGACGGATCCGAAGGCGGGCATGGGGCCAGGCCCTGGGGATGCTAAGGTGAACGTGACCCCCTCCTTGTTCTTCAGGTTTTTCAGTTTTAGTCCGGGAGGTAAGATATTACTACCAAATATGGCAGAAGGGGCGGCATCGGATACAGAACCCCCAGCTGGAGGGCTGTTTTAATCCATCCTCCTGATTACTGATAAGGACAGGAGGGGGCATAAGGGAGACAGGATGTGTGGAATCCAAGGCTGGAGCTGGGGGCGGGGGGTGCGTGGAAGGCACGGGCCTGGGTCTGGGCTCAGGGCAGCTCTGGGACCACGTGGCAGGAGTTTGTGGATTTCACCTGAATGCTGTACCATTAACATGACTCCACAAATCCCGGTCTGCGGTCTGCTTCTCTCTGGCCTGCTACCAACTAGCTCCCTTTTCTGACTCATACTTTCTGTTCCCTTCGAACCTGGGCTTGCAGATGACCTGGTGTAATTACAGACCCACTGCATCTCGTGACCACACAGTCAGCTGAGAGTCTCATCTCTTCTGGGTTCTCAGTCCCACCCCGGTAAAAGGAAGAGAGAGAAGAACTGATGGCTCCAGCGATTCTCCTCCAGCTGGGTCCCAGCCCCTGGCCACACTATGGACTGGTGACCCCTCTGAGTCGGTGGTCCCTTGGCAGGTGAAGGTGAAGGACAAGACACTGGCATGAATCTCGTCTCCAGGGAAGACACAGAAAAGACCTCCTGGAGGGTGTGGCCTTGAAGTGGGTCTTGATGTCCAAGGAGAATTTGAAGAGAGATTGGGAAGATGGGGTGGGACATCTCAGGTGGAAAACAGAAAAAGAAATTCAGTTAGGCTAGAACACAAGACATGAAGGAGAAGAGCCCTTAGGAGGGAGGTTGAGGCCAGGTCAGGAGGCCGGGGCATGCTGCGTAAGGAGGTGGGATTTCACTCTGTGGGCAAAGCGTTCTGCTCCAGGAAGATCACTCGGGCAGCTCAGTGCAAGGTGTGTTGGGAGGAGACACAAGAGATGGGACATCTGGTTGATCTTCTCAAGTCCAGCGCCAACGCTAGCTCAGCGAGCGGACACCAGCACACTGGCTGGAGGCCACTGCAGTGGCCCGGGTGGAGACCGAGACCAGGACCGAATCAGGGCATGGGCCATGCAGTGCAAATGTGCAACATGTGGGCAGCAGAAAGAAGGCAGGTGTGGGACTTCCCCGGCGGCACAGTGGCTAAGACTCCACGCTCCCAACGCAGGGGGCCTGGGTTCGATCCCTGGTCAGGGAACTAGATCCCACATGTGTGCCGCAACTAGGAGTTCGTGTGCTGCAACTAAGGAGCCTGCCTGCTGCAACTACGGAGCCCACGTGCCCCAACTAAGGAGTCCTGGAGCCGCAACTAAGGAGGAGCCTGCCTGCTGCAACTAAGGAGCCCACATGCTGCAACTAAGGAGCTGGCAAGCCACAACTAAGGAGCCCACCTGCCACAACTAAGACCCAGTGCACCCAAACAAACAAATCAATAAATCTTTAAAAAAAAAGAAGGCAAGTGTGGGCAGACCGAGGGATAACCATTGTGGGATTACTCGGGCTAAAGGGCCAGGCTGGCCATAACTCTGTGTGACTCATGGGAGATGTAGGTCATCAGGACTGCTGCATGTTCAGAAGGTGACTCTGCTTACGGAAGGCAGACGACACGGGCACCGAGGTCCTTCATGAACCCCCTCGGAGCCACTGGAGGGGACAATTCAGCATCGGGGCTGGAAGACGGCAGGGAGAAGCAGAGCAGGGGGTGGCGAGGAGGTCTGGTACCATGATGGGGTAAAGCGTGGCCATAACAATGGACCCTATGGGCTGCAGTTTGAGTCCTTGTCACAAACACCTTGCTAAGGTTAGTGCCGCTCCTGGGCAGGGGGACTGGGAAGGGATGACCCATGAGGGTGCCGGGCACGTCGAAGGTGGCCGTGAAGGAGAAGAGCTCGACAAAGGGAATTGTGGGGCTGAAAGGGAAGTCGGAGGGGGAAGGGGTGCAGGGAAGATGCTCTGTGTGTAGATACAATCTCTGCCCCTTCTCATCAGTGGCGACCTTCCAGGTAATGGTGGCAGCCACCAGAGGCTCAGGGCCAGGGGCTGTCCAGCCCTGAGTGTAAGGAATTGGGATTTTATTCCAAGTACAATGGGAAGACCACTGAAGAATGGAAGCAAGGCGACTGGATCGCTGTAACTTTGTGAAGATTAGATTACAGGTTGGCAAGGGTGGGCACAGGGCAACCAGTGAGAAACCCACCACAGTTCTCTGGGGGAAATGGTGGTGTCTTGGATTCAGAGGTAGCAGCACCTATGGAGAGAAGAGGGTCTGCAGGAGAACCAGATGTGAGGAGAAGAATCAGGATGATCCCTAGAGTCTTGGCTGGATGCGTAGGTGTGCGTTCACACCATTCACTGAGATGGAAGGTAAAAAACATCAAGAGTTCTGTGCGTCTCTGCTGCGTCTGAGATGCCTGGCAGACACCCAAGTCAAGACGTCAAATAAGGGCCTCCCTCTAGGGGGAAATTGGGAGTAATCAGTGCCCAGGGCGCATGAAAGCCATGGGTCTATGAGCTCCTCTAGGGAGAGCATTGGGAAGAAGAAACAGAGGCCCAGGACAGTCATGGGAGCGTCCAGAGAAGAAGTAACCGAGAGCTGGAAAGAAAGGCAAGGCATGATACGGAAGTGAAAGGAAGAAAGTCTCAAGACAGAGTGACCAGCTGTCTGTGTTGAATGTTGTGCGGACATCCCGGGAGAGGAAGAGAGGTGACCTTAGGTCTGGTCGCACGGGGGCCATAAGACACTCTGATGAAGCGCTGAGGGAGGAGCCCGGACCGGAGTGTGCTGAAGAGGCAAGGAGAGGCGAGAAAGCAGAGATGAGGGAGCAAAGTCCTTCCCAAAGGACAGCAGAGAAGCAGGGCAGTGGCTGGAGCACAGGACGCTCAGGGGAGCACTTCTGGGGGATACACGAGCTTGAACGCTCACCCGCTACAGAGCGGGAGAAAACGGCAGTGTGGGAGTGACAGGGCATGAGATAGCCATCTCGGAGAGTCAGGAAACAATTAGGAAGTGGCCTCGGTCCTGCAGGGCTGATGCCCACCTAGTGGTCTGTGTAACCAGTGGATGCAGCTGTGAGGTTCCCTCCAGCCACTTGTTCCAGTGTGGCCATGAGCGGCTGAGGTCACCCAGGGTCAGAAGTTACTTATTCAGGCAAAGACAGGAGCATTATTCACAAAAACCAAGACATGGAAACAACTGAAGTTTCCACTGATGGATGAAGAGATACAGGAAATGTGTGTACACACACACACACACACACACACACACACACACACACACACACGTATATGTATATATATGCAATGGAATGTTACAGTAAGTTCCCTACATACGAACCTTCAAGTTGCAAACTTTTCAAAGATGCGAATGTGCGTTCCATCAACGTCAGGCATGAGTGAAATTGCCGCCTGCCCTCCGTCTCCTGTTGCTGACGATCCTTCAGCTCTACCGTCGCCCACCTCCTCTCCCTCCTCCAGTCAGTAACTCTTCTTGCCGGCTCACTCGACGCCAGCCCCTGTATGCTGGCTGTTGTGCTGTACTACTGTGCTTTTCAAGGTACTGTACGGTAAAATTTTAAATGTTTTCTTTATTTTTTGTGTTTTTTTATGTATTATTGGTGTGAAAAGTATTCTAAACTTATTACAGTACAGTACTATATAGTCAGTTGTGTTAGTTGGGTACCGAGGCCAACTCTGTTGGACTTACGAACAAATTGGACTTACGAACGTGCTCTCGGAACGGAACTCGTTCGTATGTAGGGGACTTACTGTCTTCAGCCATAAAAAAGAAGGAAATCCTGCCATTTGGGACAACATGGATGGACCTGGAGGCTATCACGCTTAGTGAAATAAATCAGACAGAAAAAGACAAATCCTGTAGGATGTCACCTATAAGTGGAATCTTAAAAACCAACAAACAACCTATAAGTGGAATCTTAAAAACAAACAAACAAACTCACAGAAACAGAACAGACTGGTGGTCACCAGAGGAAGGAGGTGACGAGAGCAGATAAAGGTGGTCAAAGGGCACAAACTCCCAGTTATAAAATGAGTAAGTCCTGGGGATGTGACGTACAGCGTGGTGACTACAGTTAACGATTCTGTAGTGTATATCTGCCAGCTGCTAAGGGAGTAGATCTTAAAAGTTCTCACCACAAGAAAAAACTCTGTGTGGTGAAGGATGTTAAGTAGACTTACAGTTGTGATCATTGTGGAATATATACACATCTCAAGTCATTAAAGGTATATGTCAACTATATCTCAGTAAGACTGGAGGAGAAAAATTATCTTTCACTTTCTTCCACTGTCTTTCAGTTGTGAAACGACAATAGCAAAGCTAACTAAAGAGAGATTGGAGGTACCAAGGCCAGTAGGTCCCAGTGTGGTTCCAACGTGAAAGGGTGCTGAGGATTTGGGCCTAGCTCTGCTCTCTCTTAGGAGGAGAAAAAATAGATGCTAACTTAGGGCTTTCACTACGCAGATGACATGAAAATCTATGTCTCTGTTCCTCTTTTCTCTCCTAACTCGAGTCACGTACGCTCCCAGACGTTTCTACTTATTTCTCTTTACATACGTCTTCTAAGAACAGCACGTGAACCTCCTTGTACGTTCCCACAGCTACTCGATAAAAAAAGGAATAAATCAGGTCACCTCGTTTGCAAATGGCACCTGGATGTGGTCAGGTAGAGAATGACTGGTGTAAAATGGTATTAAAAGAAAGGAATACTGGGGCTTCCCTGGTGGCGCAGTGGTTGAGAGTCCGCCTGCCGATGCAGAGGACACAGGTTCGTGCCCCGGTCTGGGAAGATCCCACATGCCGCGGAGCAGCTGGGCCCGTGAGCCATGGCCGCTGGGCCTGCGCGTCCGGAGCCTGTGCTCTGCAACGGGAAAGGCCGCAGTGGTGAGAGGCCCGCGTACCGGAAAAAAACAAAACAAAACAAAACAAAAAAACAAACAAACGAGGGACAAGGGAGAGAAAAAGGCCACACTCGAACACCTAGGAACATTTTGTTTTTTCTTTTTTTTTTTTTGGTAAGGGAAGAGGTTTTTTTTTTTATTGTAAAAAACACATAACAGTAAATTTACCATCTTAACCAGTTTTAAGTGTACAGTGCACTAGTGTGAAGTGTATTGACATTGTTGTGCAGCAGATCTCTAGAACCATTTTGTCTTGCAAAACTGAAACTCTAGGGAATTCCCTGGGGGTCCAGTGGTTAGGAATCCGTGCTTCCACTGCAGGGGGCAACTAAGGGGGATTCCCTGTTCGGGGAACTAAGACCCCGCAAGCCATGCGGCGTGGCCAAAGAAAAAAACCCAAGAAACCTGAAACTCTATACTCTCAAATGCTTATGAACCTTTTCAGAGAGACCCCGCCCAATGGTCAGTGAGGCGCAGACAGGGTCCGGACTCTGACCCCAGGATGAATATTCTCGCCTTCGGCGACGAGAGAGATGTGGTGTGAACAGAGGGTAGAGCCCCTTCTTCCCTCTCATGCACTTAAAGGCTGGGCCGAGAAGAAAAAAGGCCACAGCCAAGAGACATTTTACAAAAATGCCAATGTGTCGTGCACTCGTAGGGACCGCAGGCATTGTTACTTCCAGCTGTGGACACATTCACGGCCATCACTACCTGACGAGAGTCATCCCTCACGAGATTTTCAGAGTTGGCCCCAGAGTTACCTTCACGTCTCTTTTTAACTATCAAACATACCTTGGAATCCTGAGACTATTTGGACAACATCTTCATACACCATCAGAGTAGCAGATCGTTCTGGAAGCAGGCCCAGGCTCAGTGAAGAAAACACTGCAGAAACAAGGATGGATATGAGGGAATTCGAACATTTAAATCAAGATGCCCACTCCAGTTTTTTAAGTACTCTGCATTCCTTGGATTCTCTGATTTCAACTCAGTCAGCAATATTGATGTTTCGCAGTGTGGCATAATAATAAATACATATTTGGTCTCTGCCTCTGGTTCCTGGCTCTTAAATCCCTTGTAATTTCCTGAGTGATCAGAGTATCTTTTGTTCTGTTGAGGAGACTCCGGGTGGGCTCCTGGAGGCGGGCTGCTCACCGAAAAGGTCAAGCCATGATGAGAACCTTGGAACGTTCAGTCCCACCTGCCATCCTCCAGAGAGGACAGAGGCGGTGGACAGCTCATGATCGATCATGCTTGCCATGACTGATGAAGCTACCATGAAAGTCCCCAAGGTACAGGCTTTGGGGAACTTCAAGCTGGTGAACAAGTATGTGTGCTGGGAGGATGGTACACCCCAACACCACGGGGACAGAAGCTCCTTTTGGACCCTTCTGGATCTCACCTTATTGTACCTCTTCATGTGGCTGTGTAACTGCATCCTTTATAATATCCTTTGTAATATACCCGTGAATGTAACTGTCTCCCTGAGTTCTGTGAGCCATGATAGTAAATGAACCCAGGGAGGGGCTCATGAGAACCTCTGATTTATAGCTGGTTGGTCAGGTGACAACCCGGGGCTTGTGTCTGAAGTGGTACTTGGTCTTGTGGGACTGAACCCTTAACCTGTGGCTTCTGAGCTAACTCTGGAAAGTTACTGTCAGAACTGAATTGAATTGCAGGTCACCCAGTGGGTGTCCAGAGAGCCGGAGAGCTGGTTGGCTTGAGAAAAAACCCACCCATCGGGTATCAGAAGTACTGTAAACATAGAGAAAAGAAACCATTTTTCCTTTAAGTGTTATTAGCAAAAGGCTTTCAAAACGCCCAAAGAGTCCTGCAATCTCTTCTAGAACAACTGCTTGCCCTACAATAGTCAACTATGTATTTTTTATTCGTTAGAAGCTGTTAGTAAAGTATCTGAACCTCCTCCCATTAGGAATCTATTAAAAGTTACAATGTACACACGGCATGGATGTAAAACATTGGGTATTAACGTTAAGAAAGACTTTAAAAATATGTGCTTAGATTACTGTGTGCCTCATGATAAAAAAAAAAAAAACAACTTTCTTCCCTACTCTGGGAACTAATAAGATGACAGAACTTGTGCTATGTTTTAAAATTCTTGTTTAAGTACCTGGACTTCCAACTAAAAAATTCACAAAGCCTACATGTTTCTGGGGAGATCATGAATTTTAAGAAAAAAACAAATCAACATATTATGGAATAACAATAATCACTAACATTACTGAACCCTCACTAACATGTCAGACATTATTCTAGGTGCTTTAATTTTGGTAATTTATTTAACTCTCAAAACAGCTTTATGAAATAGGTATTATTAACATGCCCATTTGACAGGTAAGGAAACAGATTTATAGAGAAGGAATTAACTTGTCCAAGACTCCGCAGCTGGTAAATACTGGAGCCAGGATTTGAACTCTGGAGTCTGACCTCGACTGCTATGCTTCGCGGACTCAAATTCAGAGGCTTCTTGGACTCCATCCAGCCTAAGTCTCTAAGTTTAAAGAGGAGGAAAGGGAGGCCTAGAGAGGTAAAGTAACTTTCAAGGATAATATTAGGAACCAGAAACATCAAATGCTAAGAATATCAATTACTTGGCACAGCCGGCTCTGCACAATGCTAGGGGCGACCAGTGAGCGGCTGGCCTTGGACATGACACTTCTCCCTACACATTTATTCCATTCATTTAGCTGCCAATATGTACAAGGCCCAGAGCTAGACGTGCGGAACAGATCAATGTTGGGGGCAGTCTGTGTCCTCAAGGGTTCTACGTTAGAAGGAGACTTGGACGCACAACCAATAGCTGTAGGACAAACAGAACGTGGCAAGTGCCAAGACAAAGATAAGGACGTACCTTGGTGCTGTGAAAACAATCCAGCAGTTCCTTCAAATACTAAACACAGAGTCACCATGTGACCCGGCAATTCCACTCCCAGGTATATAACCAGGAGAACTGAGAATATATGTTCATGCAAAAACCTGCACATGAATGTTCACAGCAGCATCAGTCATACTAGCCAGAAAGTGGAGACAACCCAATAGCCATCATCTGATGGGCAGATAAACGAAACGTGGTCTATCCACACAACGGAATATCGTTCACCCATAAAAAGGAATAAAGTGCTGATTCATGCTACAACATGGACAGACCCGGAAAACACCATGCTAAGTGAAAGATGCCAGACACAAAAGGCCAACACGCTGGAGGATTCCATTCATCTGCAATATGTGGAACAGGCAAATCCATGGCGACAGAGGGATTAGCTGTGGCTGGGGGCTGGGGGGATGGGAAACAGCGAGTCAATCCTAACGGGCGTGAGGGCTTTTTTGGAGGTGAAGAAAATAATTCTGGAAGTAGAGAGTGGTGACGGTTGCACAACCTTGTGAATTATACACTTTAAAATGGTGAATCGGACGGTGATATGCATTATATCTCAAAAATAAATCAAGCAAGAAAAAAAAAGAATTCACCTTGGGGGTTTAAAGTTGGAAGAAAAATCTATACCAAGTTGCGGGAGGGGGGATCAGGTCCTGTGTGTGAGCCAGGACTGAAGGGAGGAAGCCTGACTTGGGTAAATCCTGCAGAACCACGTCCCAGGGAAACTTAACCTTCTTAAACAGAGATCCCTTCACCCAAGGGCACAGGGCACCTACTGGCCAGGAAAGAAGAACCAGATTGCTGGTGCTGGTAGGGAACAGCTCACCTCCAGACCATGGCTTTGTCCTCCCCGCCTCTCTAGGGACAGACCTGGACCACACTGCTCCCTTCAAGAGCTCACACAGAGCCTGAAGGCATTTCCTTGGTCCTGAAAACCTGTGTGTTGTCTGGCTTGGGGGACTCTGAGCTGGAATCACCTGTGACTGGTCTCTCGAGATGTGTGTGACCGTTACAGGATGTTTCGAAACGCTTCTTGCCTATAGCATTTGGTGCTTCCAAACATCAGACAACTGCTCCAGCAAACTCTTCCGCAAACCCTATTTCATATATGAGAAAAGACGATTTCTTGTAATGACTATGATGAGACGTGGGTGGTAGAGACCCCTGCAAGGGCTTCCTGGGCAGGAGGTGGCAGAGACGCCTCAGACCTGCAGGCAGACGGTATATTACCCATCAGAGAGGAGATGCTGACTGCTGTCTTGTTTTTTGATAAGTAGAGAGAAAGGAACATCTAACTCTACCTGGGAGAGGCTGGAACACTTCTGAGCGCAGAGAACAACCACACTGGGAATGAACGGATAGAAGACAAGCTTGCAGAGAGAACAGTAAAGGAACAACAGTGCAGACAAGCACAGAGCGGGTACAATGCCAGATTCCTTCAGAGAATAACAAACTGCCCAGGGTGACCAGACCGTGAGAAACGTAGGGAGAAGCGGCTGGGGAGGAGGTCCCTGTGTTCTGTTTAGTCTAAACTTGATCCTGAGGACATCAGATGCCTTTAGGCAGACATATAACGTAGTTAGACAGATATATATATATACAGGCACACCTCGGAGATGTTGCGGGTTCAGTTCCAGACCACCCCAATAAAGCGAATGTCGCAATAAAGGAAGGCACGTCAATGTTCTGGTTTCCCAATGCATACAGACGTCACGTTTATATTATACTGCAGTCTATTAAGTGTGCAATAGCATCACGTCTAAAAAACAACAGATATACCTTAATTTAAAAGTACTTTATTGCTAAAAAGTGCTAACCATCATCTGAGCCTTCAGTGAGTTGTAATCTTTTTGCAAAAGTAACACGAAAACCACAGATCGCCATAACAAATATAATAATAATGAAATACTGGGAGAATTACCAAAATGTGACACAAACACTCAATGAGCAAATGCTCTTGGGAAAATGGTGCCGATGGACTTGCTCAGTGTAGAGTTGCCACAAACCTCCAATTTGCAAGAAATGCAACATCTGCAAAGTGCAATAAGATGAGGTCTGCCTGCATATATATATGGATGTATAAATATACATCCATATATAAATACATATATCTAATATATAAATATGTGAAATTATTATATTATAAAAATAATATAAATATATATTTAAAATACATTTTAAGACACTAATGGTCAGTAATGTAAAGGGCGTTTTGAAGGGGTCAGACTGAGCTGGCCAGAGCCACTGCAGTAGCCCTGAACTGTTGCAAAAGGCCTGAGCTATAGAGCTAGAAATAATTAAGATGTGGAATCACAGTCTTTAGTGGATGGATGTCACTTCATATAGCTAAATTTGTTCCTACCTGCTACCAAAGGTAAAGGGTACTCTCCTTTTGCTGTGGTTCCCTGGTGCCCAATATGTAGCCCCTTCCATGCAAGGGGAAAAAAAAACCCACATCCTCCAGGAACTACTGTCAAGGCTGAGAAAAGAAATCTATTCCCAAATCTCATAAGAACGCGTATGCAAACAAAACCACGTGCGGACATGTAGTAAAGAAATTATTTTTTAGTTTCAAATTTTAAAAATATTTTAGAAGAGGCTCCCAATTCTTCTCTCCTCCTCGCTCAATTACCTGGGATACCAAAAGTGCACCTTCAACAATAGGCGTGAAAACAATAGTATACTCTGTTTTTCACATCAGACCAGTCTAAGTTTTGTTCACGTTTTCTGTTAGATTCTAGTTAAGAGGATCTTGTTATGCTGACAGGGCAAGCAGAGAAAAAGAAAGACATGGGAGGGTCCTTGAAAATTATTCGGTCTAACTGATTTGGTTTTAGAAACTAGAGATTTGGGCTCAGAAAGCTGTGATGGGCCCCCATGTGTGGGCAGAGCTGGGGGCGGGCAGGCCTAGAACCCAGGCATCTTCAAGCCTAGTCCAAAACTCTTAGAATGAAACTACATTTTTTTACCATTATTTACTCATTTAAGAAGAATGGATATTATGAAAATGGTTGCCTTTTTCTCAAATGATCATGTTAACAAAGTCAAAACAAATGTAATTAAAGTACAGTCCGTCCTTATTTGTCGGTTCAGTATTTGCAAATGTGCCTACTTGCTAAAGGTTATTTGTAACCCCAAGTCGATACTTGTGATGCTTTCTACGTGTACGTACAGAGGGGCCAAAAGTCTGAGTCTCCTCCCAGCTGAGGTCGACCAAGGCGACGGACGCTCTGCCTTCTCGTTTCAGCTCTCACACCGTAAGCATCCTTCCTGCAATCAATTTAGTGCCAAGTGTTTGCATTCTTGTGCTTTTTGTTGGTGATTTCCCTGTTTCACACAGCCCCTGAGTGCTGGCCCAAAGTGCTGTCCAGTGTTTCTAACTGCAGGAGGCTGAAATGTGCCTTATTACACGTTAGACAAGCTTCCCTTAGCCATGAGTTATGGTGCTGTCGGCCATGAGTTCAAGGTTAATGAACGAACAATATATATTGAGTCAGGTATCTTGCAATAGAAACACACATCAAACAAGGAGATGCACTGATCAGTGGATGAAAACGTGACCAGAGGCTCTCAGGAACCTAACCCTGCACTTCCCCCGGGAGCAATGGCTCAGGATTCACGAACTCAGTGTTCACGGTGACTCTGCAGAACGTAACTCCTGTGATGGTGAGAATCAGTGGTATTTTGTGCTGCTGCCCGCCCCCGCCCCCAGCAAAGGTGGAGTTGAGGTGTCTGGATACCATTTAGACTTCCCCCAGGGTTGTTTCCAGTGATTTCTCAGTATGAAAAATGGGGGAGGTCATTTCTAACATTTTCTTTAGCAAGAACCTAACAAGGACCACCTTTCTTATCGTGCTGGCCTTCCCAGGGTTCTGCCCCAGGCCCACTCCCCTCCACTCTCTGGGTGAGATCACTGTTCTGAGTCTCCCTTAAAAGCTGCTGATGACCCCAAACTCCACCTCCACCTCCAAACCTCTTAAGCCCCAAACTCTTTTCAAACTAAAGCCCGAATACACTTGGCGTCCCAGAGGCAGCTCCAATCTAATCCATGCTAAATTCATCACCACCTACAATCCCGACACGCACCCCTTTCTCCCCATCTCCCCACCTCCACTCCCACTTCCACCCACCTTTGCCTGAGCCCCAAGCCTGGAGAGAGGGGTGCACACGGGAGGGAGAAAGAGGGCTTCTTTCAGCTGACGGCATCAATCGATCAAGTCAACTCGAGGGAACCACACGGTGGCAGGTCTCCCAAGCCCACCGCCCGTCTGTTATCCCATCCACTCCATCAGCAGCCAGAAATTCGAGACTCAACTTCCATTTATTCTCACGCGTCCCTTCCCTCACATCTCTCCCACCCATTCTCCAAGGCTTTCTGGATTTTACCTGCTAAATGTTTCTCAGGTTTATCTCCTTTTCTCTAACATTTTGCTAAAGGATTTCCTCAGCTGTACCTATTTCAAATCCACTTTCCATAGCTCTCAAAGCAGTGGTCCCAAACTATAGTGAACATTTTTATCCATGAACAGCCTGGGGGGCGGGTAGGAGTTGCTTGTGAAAACGCAGACTCCTGGGTCCACCTGCCCAGTCTGAATGGCTGAGTCCTGGAATCGGGATCATTATACAAGCACCTTCTGATGCTAATATCTATTCATCCTCAAGACTCAGCTCCCCTCTCAGCCTCTCCAGGAAGCCTTCCTTCATTTGCTCACCTAGGTCAGTGAACTGGTCCCCAGCATCCCCGTAGGCACCTACATCTATCAGAGCATTGATCCCATCAGGAGGCATCGGGTTCTGTGGCTGACTTCATAACTAATCGATGAAGCCCCTAGGGGCGAGTTCTGCGTCTTTAGATCTGTATCCTCAGTGACCAGGGCACTGCCTGGCACACAGTAGCTACTCAGTAAGTGTAAACTGAACTTAAAGAGAATTTTGTGGCTGAGGGTAGATGCTGGGGCTGGAAAAGACGGGCACAGTCACGCTTAGCTCCCATGTGCCCCAGGGGCAGCAGGGACCCTGATGGGGCGTGTCCAGTGGCACACAGATGAGCACTAATGTTGGCATTTTGCCAGGCACTGTGTTAGATGCTACACGTTTATCAAGCCCCTACTATGTTGTAGGTACTGTAAGCTAGTGCACCTGCATGAACCCCTTTTTACTCAGAACCACTCTACTACGTGGTATCAGCTCCCTTTTGCAGAGACTGGCATCAAAGCTGGAGGGGTTCAAGCACAGACCCAGAGCCAGAACCCAGGTCCAAAGCCCATGCTCTTCCCACCCGCCCACCCTCGCTAGCCTCAGAGCAATAGTGCCGGCAGGTAATGCGGTCCAGGCACTAGATGGAGCCTGAGGTGAGGGGACTGAAGCGGCACCGTCTGCTGCTTCCCACCTACTCCATCCCCAGCTGAACCCATGTCAGGGACCATCCTAGCCCCTTGTGGTAGACCGGCTGCTTTGCAGCGGTGAATGGTAATGTGCTATTGTGATTTATAGTAAGTAATATATATTTGCTCTTGGTCTCATTCCTGCCTCACAGCTCCTAAAACCCTTGGAATTTCCTAAGTGATAAGGGCAATAAAGGTATATTTTGTTATTTATAACAAGCCACTTACCATGGGAGTTTCAGTTAATATAGTAATTTTTGGAAGGCCCCTAGATAACCCAAGGATGGGGGCTGGTTGCCAGGGGAAACAACCATGTGATTAGAGGGTTGGAACTTTTTGGAACTCACCCGCCTCCCTCCCCAAGCTCCAGGGAGGAAAGGAGAGAGGGCTGGAGGTTGAATAAATCACTAGGGGCCAATGATTTAATCAGTCATGCCTACATAATGAAGGTTCCATAAAAAACCAAAAGGATGGGGTTTGGTGAGCCTCTTGGTTGGTGAACACTTGGAGGTGCTGGGAGGGTGGTGCACCTGGAGGGGATGGAAGCTCCACACCCCTTCCCACAGACCTTGCCCTACGCGTCTCTTCCATCCAGCTGTTCCTTTAATAGCCTTTGTAACAAACTGGTAATCTAGTAAGTACCCAGCTGGTGTCACAGAATCCGCAAATTGCTGGATGTGTGGCAAAACGCCCATGTTTGGTGATCAGACACGCCAGAAGTGGAGTAGAGTGTTGAGAGGGGAAGAAACACACAGCAGTGTTCTTCCTGAGCAGGTGAGAAAGGTGGGAAAGAGAAAGACAGTCTCGCCATCATTCCCCACCTTTTGGCCAGCCTTGGTCTCAGACCCTGAAGCAAGACGAGAAAGCCCCACTTCAGGGCACCGCCCCAATCCCATCAGCTGGTTACGATCAGTAAGGTACAGAGCAGAACGCTGGGGAAACGAGTTCCATTAAATGGATAGTAACGTACAACCAGCTTCATACCGGGATCCCACCTTTTCCTGCACATAAGGGGCCCCAAAAGCTAAGGCAGTGAATGAACAAGTATTTTCCTGATTGTCTGACTTAACCCTTAACACTAACAAAACTGTTTCTATGTCTGACTCCATCCCTAGCCTGACTATAAGCCCTGTTTTACAGAAAGGTTAAGACCACCTTACCGGGTAACCGGATGGGCTTCCACGGGGCAGAGTTTGGCACGTAGGCGTGCTTTGTGGCGGTGACAATCAGCTGACTGCCCAGCTTATACTGGAATTTGAGGAAGGCGATGCCATCTGTCCCCGAGGTGCCAGAGGCGATGGAGACCTGGTTGGTGAAAATCTCAATGAGGGCATCGGGGACGGGCTGATGGGTGCTGGCGTCACTGATGTGGACCTTCAGGGTGACCTCTGGAGGAAGGACAGAGCAACAAAGAACAGTGGCTATTAATTGGGCAACTCCAACAGTGATTCTGCTATAACCGCGATAGGTAGCAGAAAGTGAGATAGGCTAAGAAAATCTCGATCTACATCCAAACTATAAATCATTTTAACCGGGAATGTTCTCTTCTTAGAGGTCCTTTTTTCACTTTACATGATTTCTTACCTTCCTCAAAACCACTGCCCATAACAAACTGCTTTCCCCCTGGCTCCTCCCGGCTCACACGAACAAATAATTGAGAGAAAATTTCTATCCCTTTAAATAAACACAATGCTCTTTTATCCTGCCCAGCGCTGCTGGTAAACACAGCCTAAGCAAGGCTCGGGCTGCTACAGAAAGACCCTGCAGGTGCTAAGATTTGCAGCAAAATTCTTCAATGGTCCTGGTGAACACGGATGTGTAGAGTTCAGGGTTGCTGTGCTAGTAATCATGAAGATGTTACTGAAAAGTAGTCAAAAATACCTTTAAAAGGGAGGACCCACATAGTGGAGAAGGTCAGAAGAAGAAAAAAATAAAAGTAAACATTTGAAAAGATGGCTGAAGTTGAGTTAGTAGTATTGGCAAAACCAGAAAACGGATGTGGAAAATGGACTCCAAATTAACGGTAGAAATTACACTGGAATGAATACTTTTCATTTATTCATGCAAGAGATGTGTATTGAACTGTTACCCCACACCTAGGATCACGAGCAACTGCGCACAACTACAGTGGTGAAGGGAAGGGAGTAGACAGGTAAGTGCTATGCCCGGGGGGCACCTGGTGGAGCCACCAAGGGGGCACTTACAGAACAGCACATGCAAAGGCCCAGAGGCAAGAGAAAGCCCTGCTTCCTGGAGAAACGGAAATAGGAAATAGGTTCTGACAGCTGGAGGGGGAGTGTGAGGGGTACAAAGCCCAGGGAAAGACAAGGCTCGAGAGGCCCACAGGGGCCAGATCAGATATGGCTTTCTAAGTGACCTAAAAGGATCGTTCTTTATCCTTCATTGTTCTTTATCTTTATCGCTCTTCCACCTTGGTAACTTGCTGGAAATCCAATTTATGCGTAGAAACACCTGGTTTTGGACGAAGGATGGACTCAGGGATTGGCAAGACTGGAGACTGAGTATCTAGTTAAGAGATTTCTGTAATAACCCAATGGTGGTGGACCATGGTGGACATCAGTGAAGGGATGCTGATTCCACATATATTCTAGAACGATCCGTGTATTCTGCTCCAAGAAACCCCCTTTGCTAAGGTATGAAGGGAGTAAACGGTGGCCAGTGACCTAAGTTCACTAGCCGCTTAGAGGCGCTACTTGCCATACACTGTGAGCTGCCTCAGTTCTGAAAGCCTTCCTGGTGATTTGGGAGAGGGACGTGGGACAAGGAACCGGTGAGCAGGGAGGCTCACGTTTAAAGAACCACTGGAGAACCGCTGGCTCAGTGGAGAGACCACTGGGGAGGTCAAGGCTGGCTGGGGGCGACCTGAGAGTGAGGGGAGGAGGCGTCCAAGCTAGCCCCATGGGAACTGCCCAGCGTGCTTCTCTAGTGTTCTAGGCAATTCACACTCTAGGTTTGACCCTCGGCTCTACCAAGCTCTAGCCACATGGCCTTGGGCAAGTTACTTATGGTTTCCAGGTCTTGGTCTCCTCATCTGCAAATGGGGGATGATAACGACATATATCTCAGTATAATTACAAACACAAGCTAGTGCCATTACGTTGTTCCAGTCGCTATGCTCGAGAGCATTCGGTCACAGTGTCCAAGGGTCCCAGGACAGGGCACAGGGAGGAGAGCTGGAGGGGAAAAGGGTATGAAACTAAGTGGAGGGATGAGACATCCTTCTCGGGGGCTAATAACTCAACATCCCAAGCTCTTCTCCAACTGGGGCCACTACACTGACTAGAACTTCTTTCGGTTCGAGAACTTCCACCTTGGTAACTTGCTGGTGATCTTATGATGCGAAAGCAACCTTTTCAATACTGCAAATTTCACTTAGTCGATCATTTTCTCACCCTTTTTTCACATACTGATGAGATAGGCTGGGAGCCAGGATCCTTTAGCAGAATGACTGCACCTGGACAAACGTCTCCTTGAGCAACAAAATAGAAAGAAACTATAAAGGAATAAAGAGTAACTGCATGCATGCACAGTTGGGGCAATTATGAACAATAACATACAAAAGGCCACAAACCAACCGCCACTTCTTAGGGGCCGGGAGCAAAAGCAGGGTCCTGTGCATGGTCCCTGCACACAGCACCAGCAAGGGGGTGGGCAGACCACCGAAGCGATGTGCCCTGCCCGGCCCAGAGACCTGCCCCTGTTGTTATCCCATTTAAGGAACCAGTTCACCCCTCCTCGGGGAGTGAGCAAGGGCACCTATTACTTGTTTCTGCTCCCTCGTGCTGCAGCCTCCCCAATAAAACCTTGCCTGAATTTTTTGGCTGGCCTCTCCCAATTTCTACTGATTAAATAGTCCAAGGGCTCGGGCTGTATCACTTACTTAATCCATTTCTTGACTAGATGACCGTACGGACCTAAAGAATCCTACGTACCTAAAGAATCCTAGACCTTGGTGCTATATAAGGTCTGCACCAAATAAATCTCTCAAAACCTTGTAGAGGGGCTTCCCTGGTGGTGCAGTGGTTAAGAATCCGCCTGCCAATGCAGGGGACACGGGTTCGATCCCTGGTCTGGGAAGATCCCACGTGCCGCGGAGCAAATAAGCCCGTGTGCCACAACTACTGAGCCTGTGCTCTACAGCCCGCAAGCCACAACTACTGAAGCCCGCACGCCTAGAGCACATGCTCCACAACAAGAGAAGCCACCGCAGTGAGAAGCCCGCGCACCACAACGAAGAGTAGCCCCCGCTCGCCACGACTAGAGAAAGCCCGCGCTCAACAACGAAGACCCAACGCAGCCAACAATAAATAAGTAAATAAAATGCCTTAAAAATAAAAAAGCCAATTGATGAAACCATTTGTGGAAAGAAAAAAAAATAAAACCCAAAAACCTTGTAGAGAAAAAAAGTGCTACAGAAACTGAACCTGGTTACTTCATACTACAGGAGAAAACTGCCAAAAGAAAGAGAAAATCAACATCAAGAAAATCAAGGATATGGCATTACAAAACATACTTCGTTGATTCCTTCCAATCTTACCATTGTTATCTTAATGCAGGTTTGCAGTATGTACAAACACGCATTTGTTTTCTTACTGAACTGGGGTCTTCCTTGTCCCCAGGTGGTATGAGAAGTTATAAATGAATTAACATGCGCGTAGCAGAAATCCTCTCAAACAGGGCAAGTGGGAAGGTGGCTTTGTAGCGTTGCAGGGATGATCTATGTAATCTTACGGTAGTGCAACATTTACTAACAACTGGGATTACAAGGTTTCTGCCTTCTCTTAACTGTTTGCTGAGAAGGCAAGAGCAGCTGAGATTTGGAAAAAGCTAAAGGATTTGTGAATGAACACAAGAAAGGAGTTCTCCTATAATCAACGTCCTAGGTTCTACCACTTGAATTCCTTCTAAAACGGGAAGCCTAGTTTATGTTCTGCAATTGTAGTCCTTGGAAGAGATTACGTAGCTACTTCTTTTGGTGTGCTAGGATGTGAAAACATGTCACTATAGTTAAGACCTTATTACAGACCACTGGGGTATCATAGTTTTAAAACTTTTGCAATTTGCTTTATTCATATGACAGTACAGCATGAACAGTCCTCTTGTTCAGTGGTTCTATATCTAGTTCATTTTTTAAGAAATGGACTTTATCTTTTAGAGTAGTTTTAGGTTCACAGCAAAATTGAGTGGAAGTCACAGAAATGTCTCACTGGAGTATCATTTTTATAGAAATACTTATATTATCCATTCAACAGCAAATAAAATTATTCCCACTAAATAACAACCAGGGGAGTGATCTTATGACGAGGTGGAACACTATTAACTATTTATTAATCTCATCTTGCAGATAAAAGGAAGCCCCTATACACGGCCACAGACCTAAATGTGCATTAAGATCCAATCCTGGGCATATATCTGGAGAAAACTCTAATTTGAAAAGATACACGCACCCTAATGTTCATAGCAGCACTATTCACAATAACCAAGACTTTGAAGCAACCTAAGTGTCCCTCGACAGATGAATGGATAAAGGAGATGTGTTACACATATACAATGCAATATTACTCAGCCATAAAAATGAATGAAATAGGGCTTCCCTGTGGTTCCCAGTGGTTGAGAGTCCGCCTGCCGATGCAGGGGACACGGGTTCGTGCCCCGGTCCGGGAGGATCCCACATGCCGTGGAGTGGCTGCGCCCGTGAGCCATGGCTGCTGAGCCTGTGCATCCAGAGCCTGTGCTCCGCAACAGGAGAGGCCACAACAGTGAGAGGCCCCCGTACCGCAAAAAAAAAAAAATTTTAAAAAAAAAGAATGAAATAATGCCATTTGCAGCAACCTAGATGGATGGACCTAGAGATTATCATACTCAGTGAAGTAAGTCAGAAAAAGACAGATACCAGATGATATCACTTATATGTGGAATCCAAAACATGGCACAAATGAATTTATCTACAAAACAGAAACAGACTCACAGACATAGAGAACAGACTTATGGTTACCAAAGGGGAAAGGGGGGGAGGATAAATTAGGAGTTTAATAATAAATTAATAAATTAGGCATTAGCAGATACAAGCTCCTATATACAAAATAGATAAGCAACAAGGCCCTACTACTGTATAACACAGGGAACTATATTCAATATCCTGTAATAAACCATAATGGAAAAGAATATGAAGAAGAATATATACACGTATGTGTGTATATATATATATATGTATATGACTGAACCACTGCTGTACAGCAGAAATTAACACAACCTTGTAAATCAACTATACATCAATAAAAAAAAAAATAAGATGCACTATGTTTCTTTGTTGGTCATGACAGCTGATGTATCCTGCTGAGACGGGGCACCTGATTACTAATTCGAAGCGGGGACATTATTCTTTTACCCTCTACCCTGAACATCCATCACCAAGTTCTGCTGATTCTGATTCCAGAATATAGATCTCAAAGCCGGCCTTTCTTTCCCATCCCTTGTTAACACTGCCCTGTCTCAGGCCGTGGAAATCTATCACTCAGCCTGCTGTTCAGCCTCTTCACAGAAATTGCCACTGTCTTAAGACCTGATCCCTGAGCTCCCACCGAAGCCAGTATTTCAGGGGGCCGCCTGAAATACTGATCTCACCACTTCCTGTCCCCCTTCAAACCCGACAGTTCTCCCCACCAAATGTGGCCGAGGGCCGGATGTGGCCAGCTGCCTGTTTTGTGTGGTCCATAAGCCAAGCATGGTTTTTCCACTTAGAAATGATTGGGGGAAAAATAAATGCAAAAGAATAACAGTGAAATGAAAATTACCTGGAACTTGAATTTGTGCGCATAAATAAAGTTTTATTGGAACACAGCCACGCCCAGTGATTTACATATCGTCCAAGGTGGTTTTTGCATTTCGATGGTGGAGTTTAGAAGTTTTGACAAAGCCCTGAGGCCTGCACAGCCTGAACGATTTACTTTCGGGCCTGTAAAGAAAAATCTGCCCACCCCTGACCTACACGATCCATTTTAAGGCACCCAAGGTCCTCCACGATCCAGTTCCACCTGATCCCCACATACCACAGGCCCCAGACACTGTCCCCTACGTTTCCTACTTTCCTTCCTGCTGCTGCCTCTCATCTGTGTAGGAAATGCCGTTGTCCATCTTCGCTCTCCTGTTGCTAAGGCCTGTTCATCCTTTAAAAGCCCTGGTTAAGGTTTATTGGAGAAACTGCTCCCAACTCACCAACTGCTCTCCACGCTGGGTTAGAGGCCCCTCACCTGGGTCCTCAGCACTGCATACACTCAGACTGCTCCCTCTGTTTCCATCCCAGCTCGTTTTTATTGCACACCAACAATGTGGGTAGACAGCGGTGAATGGACCCCCGATGCTGAGGAGCTCTTGGCTTTAGACATTAAATAAATAAAGACCAAGTATAATTACAAACTGGGAAAAATGCCTCCAAGGAAAGCTGGGTACCACAGGGCAGCAGGATGGAGGAGAGCCGAATTTCAACTGCGAAGGCCTTTCAAGGAGGTGT
Organism: Orcinus orca; assembly: GCF_937001465.1. Classification (NCBI taxonomy): domain Eukaryota; kingdom Metazoa; phylum Chordata; class Mammalia; order Artiodactyla; family Delphinidae; genus Orcinus; species Orcinus orca. The sequence goes on along the minus strand of NC_064560.1, from coordinate 6,846,382 downwards.
CACGTAAGCTCAGGTCTGAAGGAGGCACAGGAACCGGCCAGGCAAGGGGGCGCAGGCGGGGCTACAGACCCCTGGAGGTGAGAATGACCTGGTTGCTTACATGGAGTTAGGACCAACGTGGAGGGAAATTCCGGAGAACAGCTAACCGTCTCCTAAGACTGCAGTGTCGGAGCCACCAGCCACAGGGGGGAGTGTCAAGTTAAGTTTAAATTCATTAAAATGAAATTAAATTAGAAATTGAGCTCCTTGGATACACCAGGCACATTTCAAGTCCTCAAGCGCCATGTGTGACCAGTGGCTCTCATACTGGACAGCACAGAGAGAACATTTCCACCAACACAGAAACTTCTACCAGACGGCACTGATGATGCATTACAGACGCTCACCTCAGAGTCTGAGTAAAGAGATCCAGGGTATCTGGGTGGCTCAACAAACTCCCAAGGAAAGCACATCAAGTGTGATTCTGCAGCCCGCCTGGATCTGACCTTGACTCGAGGCCCCTGCAGTGACTTTCAGGTTCCATGTGTTCTCCACCCCACAGCCAAATTACCTCCCAGACTCAGCTCCTACACGGCTCCCACCCCCAATTCAAGGAGCTGCAAGGGGGCAGGCTCTGTGGGCTGTTTCTTTCCTCGGCAACCTCCCCCCACAAACCCATTCCCCGGGGCTCCCTCCCTCACCTCCTGAGCTGAGCCTCTGCTTAAATGAGGCCTTGACTGACCACTAGTTATGCCTTTTAAACTTTATTATAGAAATGTTAGAACACATATAAAAGTAGAAAAAACAGTATGAGAATCCCCCAGCATTGATAAGCTTCAAGTATCAACTTTCTACCATTCTTGTCTCATCTGTGCTCCCCGCACCCGATTTTCCCTTCCCTCCTTCCCCTCCCCCTCCCTCCCTCCCCTCCCCCTTCCCTTTCCTCCTTCCTTTCGTCATTCTTTCCTTCCCTTCCTCATTTTTTTTTTGTGAAACATTTTGAAGCAAATCCCAGACATCATAACATTAGGTCACATTATTTCCCCATAAATACTTCAGTTTACAACAAATGAGGATTTTTAAAGAAATACCCCAAATGCCATTAACAGGCCCAGTTTATAGAACCACCTCTTTATATTGTCTCATACCCAGCAAATCTTCAATTTTCTCTGATTGTTTAAAAACAATCGTTTTCACAATTCTGCCCATCCTCTCTAAAATGTCGATCCCAGCGTCTCCCTGAACTTCTGATATTATCAAGCTCTGCCTTCTCTTTTACGCGTTACACTTATCGATTCTAACATGTTTCTAATTTATATGTGTATTAACTGTCTGACTCTTCTGGGACATAAACTTTGAGAGAGCTGTTTTGTCTGTTTCTCTTCCCTTCTTTATTCATGTATCCCGAGCACACAGAATAGTCTCTGGCACATAGGCCCTCAATATCTATGCTGAATGAATTACTAAAACTAACAAGCATTTCTGGGTATCACCTGGTATATGGCCTAAATATACCTGTTTTTTGTTGTTGTTCCATTGATTTCTTATTCACTATTGCTTTATTATTATTACTATTAATTAATTTTGTTTTGGCTGTGCCGCATGGCTTGCGGGATCTTAGTTCCCCCACCAGGGACTGAACCCAGGGCCACGGCAGTGAAAGCTCTGAGTCCTAACTACTGGACCACCAGGGAACTCCCCATCATTACTGGGTTTTTTTTTTCCTCATTTTTTTTTTAAATAGAAACTATCAAAATTCATTTGAGGAGCATTAATCAATCCAGATAACTAATTAATTGTACTTAATTGGAAAATATTTATTGATCAGCTACTATGTGCTTGATATTATACTAGGGACTGTGGAAGATGAAAAAGAGAAGAAAAAAAGACATGGTTACTGTTTTTAAGGAGTTTACAGTTTTTTGGGGGGTAGGGGTGGGGAGAGGTAAGACCAATCCACGTGCCAGAGAGCAAAAAGTCTGAAGCTGGATAAGACAGAGGAAAAAAAATAGAGCAAAAAAGAGACTAAGAGGGTCTGGAGTTTACAAACACAAACGCAAACTAACAAAGAAAAAAGATCTGAAAGTACCTAGAGAAGTAGAGGTGATGTAGGGGTGATATTAACAGTTTAAAAAGGGGTACCATTGGCTACACAAGCATGTATGGTATGAATACTGGCCGTGATCATGGTTTATTGAATTCAATGGGGGAATGCTCCTTGGAAGAGAAGAAAGTTGAAGCTGGGACTGGAAGGGCGGGTGGCACAGGAAGATGAACTCTGATGGCCAGCCCAGCATTTTCGGAAGATTTCAGTATGTTCCTGCATCACATGTTTGGTCTAAGGCAGAAGCCAGAGACTTGTTTTCCCAGCCGCCCTGGTAGCTAAGATGGAGGAATGGATTTTGGCCTTGCTAACCTAACTTCTGCTAATCTGCTCCACCCTCATGCTGGATTTTGATTTAGAAGACAGCAGGGGCTAAAGCAGGTGCTAACAACAGGCCCTACTGTAGAGCACAGGGAACTATGTTTAATATCTTATAATAATAACTATAATGGAAAAGAATCTGAAATATATATATATATATATATATATAACTGAGTCACCTTGCTGTACACCAGAAGCTAACACAACATTGTAAATCAACTACACTTCAATAAAATTTAAAAAAATAATAAAAAAGAAGCAGGTGCTTTTTCTGACCGAGGGAGCAGGGAGGAGACGTCTGGTTGGGGCCAGCGGTGTGAGCGGCCCCGTCTCAGGGCAGGAGGGCAGTGAGGTGGTCCCAGCTCAGTCTCCTTATATGGCTGTGCACCTCGTCCTCACAGGAGTTTTGTGAGCTCCCTAGCTGGAGTGGGAAGGGGTGGGTTGCACCCCTCAGGTTCTGTGCTGTCCTGGGATGACTCTATACGACAGAGGACCATCTCTTTGAAACTGCACCCACCTGGTTCTCCTCCCACCCCTTGGCCTTCCTTCTCAGTATCTGTGATGGTTAATGGTATATGTCAACCTCACGGGGCCGTAAGGGCGCCCAGATGTTTGGTCAAACATTATCCTGAGTGTGTCTGGGAGGGTGTTTCTGGAGGAGATGAACATTTAACTAAGCAAAGCAGCTCAGCCTCCCTCATGTGGGTGGGGCTCGTCCAATCAGTTGAAGGCCTGAAGAGAAGGAAAAGGCTGACCTTTCCCAGAGTAAAGGGAGACTTCCTCCTGCCTGCCAGCCTTTGAACTGGAACATCAGCTGTTTCCTGCTTTCAGACTTGAGCTGAAATTTCGGCTCTTCCCGGATCTCAAGCCTGCCAGCCTTTGAACTAGAACTTACACCATCAGCTCTCCTGGGCATCCAGCTTGCTGACTCACCCTATAAACCTTGGGACTTGTTTCCATAATCATGGGAGCCAATTCCTTAGAATAAATCTCTTCCTAAATGTCCGCGCATCCTACTGGTCCTGTTTCTCTGGAGAACCCTGAATACCACAGTCCCCATCAGGGGTTCCAATTCTGCAGCATGGTGGGTGGACCCGTGGGTGTGTGGCTCAGACCTCTTCTTGCATCACACCTCCACTAGGATTCAGAACTCCTTTGCTCTTGGCAGGTTGGAAGAGTTTTGACTCTGCAGGCACGAACCAGTCCATTTTCGAAGAGCACCTGCTTGGTGGGTAGAGCACTAAACATTATCTTTTAGTCCAGCATGACCTTCTCGTCATCTCCTTTCTATCGGACACAGACTCAGAACTCAATGCGATGAGTCTGTTTCAGACTGCTGGTTGGAGAGGAGGCACCCACACAGCAATTTAGAGCAAACATAACGGCAGGGCCAAGAGGAAGGAATCGCAGTGCATCCTTCACAGGTGCAGTTTAACAGAACTGCCTGTAGACACTGGGAGGCCACGCAGCAAGCATGCCTTGCCTTCTCCCCTTTCAGCTTCAACTAATAATTCACGGCTTTAGTTATTTTTCTACAAATGACAGAAGCCAGTTATTTCATAACTTCTCACGCAGACTCCAAAACCAACATTCTCCATCTAACAGTCACCTGCTAACAGATACTACTCCGGATCACAGCGCCCTCTGTGGCTGTCACTGGGAGCACAGCTGAGAGGACCACTCTCGCTGGCGGACTGAACAGCCTCCGGGCCTTGGTTTCAAATCTATTCGAACAAACTCTGGCTCATCATGGAAGGGAAAGCGAACCCTGTAGGCTCCATCTTTTTTTCTTCTTCTTCTTCTTTCTGTGAAGATTTTGGCTCCCTCGGACCATTCTTCATGCCTTTTTATATTCCCTCAAATTGGCCTTGATTCTGGGCTTTTAATTTTTTTCTTTCCTTTTGGTGTTTAGAGCTGTTGGTTTCCACAGCAACCCACCTCGTTGGGAACCCAGTGTTTGCTGGGTTGGCCGTGGGGCTCTGTGGAAAGAAAGTCCATTTCCACCAGCAGATCAAGCAAAGGCTTTTATCCCAAGCTGCCTGGACCCCCTGTGGCTGCCAACCACCAGGGAAAGCAGCAGAAAAGCAAGTCACTCGACTCAGAGCCTCCAGCACTGTAATTAGTTATACTCAACCCAAATTCAGGGGAGTCACAACGGATTTCCATCTCTTAAGTCAAAATATAAAAAATTACTTGCTCATTTAAAAACATTTTCTAAATGGGAGGTTACTTTTAAAATGTTACCAGAACTTTGCTCTAAGAGATCCTGCCCTATATTACTTGGTGCTAACACTTAACAGTATCTGTATACGTGGAATTGCCAGTCCTTATACAGCAATTACAGGTACATCCTGAGCTGCCCAACATGTTAAGGGGCAGCTTTCTATCCACTTATTTTATTTCTTTTAGAAACATGAAAGGTTTATCTTGCTTTGTAATCTGATGAAAGGAGAATGCACTTTGTTACACTAGTGTTTTCTTATAATTTATTTTCTCTGGTCTCATAGAGTGCATACGCACCTTATATAGTGTTCAATTTTATTTTCTTCCCCAAATTAGTGAATCATATCCTTCAAGCAAATTATGTTTTCTAAAAAAGACCTATCTATAATATTATAGATTGTATAATATTAGCTATCATCTATAATATTGTGCATTATATAATCTGTATTAACATATAATGTATTATTAATATTAGTTATTAATAAATTATATTAATATAGTATATACATACGTTATTATATAACAATATAGCAATATTAATAATCACATTATATATTAATTATATAATTATATTAGGTATTAATATATCACATGCATTATATACTAACATTAGTTATATTCTGTATTATATAAATTAACATATAGTGTACTACAGGATATTATATAAATATTATGACATTCTTATATTGATATATTATCTATTATATATAATAAATATACAATATAGCTCAATAAAAATCTGCTACAGTTTGTACATCCTAGGACTCCCTTATACCCAGTTTCTAGCTGCACTAAAGCGTTTGGCAATTTTTGTGTATTTTCATCCTAAAAATAATATTCAGTTTGGTATTCTGTGAAGAAGAGAAGGGACGGATGCAGGCAAGCGTCGGGGGACACATGTGCTGGCACTAGTCCCTCCTAGCATCACTGATGCTCCCCTCAGCGCCTGTTCTCTATTCAAGCAACTTTGGCTCTTGACCGTACCAAGCGCTGCCCTAAAACCTCTCTATCAAGCTGCGGTCACAATATCTGATACAGAATTCCCACCCACACGAGGCTTTCCTTGTAAAAGTGTCCCTTCGTTTGCAGTGGAGGATTGTGATCTCCGTACTTCCATTGGAATTTCTACCCACTTGAAAAAGCATATGAGATATGTTTGCTGCGGCAGCCCTGGGAACTCAGGATCTCATTTTGTGCCTTTCTGTGTTCTCCAGTTTCTGGCAACTGACTCCTACCTGAACTTCATGAAAAGACAGCTCCGTGGTGACTCATGGTCACAGCTTCAGTTTGGAAAACGGACGAGAGCCCTGTGTGAGCAGCCAATGAGTGCTGTCCCCAGGCGCCCTCCTGCTGGCCGCCCGCCTTCCGCAGGGCACGTGCTTTGAGCTTATTCACCATCACTATCTCTGCAGGCTCTGCACACGAACATTCACCTCAACCCCTAGTGTCTGTCCCTCCCAGACATGAACTTCCGTCTTGGCGGGGCTGCTAGGATCCCTGGGGCCATAAATCAGTGGATTCCTCCCTCTTCCCGTAAGACGTACGAGGATCACACCAATGATCATCTTGTTAACAACGCTTTCTAACCAACATCGTCAAGTTGCCAAGAATGTCGAAATACACAATAAACATTCATCACAGAAGTACAGCAATTAAAGAAGCTCTGATAAATGCATACAGGATACATGATACACACATGTATGACATGTATGACATCGACCTTCTGCTCTTTCAAGTGACAGGATGCCTTCTTCTCCCCACATGAAACCCTCTATAATGGAAATAGAAAATGCAATACTCAAATACCAACAACCTCCTACAACTTTTTGGATAAGGATGCTGTTAAGTTTATCTATTCACCAATAAGTTAAATGGGAGAAGTCATTCTCTGTTATTGCGCCTGGTACAACATGAGACTTTCTGAGGCTGGGTCCACATACAGGTTACGCTATAAAAGCAACTATAAAGTGATTACACTCTCGCAACTAATCAAGGGGTTATTTAGGTTAAACATCCCAGGATAACCTGAAAACCATTGCTGGATATACCTGATTGAACTGTACAACTTACGTATATAACCAAGTGCTCCCAAGCAAAATAATTTCACAGTGTTTCTATGATCTCACCTAAAAAATTATCTGACAGCAAATGCCACTGACACAGTCCCAGTTTTTTAAAAATGGCAGCAGGAATCATGTAGATTTCACTTTAAAGCACTGTATGAAAATATGACTGCTTGTCTTGGGGGAAACCTCTGAAAAAAATTCAAACCGATTTAAAATAAAAGAAAGCTTTAACTGTTCAAAAGTAATTAGAATTGAAGCAGTTATTGAACACCAAAATGATGCTCAACATAGCTAAAAAGAAAAGTTGTGGTTCCAACTTTAAAGAACTTTTCCAGAAAAATCAATGCATATATATAAACCTAACAATTTCCTCGTTTTACTCAGATATGGGAAAGTACGTAACAAGTACAACAGGAAAATGTAAATACGGTAAAAGTTTCTCTAAGCTTCGCACAATCTCCTTCACAATTAAACAAGAGAATAATGATGATGCAATACTGCATTGAAAGAGGACCCACAAGTATTTGTAAGGAAATTACCATAGAAACCACTTGAAGGTGACTTCAGTTTTGTTGGTATTGTAAACTTTTCACAGAGGCATAAAAGTTCCCTTAAGAGAATTTAGAAGAATCCAGAAACCATGAAGTTAATCAGCAATATTAAGCACGTCTATAAAATTTACATACACACCTCAACCAAGCTTTAAAGATGTGTTGGAAGATGCTTGTGGATAGGTTGCCAAGGGAACCTGGTGGAGGAAAAATTCTGCGTGTGTGTGTGTGTGTGTGTGTGTGTGTGTGTGTGTGTGTGTGAGTGTCTTTCCAGATCTCCTTATGTTTACAGATATGCTTTTTTTTTTTGCGGTACGTGGGCCTCTCACTGTTGTGGCCTCTCCCATTGCAGAGCACAGGCTCCGGACGCGCAGGCCCAGCGGCCGTGGCTCAGGGGCCCAGCCGCTCCACGGCATGTGGGATCTTCCCGGACCGGAGCACGAACCCGTGTCCCCTGCATCGGCAGGCGGACTCCCAACCACTGCGCCACCAAGGAAGCCCCAGATACGCATTTTTAATACGTCTGTCCAGGGCTTGGTCAAGACCAAGATTACATGGCATTTCTTTTGAATCAGAAGGCTTCAGATGTTTATTATTAAAAAAAATCTGTTTTAACAAGTCATTTCTCTCTCTAGGAAGAGACCAGTTAGAAAGTGCTAAATGGAGCTGGCTGGGAGAAAGCTGACATTAAGTACTTTTAGAATTTAAAAAAGGGTCAAAAAAGGCAAGCAGAAGAGGCTCACTGGAAGGCTGTGAATGGCCCAAGTGTGTGAGGCTCGCTGGTACTTGAAGAACATGAGAGAAAGATAAAGGTCCTTGAAGCAGCTGTAGTGAGAGCAGTGGTTATCTTTCTAAAGAAAGAGATATTTAACAAGCTACAGTGAACCGATTATTAAAATTTTCTTTTCGGAACTGTAAATGGAAAGTAACCTTTAAAAACTGTATAAAAATTAAAAATATAAATAAAATATTTTAAAAATGCTATGTACCCATAAAATTTTTCCTTTCCTGTTTCAGAAGCAGCTTAATTATCTAGGGCACTTCAGGGTCTTCCACGTGCACATACCTGACTACCGGGGAGTGTGTACAGAACGCATGGCTCACAGCCAACCTATCTGGGGTCGGCTGCCAGGCTCCTCGCTTAGGAGCTGTGTGGTCTCAGTCAAGTCCATCAGCCTCCTTGAGCCTCTATTTCTTCATCCATAAAACAGGGGTTCCAACTGCCTTGAAAACATTGTAGGATTCGCAGGACGGGGATGACGTGTGTAAGGCGTCTGTGGGCACAAGGTCGTTCCTTATCTTGCCTCCTTGCCAGTATCCCTCTGACTTTACCTGGTGAAACAAAATCTCAAAACCACCCCTCACAGCCCTTCCTCCTCCAAAAGCCTCTCGATGGAAGAAAAATTAAAAGACTGTGCTTTTCAGAGCACAGGGCTTGGGGCTCTGACCACCTGGATTTGAGTCTCATCTCTCCACTTACTGCTTCGCGCTCTTAACTGGAGTTTTCCTGTCTGGAAAAAAATGGGGGTGATGCCCCCCATAACCATCTCAGAGAGCTGTCGTGAGACAGTAAGGGTAAGGTGCTGGCATGCAGCATAGCACACAGTGGGGGCTTAATGAGCTTCCTCTCTCCCAGCATTTGACTCTGAAACAAGGATCATCAAGGGTCTTCAGGAAGTGTATAAAAGCCCTCCCGAAAAGGTTCATGCAAGGAGCTGACCACAGCTGAGTACGGTTCACGGAAGCTTCCCTTTCTCCTTCACACCCACCGCTGACAATTCCCAAGGTGACAGGGAGCTGGAGGCGTGGCAGAAGCCACTGTTAGGCTCTCTGCCGAACATGAATTCTCCCTGGGCTCTTGCGTTTCTGCACACTCCGTGAGCCAGGCACTGACTACCCTGGTTGTGGACTCTCTCTTCAAGGATGTTTATTTAAATGCAGGGGAGGGTGTGGAGAAAAGGGAGCCCTCCTGCACTGTTGGTGGGAATGTAAATTGGTGCAGCCACTATGGAGAACAGTATGGAGGTTCCTCAAAAAACTAAAACTAGAATTACCATATGATCCAGCAATCCCACTCCTGGGCATATACCCTGAGAAAACCATAATTCAAAAAGATACACCCCACGTTCATCGCAGCACTGCTCACAATAGCCAAAACATGGAAACAACCTAAATGTCCATTGACAGATGACTGGATAAAGAAGATGTGGTACATATATACATCGGAATACTACTCGGCCATAGAAAAGAACGAAATAATGCCATTTGTAGCAACATGGATGGACCTAGAGATTATCATACTGATGAAGTACGTCAGAAAAAGAAAGACAAATACCATTTGACATCACTTACATGTGGAATCTAAAATATGGCACAAATGAACCTATCTATGAAACAGAAACAGACTCATAGACATAGAGAACAGACTTGTGGTTCTGGGGGACAGGGGAGGGAGAGGGATGGAGTGGGAGGTTGGGATTAGCAATGCCAACTTTTATATATAGAATGGATAAACCTTATAATGTTCTAATTAACACCGATATTTACGAAATCCAATGTATAGGGGTTTTCTAAGAAATTTAGAAGCTTTCACAACACAATTTAACTTTCTTGCTTCATCTGAGGGGGAAGAAAAATTGGACTCTTCTGAACAACAGAGTACTTGGTCCTTGTGATGTTTTTCCACAGTGATCTTCAGCATACAATATTTTCCACACTGTTTACGTTTATAGAATTGGTTCTTCGTTTGTGCCACATGGATCAACATTTTGCCTTCTAACTTTCATAGCTCGTGTACTGGCATCAATGTCAATAAGGGGATTTTATTTTCCGCTCTTGCCTTGAAAAATAAGAGTTCCACGCTCTTCACAGCCAACTCGGTTAATAATTCTGCAACGTAAGATGGATAATTTTTCCAAGTTGTAGCACAGAAGGTCTGCCATGCTTTGTCTTATACTTGGAAGTCGATGCTATTTTTAGCTCTGCCTTCACAAAGGCATTATTAAATGTCACCTGTCAAATGGGTCACAGGTGTAGAGTGCACAGGGGATAGTCATTTGGCGCAGGCCAAGAACTCAAAAGTTCTAAGAGTGGCAGGGCCAATGACTGCATCCCAAAGGCACCCCAGTGGCCCAAGGTGTTCAGGATACAAATGTAGGCAGGGAAGTCCACATATGAAAGAGACTAAAGTGAAGTTCCAGGGCGGCCCGTGGCTGGTGACTTTCCCTGCACATTATCAGGGAGGGAGAGACTGCCGGTGACTGAAACTTCTGCGAACCTGGGGATGGGGGCAAAGTAGTGGGAGGTGTGGGAGGCTTCACCTCCACAAGGAAGAAAGAATGAGCTCTTGGCTGTGCTATAGCCGTTACATCTCCACTGCATCCATGAGGAGCTGGAGTTTCTCATTCAAGGTGACAGAGCTGGTCTGTACCTGAGATGGGACAGTCAGGTTGGCAGGTGTACGAATCATGTCTTTTTATTTTGTACTTGGATGCTCTGACATCTTGGGGCTTTGCTGACTCTCATGGGACTGCAATTCCTAAGGCTAGTTGATTCCTAGTGATAGCAAAGTACTATCTTGGAGGGCCCACCTTTGAGCTGCCTTCAGATGCAAACTAACCCACCCAGAACACACACCCACACCCACCTCCTTCATGGGGCTCAATTCCAGCCCCAGGCCACTATCCACCTGCTCTAATCTCCCCGGGGCCTGATATCAGACAACTACAGGCAGTTCGCATGCCCCAGAGCCTACGAAATCATTCAAACTAGACAATGCTAACCCTGCCTGGCCTGCTTACTCTGCTTCACTCATTCCTTCCCGAGAAAACCACAAGAAAGGCTCTTGTCCTGTGCTTTCCCCTCAGTCCCTCTGCCTCCTAACTGTCCCTAGTGCTTCCCCATGTGTCCCCCTGTGGAGTGATGTACCCCTTCTTCTTGGGAACTGTTGAGTATAACAAAGTATCTCTTCGAGGGCAGTCAGCTCCTGGTCTGTTGGCCTCCCCACACCTGAATAATAATACAATTTATATTTTCAAACAGTGGATGACTCAAGGTTTTCCTGGCTGAGGCTAAGCCACGAACAGAGAATTGGTGCCGAATTAGTTAGGATTACACTCGTGATGATGAAGAACCTTCTAAAAGGTCTCGGATGCATGAAGAAACAGTATGTTCCATATCACAGAAAATACTTCAGCAGCAAGAGGAGAAAAGGGTTTGTCAGCCAGGCACAAGAGAGCACTTAGATCAGACCTGATGAACTGTAAGTTACCTTCCAGACTCTGTGACAGCTATAAAGGACCTCATGTATTAGGCAGTGAATGAGGAATTGCAGACCCTCAACAGCGCAGGGTGACTGAAGATTTCTGAGCAGGGGAAGGAAGCAATTAAATTTTTAACACTATGCAAAATGGACCACAACAGAAAGAGACTGCTGGCAGAAGAAATAATGGGGGGATTCCTGGTGAAGTCCAGTCCCAAGAGCACAGAGAGAGGCTCGCTGGTGCATATGTGGGGTGCATAACGGTGGGGACAGAAATAGGAGGAAGAGTACACCTGAACTTGAACTGAGCCCCCTTCTCAACACAGGTGAGGAGAGAGACCTGGGCAGAGGCTCTGAGTGGAAGAGATTCAATATATCATGAGGGCACGGTCTGACAGCATTGGACAGTGACCTGCAAAGGACCCACCCGAGCGGTCCACGCATATTATGATCGTGGGTTTCACATTCGTGTGCAAGAAATGTACAGACATTTCTTGCCAGGACCCACCCCCATCTTCACACTCAGAAGCACATTTATCTGAATCAGTTGATGCAAAAAGATTTTAAGTTACGGATTTAAGTTCAGGTCTTTCACTGAGGCTATGACAGCTAACGTATTTTTGGTTCTCCTTTGAAAAAGTCACATTCAAGTATTAGAATCGTGCAAAAGAAAAATGTTTAAATCATCCTGTCGTCAATATCGGGAAATTTAGAGTCATTTACTTAGCTTTTTTAGGATGAGATGTCCTTTTGAAATTGATGGTCACAATCGCCCAATTTGAGGGTGAAGACTCTCAAGGACGACCCAAAAAATAGAAATGAGGGCAGTAGCAGAAAATTGCATCCTAAATACAACAATCTGCACACAGAGAACCAGCAATTACTTCCAGATTCCCACTCTTCTGCTCAATTAGGTCACATCTACCTTCTTATCAGAACTAAATTCAGCAAACATCTACCGTGGTGATCACCTCTGCCAGGGCAAGCTTTCTAGAACAAGGTTTTCCATCATTCCACAGTAATTCTGGTGGGACCTGGTGATCCTTTCCAGGGCTTTGGGTTATGACATTTTGTGGGTGCAGACACACGCTTGGATCCAGTGTACTGTTGAGATGGTCTCTGTTGAGTGATCTTATTTCCTGCTCCCATGTGTTGACCCAGGTGTATATGGATGACACCATCCATGCATCCTCAATGGGGCAAAAACTTGGACTTCTTTTTCAGGAAGTTGTGAAATCAGCACAAATCCTACAACTTCCTACTCACTTGCCTAGTGAACCCATGAACTTTGCAAAACATCTATGGGGTTTTAAAAAGCTTGAGCTAACAGGGCACACACAGGATTAAACAGTTACGATTTTATCCTAAAAAAGGAAGGAACTTGAGGAAAACTCCAAAACAGTAACATCGACCACCACAAGAATGTAAATATATTCTTCCAATGTTGTGATGTTTCCTTTCCAGTCAACAAACTAGTTGAATATTTAGTGCTTTTTTAGGAACAGGGAGGCAAGGTGGGGAAATGAAGACTTTTACCTTTAATTATTAGAAATAATTAAACATTTTTATCATTCTCATGCTGTCCATATTCACACCTTAATCTTTTAAAAACAGTGCCTGCTATGCATACAATCCAAGAGCAATACATTCTACTCCATGTCCAAGTATACAGTCCAAGTACACACAGGATTTTCTTAGGAAGGGCGTGCACTGCAATTAGCCAGAAAGCAAAATTGTTACTTCATTGCGAAAGTTAATAAATGCTAGGGGGATAAAGAGAAAGTCTTATAAATAGACAAACATATGCTAACATATAGTTTTTAAAAACAGAAAGTTTGTTTTTAAAGATTTGGAACAGCTCAGACAAATCACCTCGACAAAGCCTATTTTGATCAATATTTCCATCAAAAGCTGCCCTAGTTTTTCAACTTTAAAAAAATAAATACAACCTTAACACGAACAGCTATTTCTTGTGGCAAATCTGGTCCTACTTTTAAACTTTGAACATTCTGTTTTCTTGCTCATTCTTTATTACCATGTAATTTGTGAACAGTAAATTAATGGATGTAGATAACTTGAACATGAATACATATTAGAGGTAAGCAGAAACCAAGTTTACCTTATTTTCTAATGTAATATTTACTGTATTAACTGATACTCAAGTAATTATATTTTCACAACTAACAATTTTTTTTTTTTTTGCGGTACGCGGGCCTCTCACCGCTGTGGCCTCTCCCGTTGCGGAGCACAGGCTTCGGACGCGCAGGCTCAGCGGCCATGGCTCACAGGCCCAGCCGCTCCGCGGCATGTGGGATCTTCCCGGACTGGGGCACGAACCCGTGTCCCCTGCATCGGCAGGCGGACTCTAAACCACTGTGCCACCAGGGAAGCCCCACAACTAACAATTTAAAAGCTACCTAAAAGAAACCCCAGCATTGCTTTAAAATGACATACTCAACAGCATGTGAATTTAAATCCACAAACAAACAGAATTTTTGGAAGTGAAGAATCTAACTTCTAAATGCTTGCTTTAGGACTTGAAGGTAATCTGTATTTTCTATGCTTTTATTAATTAAAAACACAGGAAATGCTAATATTTTAATGTAGAAACCTTTTGGTGATCATTAAATTATTTTTGCTTAATGATAGGGTGAATCTTCAATTGGGAGGAAAGAAGAACATAAAAGGTATGTTTAATTTCTAAATTCTGATCTCAAACTTTGGTAGGTCTCTGGGGTTTATTCTTAAGCACCAGAAATAAAGTTGTCTTCTGGGTCTAGGACCAACCATTCTGACTGTAAGAGAAAGTTGAGCTTCACCAACCAATTGTACTTGATAGTTAAAGTTTCTTTTTGGCCTTGAAAGACCAAATATGTAAAAGAATGACCTGTTTCCAATTTCTATTGCCATGACTGCACGGGGGCGGATGTGGATCTAGGGAACGAGTTTGGTGAGGGAGGAATTTGGTGGGAAATAGTACCATAAAAATGATTTTTTTAAAACCTTATATATGTATGGAATATTACAGTTTCCAAAGAACTATCGTTATAGGTTCTGTTATTTGATCTTAGTAGCAATCTCAGGACACAGAGCAGGGAAGGTCCCCTGCTTACAGTAAGGGCAAGTGTGACCTAAAATGCTTAAAAATACCCTAAAAATGGCAGAGTTGAGAGGCAAGCTGGACTGGTCTTGTGGCCCAGCCATGCAGTACCCCGTGACCAGCCCAGGCTAGCTCTGCAGAGAAGCAGCTGCCGGCCCCCTATACTAAAAGCTCTCTAAAAGCACTCCCCACCTGGCCTGTCTTTGAAACGAAACTTTCTTCTTGGATAAAGATCCGTTGGGTTTCAGCATCGACCCTCCAGAAATCTTCTCCCTCCCTCTCCACCTCCCAGGGCTGGAAAGCAGCTCTATGGCACGATGGACCTTAGCCATCAGGAACGACGGGGGAAGTGAAAAGTCCCAGGAGGGACAGAGCCCAGGTAGCAGTGAGCACAGGGAACCCAAGGGATGCAGGATGGAGGGCGCCCTAAGCATCATCTGCTCTGCCTGCAGGTACAGCCCACATGGTCCTCCCTGGTCCCCAAACAATACACATTTACAACTATTGCCTTCCTTTTCAAAAATGGGCTACATATTTTAAATTCCAAGCCTAAGCATTCCTGTATGAAGACTGAGCAGGCTTTTGTATGTTTATAAGCATCGAACGAGACAAGCTTTCTGCCAGCACAGGTATAATCTCAACGTATCATTTCTAAAATTTCCATTTGCATTTAATGTTTCAATGAATTAGAATGGAGAGAAGAGACAGAAAAAAAATTAAACCCATATTCTCTTTTAATTACTTTTGACCCATTTGCTGCAAAAGTAGGGAATGGCATTTGAAGGCTCCAGTCTGTGTGAAGTGACCTTCTCTGTGCAAATGCTTTTGTTTCCTCCTTTAAACAGATGTGATCTCCCTCTTGCCATTAAAAATGAATAGTCAATAAGGCGGGATCTCCATTTATCCTGGGACTCCCCTTAAATAAGCTCTAAAACGCTGCTCTGGGGGCTTAGACTGAAATCTCGGCTCACATCTGCTAGGTCTGGTGCACTTTTTCTACTCCCCCAAAGCTGCCTACCATCCAAGTACCAGAAACTGCCTTTCAAATCTGACCAGATCAGAAGGTCACCAAAGAAGGAGACAAAGAGTCCCCTGCTTATAAAAGTGCTCTTGAAAGAACAACAGGAAAGAATGTTCAAGGTCCAAAGAAGCAAGGTTAGATGTGGAGGTGATACTCCTACTGACCTGTCACCCTCACCCCAAGCCCCCATTGCCACGTTGCTGCTGAGCTGTGAAGTGAGTCTGCTGTTACATGGGGGAGGTTCCCAACACTGTTTGGCCTTCGAGTCCCTTCTTTAAAACACTACGCTGAAGCTAAGGGCGCGTGGAGACTGCTCTGGCTGGAGCCAGTGGGGCGGGGCTGGAGAGAGCAGGGTGGCCTGGAGCACCACATGCTCTGAGCCCTCACCTGCCGCCCCACACCTGGAGGACTGTGCCACTCAGAGGTCCACAGAATTGCCGTCTGCAAATTGAACTCCGACTTCTTAAAACATTTGGTAGCAGAGTGTCAAATCAACTACTATTCTGAGTTCAGCACTTCTTGCTTTTTGAGCCAGATGCTCTTGGTGAAGTAAGCAGAGTGCCGAGTTCATTCTGGCGTGAGCTCTGTACCTCCCTGGATGCCAGGAACAGAGCGTGGTGCTGGGGAACCAGCTCCAGGGGGTCCTGGAGTTGAACAGCCCTTGACGAGAACGTGTTTCGTCCCCCATGGAAACAGCTGGAACTCCTACTCTCAACAGCATGAGCTGCTTTGCAGCCATAGAACCTTCTCTCTGTTCCAGGAATCAGCAGCTGGAGAAAGGGAATCTGAAAGATTCAGGAGGGAGACTTCCATCATCTGTGGCTGAAATGCCCCTGGATTCCCTGCCCAGGGCAGCAGCCTATTCCATGGCCCAAGAGCTTTGGATACTAGAAAATCCTTCCTTTTCCTGACCTAAAATTTTCCCTTCTGTAACTTCTCTCTCCTCACTACCTTAACTGGGGCCTCGGGAGTCAAAGATTAACACTTAGCTTCCCTCCTAAAGACCCAACCCAGCAAGAATTTGGAGACGACAGTATCTAAACCATAGGGGGCCTCTACATCAACTAGGTAAACTTTCACGAGTCAACTTTACTATGCATAGTAGAGGAAGGGACCATTTTTAAAACGCCGGAGACCTGGGCATGTGTAGATTTTAACTTTTGTGCTTTTGTATATTTCCAAGTCTTTTATAATAAAGTACATCCAATCTAAAAGGAAAGTTAAGGTGAATAAATAAACCTTGTAAGGGTAAAGAAGAAGATAGCCCTGCTAGGTGGATAACTCCACTCACTCTCCACACTGTCATCCTGAATTTGGAGAAAAATGAAAAAAATGTATTTATGAGTTTGCAGGAGCATGTGATCTCAGGAAAGCAAGTCTCCACCGTTCCTGAACGAGGGCAACTTGTTTCCTGCCAGAACTGAGCAGAATTTCATTGAGTCCACACTCTGAGCAAGCAGGAATTGCTCCTGCCCTGTGGACTGAGGACAGGACAGGACTCACAGAGATCTGGCCTCTCCTCCCATGCTCTTGCCCTAAGTCGCCTCTGTCTCGCTGACAGATATTTCCTGTTGACAATATGCTTCCCTGATCAGAAGCAGAGAAGCCAACTCCCACTGCCAAAGCCCGATGACACGGAGGGGTGAGATGTTACAAGTCTGATCATACGGTCTCAGGTAGCAAACCGCCACCCTGTCACTGGAAAGGACTTCAAAACCGGAGGTCACATACAATGGTATAAAAACATAGGCCTGAAGGCATGCCATCATCCTGACTGAGATCCTGCTGTTATTGGCAAAAAAAAAAGAAAAGGAGAAAGAGAAGAGAAACCCATTTGGCATGTTTTAGAATTCTTTAATTTAGCTGATTAACCAAACACACATTGTTAAAAACACAGTAGACTTGGGCACTCGTAGATCTGAACTTTTGTAGCGTTGCCTATTTGCAAGTCTTTTTAAGGCCAGCAATACGGGGAAAAGCATAATTTGGAGCATGAACCATGCGCACTGTATAAGACAGATGGTTACTGAGCCCATCTGGCCAGCTACCCAACACCACAGGCTGAACGTGGCAGGGAGTTCTCTGTGCATATCATGTAATTTCCAGGGAAAGAGTTCAAGGGACTCTGGCCCCCTTCCGCATCCCTGGGCAGATCAAGGCAATTCATCCCAACCCCACAGAGGGGAGCATGACCCCCAAATGGCCCGCCTTCCTGCTCTGCCTGGAGGAAAGGTCAGGGTCATGTGACGCCCTGCTCCCCATCCCCCCCGCCCCCCCGGACTGCGTCTCAGGCCCCGAGCCTGCAAGGCCGTAGCAGCAGGAGAGGGGCTGAACCAGCTCCACCTGGGCCATCACTCTATCCTCTTCTTCTGGAGTCAGGGTGTGTGCTGTGGATGGGCCTCCTCTGTCCTCATATCACAGTAGTAAATTCTCAGACTCCAGTTTGGAATTAGGGAAACAGGATACCTCCAGCCCTTTTTAAAACAACCAACTTGATAGAGGTATAATTTAGATTATACCCCATCTTAAGTGCACAGTTGGGTGAATGGTGACAAAGGTACACACCCATGTAACTGCCTCCACAATGCATACAAATATAGAAGTTTCCATCACCGCCCAAAATTCCTTCTCCCCTGACCTGCTTAGACCCATTAAATCCATCTGATAAAAAAAGGCAGACGGGGTTCTACTCTGAAGCTATGCAGCTCTGCCATTTACTAGCTGGGTGACTGGGTTGAGTTATCTAATCTTTCTCCTGGTTTTTCCATCTGAAAAATGGGAGAAGTAATAACATTTAACCCATTGTATACTTTGTGTGTAAATTATATGGTGTGATAAGTGCAGAACATTTAGAGTTGTGCCTGGCGCGTAGCTATCCTTCCGTATATGTCAGCTGGTACTAGTGTTGTTGTCGTCGCCATCATCATCATTCTTCATCGTCTCCATCATCATCATCACCATCATCATAATTCATCATCATCACTATCATCATAATTTATAATCATCAGTATCATCATAATTCATCATCACCATCATTATCAACATCAGCATCATCGTCATCATCATCACCACCATCATCACCATCACCATCATTCATCATCATCACCATCATCACCATCAGTCATAATCATTCATCATCATCACCATCATCACCATCCCATCATCATCATCACCATCATTCATCATCATCATCATCACCATCATCACCATCATCTTCACCATCATCACCACCATCATCACAATCATCATCATCACCATCACCACCATCATCACCACCATCACCATCATCATCACCATCATCATCACCATCACCATCATTCATCATCACCACCATCATCATCATCATCACCATCACCACCATCACAAGATATGGCTGGGCCTCCTTCTCTGTGGCTGAATTTCTCTACTGTGGAGGGTGCTTGTGACAGGGCCCTGGAAAAATCACCTTTAATACCACATTATCCCATAATTCTAATAGACTCAGTACATCTGCAAACACGGATTTATTCGCAAAGGTCTGAGTAACGCTCTCCTCAATTAAAAGAGTTTCCTCTACCACATCAGGCTCGCTGAGACCATGATCGCATTGGCAACCCATCTCTCATCCCCTGGGACCAACCTGGTGTCCCCCTCAGTCCCAAGCTCAGGCCTTAAGACGGTCTGATGTCCTTTTTATTGTGGACAAGGAGGGGCTGGAGGGAGCTGAGATTTTTACCTTTTTCCTCCCTGACCACTAGTATAAGGTAGAAAATTAATACAGAAAAATATAAAGAAGCAGCAAGAAAAAAAAATCCCACACACACAACCCCATCTCCCAGAGGCAACTACATCTAACATGCTGGCATACTTCCTCTCAGGTTTTTGTTGTTTTTGTTTTTTGGTTTTTTTGCTTTTGATTTATTGCCATTTTTCTTTCTATAGCAAGAAGGTTATATTTTACCTGTACATTTTTAACTTAAATTTAGCATATAGACATTTTCCCTTGTCACTAAAAATGTATGTTAACGATTACATAACATTCCAATCTTATGGATATGTCATATAATTACCCCCTATTCTGGACTTGTCGGTTGTTTCAGCTTTGCATTACTATAAATAATGCTACGAGTACTCTTGTGTATAATTTGCCTGCTTGAAATGACAGGCATTCCTTGGTTTGAGAAGCTGCGTTTTCTGTTTAGACCGTCTGGGCTGCCTCTGGGAATGCACAGACATCACCCCAGGGGGTGGCTTCCTCCCTCACCAAACCATTCACTCCCCATGTGTTGGAAGGACGTGCTTCGGTGTCCATCCAAACTGCAAAGTTAGTACTTGCTAAGTGAAGGGCTTCTTATGGCCCTGCTCTTATGACGAGAAGGTTCTTCTAAGGGGTCCAGTGCCCTTGGCTCTTTATTTCTAAGGAGCCATCCTAGCTTTTAGCACCTGTTTTCTAGAAGCTGACGTAGTGACTGAGGCAGGATGGACACCTCCATCCAAAGGGGGCCTTTTTACCTCTTAAGACACCATCACTTTCTTTTCTAATCCTCAACAAGAGCGAAGGTTTAAGCAGAATCGCAGAAAAAGCTGTAACTGTGAGGCACCAGTTTTCACCCATCCGACAGGCAAAAATCGTAAAGTTTGATGATGCACCGTGTTGGCATAACTGTGCCAACACGGGCACTCAACGTTCCCTCTTGGTGGGAACACGAGTCGGCATTACCCCTCTGGAGGGCAATCTGGCAACGTCCATCCAAGTCACAAACGCACATACACTTTGACAAGGTCTCCTTTTATGAATTTATTCCACAGATAAACTCACACGTTCTCTGACACAATGTAAAAAATGGTGTTGTGCTCACCAGGGTCCTGAAGCGGGCCTGGGTGACACAAGGGGAAAAGAGTCAAGCCGCGTCTGGGAGTCTCGGTGTCCATCAGGAGAGCCGTCTAAACAGCTACCTTCAGGGGGAAGCTGATGAAAAATTACAAGGCGCTGACGGTTGCTCAGGGGAGAAAAATGGCCCTTTAAGAGTCAAGGAAGAAGGGGAGAGGAAGGTCATGGCAGACAAAGTGAGGCATGTGTAGAAAGAGAGGTACCCATGCAACACAGAGGCCTGAGGACAGATGGGGCCAGGGGAGGCCTGAACAGAGGCTGCGTGAACTGTCTGCAGACAGAGAGCAAAGAAAACCCGTACGGTCAGGAGGCAGGGCTGTGGCCAGCAGCAGAGGTGGCTGATGCCATAAATAAGGTCTGGATTTACCCTGTAAGCCCGCGGTCACGAAACTGAAGCGTGGAACTCACTTATATACATTTCTACCTAAAAAAGAAGTCCAGTTGTACTAATATTTTATACAGATACATGTGACATAACATAATTTATATGTACACATATTAGGGGCATATGTTCCATTTTTCTTGCTAGAGGTATGCAATCCAAGAGGTGTAGAGATGAATGATCTCAGTGATGGGTAACCCTGGAACTTTCTTCACAGGAAAGTGACATGATGACATTTGTTATGAGGACACCAGGAGCTCAAGACTCCTCCACCTTAATTCCCAGGGCAAGTGAATTTGGAGGAGGAAAGAGATCAGGAACTCTTTCCGGGTGGAGCTGAGGTCCAGCTCGGCCCTTCTGGGATGGGAGGAGCTACTCAGATGAGAAACAAAATCCCACCGCCACACAGAGGAGGGTCACGAGCCTGGATGCATATGTGGACAGCACGTCCAACAGAAAGACGGCCTCCTGCAGGGGAAGCCATTCATCTTCTTCCAAGCAGCTCTTGTCACCCAAGACGCTCCCCTTTGGACCTCGGAGGACAGGCACCTTGGGCCAAATCTCCTATCAAGGGCTAAACCTGGTTCCTCCCTGGGGGTTCAGAAAATATCAACTTGGTTGGTTACTTTTTAGGAGTTGTGAGGTGTATGCAGTCTTATTTTTCCTCTGTTACGCTTAATTCTATGCTTATTTCAACTTCCTTTATATCCTTCTAAGTGTGCTTAATATTTTAATTCTCTTCCCATCCCTTGGAGACTTTCTAGGGGTCTACGTGCGGCTACTCTGGGAGCGGCGCTGCCTGGCCCGCAGCCTGGGGGTATAGAGACCCTTTCTGTTGGGGACCACGCTTGTACCGTCCCTCTTGCTAAAAGCAAAAGATGAAGCAGTCCCAAACTGTTCCTGGGAAAGCAGTGACATTTGACAGTCACAGGAAGAAATTCAGAGGCCTCTTGATGGTTCATGAGGGATAAGCAGCTTCAGACGGAACTGAAGGGAGAAAAGAAGAAGAAGAACCATAAAGTCGCCAGTGGGATGCCCATTCCCACTCCCACTTCAGTATAAAGACCATCTAAGCGTTCAAGAACAACCAAAAAGGCTGGTGTGTGGGTAGCTATCTAGAGGGAGAGAGTCAGACTCAAAAGGATGCTGAAAAGACCTCTGGAAGCACAGGACACATGCCCATGTCAATATTCTAGCCTGTGGATGGGATGAATATTTAAAGCTGGGCAGGGCTCCACAGGGCCTTCCTGGGACAGACCCCCCAACCCCCATGTCCTCTGCCTGCCTCTTGTCTGTAGAAAACCTTTAGTCAAAAAATGAATTTAATCAGAGAAATGAGAAGATGGAGAAGCAAAGTAAAGCAGTCAAGCAGGACAAAATAATAACAAGTGAGTCATTAAATAAAGTCACGGACCTTCAGTTCCTCCTCAAGGGATATAGGTAATATTCTGAGCCATATCCTGTGAGCTGTTCCGTAGATCCTAAAACCCCCACCAGGTGGAAGAAGTTAACTACATGATGAGCAGACTGTAGGCATGACCTAAGCTGCCACAATTCCGATTACTGGCCTCAAGGAAATGGGAACAAATCCACCCTGGAAGTAAAGATTAGCTGTACTTAAACTATCAGGATGACACTGATCAGACGACCCCAGGACCAATTTCAAGATGACTGTCAGTGCTGACTGTGCTGTTCTGCCCCACGGAGCCCCCTCCCTCCACCTAGGCACTGACTCCCCTTTCAAAACTCTTGTCCCCAGGTCCACAAGGGGGAGCTGGCCTTTGGAGATGAGTCCACCTTCTCCCCAGGTTGCCGGCTTCCTCAATAAAGCAACCTTTCCTTTCCACCAACACTTGTCTCTTGAATATTGGCTTTCAAGTGGCGAGCAGCTGGACCTGAGCTCGGTAACATACTGAACTGAGTCACAGAAACTCAGCCTCTCTTTTCTGTCACTTGTTCATTCCAATAGAAAGCCCATGTTTGCCACAAAAGAAAAAATACATCTCCCCTCAATTAAAAATACGACATGGCCAGGGATTTTGAACACATATAGGGAAGACTCTTAAAAGTAGAGTGGGAGTGGGGAAACCAACAAAAGCAAAAAAATTCCCCAATCAAGGAACTCAAGGAAGGCACAGAAGATATACAAAAATATTTTTATAACACTCTTCACCATCTGGAGCCCTTTTAATTAAAGATATAAAAACAGCAGGTAAAACTACTTAAGCTTTTATATTAAATAGATCATTTTATACCATATGGCAATGATGCCCATAAGAAAGTGTCTTCTAGTTCTACCTCCATAGTTATAGTAATATTATGCAGTGAAAAGTGCTGAAAATTACCAGTGAAAGGTATGGAAGAGTTTAGGTAATTCAACTAACTTTTAATTTGTCTCAATCAAATGGTTTCTAGATAACGTATTTGAAAAGAGAATATAATGGTGATGGAACGTCGGCAGACTTTTGTGTTGATCTTGGCATTTAAATTCATATTACTGTCACAAGCACATTGGTTTATCTTACATTTGATCATTTTGTGGCCTGACTCAGGAAGGCTACCATATAAAAGATTTTCCTTCTACATTCAAGTTTGCTACTGGGGAGAGAAAATCCCGATGATATATACTTTTTCAAATATTTGAAATACAATATTAAATGCTTTAAGTAAGAGATAAGGTAGCTCATATGATTTTCCTGTAATGAATCAGTTTCAAATCTTAGAAGCCACCCAACAGGTTTGTTCCACATTTTTTTTTCACTAAAACTATGACCCAGTTTCACAGTCAAATAGCCCATTTACAATTCTGTACAACTTTCACTAAAATAAAAGCTTTTCCGGCAAACATTCAACCACAAAGAAAAACCAAAACACAAACATTTTGAATTTTTTCTAAGTCTCAAATTTCAATATATTCAAATACTAGCCTTCCCAGTCAGAAACCTAAACGCTTTAATAAAAACAGAGAGGAAAAAAAATGGACGCTTCGAAATCAGAATGGTTTGCGCCTCAAACGCAAAAGACCATGCCAACTGCATTTCACATCATTTCATATCATCATAAGCTCATAAAACGGCACAGACCCAGCCTCTCTATAAGATGAAACGTTTAGAATAGAAATTGACCCGATAGTTGTTTCCAGTTCCGTAGTTATGCAAAGAATACATATAGCTCTGTTTTTTTTTTTTAATTGGAGTATAATCGCTTTACAATGGTGTGTTAGTTTCTGCTTTATAACAAAGTGAATCAGTTATACATATACATATGTTCCCATATCTCTTCCCTCTTGCATCTCCCTCCCTCCAGGCGGTCACAAAGCACCGAGCGGATCTCCCTGTGCTATGCGGCTGCTTCCCACTAGCTATCTACCTTACGTTTGGTACTGTATATATGTCCATGCCTCTCTCTCGCTTTGTCACAGCTTACCCTTCCCCCTCCCCATAACCTCAAGTCCATTCTCTAGTAGGTCTGTGTCTATAGCTCTGGTTTTTATCTTACATTATTTATCATGTAGTTGAGAAACAGATAGTAGATACTGTTGCTGACTACGAGCCAGGACATCTATACATGATGATGTGCCACAGTGCAAAATTTTGCAGGAAATAAAACGCTGGTTCTAATTCTTTTCACATGAACACTTACTGGGTGTCTCTTTATGCTTGAGTGGTAACTTCAGGCCTGATACAAGTGTGGGTTATTAGATCTTTTAAAACCCTTACAGAGATTAGAAGGCTGCAGAAAAATACTACTGGGGGTTAAAAAACAGCTTTCTGAAATTGCTCGAAATGAACAAATAATGCTTTGCTTTCTTGGACAGCTGTTCCATAACTGAATACAGCTGGGGAGAGGGTCGGCCGCCAGGAGATTTCTATTTGGTTTGCTACCAGGTTTTCTTTTCCAGGATGCTTTCCAACGTGCAAACGATCCTTACTTATCTTGAGCGCATGAAAAAAATAAATTCTTATTTTAAATTCTTTTCCCTCATGCTTCATCCTTGTTAGATAACGTAAACTGTGGGTTTAAAGGAGACAGCCTTGAGGTTAAGGCAACTCTACTCACCTCAGCTTCAGCTGGACACGGGTGGACATATGGCTGATTGCCTGAAGTTACCTCTGACAGGATACTGTATTCATTCAAAGGCACTGAGCCCTAGTTGACACTATTAGTCACTGTTACCAAAACACTTAATAGTAACTATTTATGTTCAAATGAAAAGCATGAGGATGGTAGAGCTCTTTCAGCAGCAGCAAGTAAGCTGTCCACGAAGTAGTCTCCTCGAGTGGGGATATTCCTCTCAGTGTCCGGGTCTGGTCTTTAGCCCTGATCGAGATCTTGCCCCCAGATGGACCCATCTTTACCAGGATGACAGAGACTGATGAATGAAAATGAAATGCCAATGTCTTAATTTGCAACGAAAATACCCCTCTCCTTAGGATGGCAATACTCTCATCAGATAACCTGTACGTTCTCTCCCTCGAAAGCCGACCAACCCAAGAAGCCAACTTATAATCAGAAAGTTACCTGGTGGACAATTTAGAATTAGAAAAAGGAGAGCTAACTATAGGATTCAAGGGCATAACAACGGCATCCGGCTAAAATAAACCAGTGCCTACATCTCGGCGATCAGAAAAGTCTTGTGAAAAGGTCCATGATATCCTCTACCCTACGTGCTGTGGCTTTACTTAAAGTAAGTGGGAGGTAATATAGTTGGGAGAAAAGAACATGGTATTCCAGGGTGATACAGCACCTAGTTTAGTTTCAACAATTTAAAAAAGTCCTTAAACACAGTGCAAACACTTTCAAAGTAACAGCCATCTACCTGCCAGGAAAAGCTTCTACTTTCAGCACTATTAAAAATGTAACGGTGACTAAGTCCACATAGAGCACAAACTATTTCAAAATGAAGCATCAAAAATGGGAAGGCTTGGGCTTCCCTGGTGGCGCAGTGGTTGGGAGTCCGCCTGCCGATGCAGGGGACGTGGGTTCGTGCCCCGGTCCGGGAGGATCCCACATGCCACGGAGCGGCTGGGCCCGTGAGCCATGGCCGCTGAGCCTGCACGTCCGGAGCCTGTGCTCCGCGATGGGAGGGGCCACAGCAGTGAGAGGCCCGCGTACCGCAAAAAAAAAAAAAAAAAAAAAAGGGAAGGCTGGTAGGTAATCAATTTTGCCAGAGGGCTATCACGTAACTTTTAGCTCGAATTCTTGAAATGCATACATAGATGGAGAGTAGAGTGAGTGACAGCAAGATAAACATGAGTGAATCTCCACCCCAAAATGTGTAAGACTGAAGATGGAAACTGACATGCGCAATGTGTCATCTGGAGTGACAGGGAATTTAACACCTAGGCATCGACTTGTCACATCGACTTGTCACGTGTCCAACTGAGATCCAACTTTCTCTTCTTCCATCTTTTCCTCAGAGACGATAAAGTGATTGAAGCAGAGAAGAAGTCCACCCCGAACAGGGCAGGAATGCAATGCAGATCCTTCTCCAGTCCTCAAAGGACACGTTAAGAGGTCCATCCTTTTTCTTCTTTGGGGGAGACATTCTTTACATAGTGTAAACAAATATATTTTATTCCCACAGCATAACATACTGTTGAGCTCCAAGTTTTAACCACCGTCTCCTGGCAATCGGCAATCTCTGCATTGCACTAAAGCACTTCTGGGGGCATTAACCCCAGTCGACCTCCAGCCTCATGTACTATCCATCTACCACGCACCCCCAGCTGAGACTGACTTTGTATTCAGTGGTTGTTTGACGCACATTACACACATCTACCCAAGGAATGGTTAAGAGGTTTCCTATCAACAATCTTAAAATCTGCTTAACCACCAGTGTCTACTAAAGCCTTAGAGGTGAGGGCGAGGGGGGAAAAAAAAAAAAAAAGAGTCCACAAAAAAGAACAAAAAAGAAACAAACAAAGAAACCCATCCATATCCTTGCTGCCAGGGGAGGAACCACGGTTTTGTCATGGATCTAACAACAAATCACAGGCAGACCAACCCCCGACTAAATAAAGGCCTTTACACTTCTGATCACTCTCTGAGTGAAAACATCTGCCCTGATGCCGGCCATCCAGCACTGGTCCCCACAGCCCGGGACTCAGAACAAAACGGAAAAGCAGTGGAAATGACAAGACTTGGGAGAAGCTGGGGGCTCCATCACGTAACACGTCTGTCTAATGATCCGTAACTAAAAGGAGTAAACTGGTTAGAACCAAATAATAAGATATGATCTCTACACCCTCCTTCCTTCCCTGAGAGCTAGTGGAGTGCCAGGTCCCTATCCTGTAACATCTATACCCAGAAAGCACTGTCTACAGTTCCCAGTTTCTCTTTAAGTGGAGAGAGAACTCTTAAAGACCCTAGAGAAGCAACCTGCCCCAAAATCCTTCTAGCTTTCGGGTCTTCCCTGGTGGCGCAGTGGTTGAGAGTCCGGCTGCCGATGCACGGGATGCGGGTTCTATGCCCTGGGCCGGGAAGATCCCACATGCCATGGAGCGGCTGGGCCCGTGAGCCATGGCCGCTGAGCCTTCGCGTCCGGAGGCTGTGCTCCGCGATGGGAGGGGCCCCAACAGTGAGAGGCCCGCCTACCGCAAAAACAAACAAACAAACAAATCCTTCTAGCTTTTAATGACAGCGCCCCTTCTGATCTTTTTAATGGTTGTTATAACCCAGACCCTTTTTTGCAGTGGCTGGCCTTTATTGAATCTTCCCAAAACTTCAACTTTGTTTCAAGTTTCGAGAACTTTCTCTGTGCACTTACATGGCTTATGTAATGTTTAATTAAAGTCAGTTCAACTGGTGATAACAGTTGGAGACTGAAATTCTCTCGACAAGCTCCCAGGGCAGCACCCCGCAGTGGACTAGGGGCCAGCTGGCCATGCATCGGCCAGACACAGGCACCAGTTATGTGTTCCATGTGGGGACGTGGGTGAATCTGGCAAGTGTGACGTGCTTATGACACCCCAATCCACCACCAGGTAAAAGGAGGATGACTGTCTGCTTTATAAGGTCAAATGCCTCTTAATTATTTCAAGAGCCCTCACCAGACCACCTTTCTGCTTAAGACCCCGCAGCAGTTAACTGGTCTTCGGCACTGAGTCTAAGCTGATTTCCGTGGCTCGCGGACCCTGCAGACTCCGGCCCACCAGCCTCATCCCTGCGCCCTCTCGAGGCACTCCCCTTCCCCTCCTCCATTTCAGGTCCCCTGACTGTCCCTGGTGTGGCTGGGCCTTGGCCCCAGCCCTCTCCCTGGCCTTTCCTCTGTGCTCTGTCCATCCAAACTCTTCCAGCCTTCCAGGACCGGCTCAGTTCCACCTTCCCTTGCCCCATTTTCAGGCCTTTCTGCCCCCAACGCTGTGTACCCCAAACAAACACTTCTTGTCTATGGCAGGGTTTTTCATGTTCTGCTGGAACTCAGGATTTCCAAAAGCTTACTGTGCTGTGTGGGATCCCTCGAGTAGAATTACGCTTTATGACTGGTTGAATCCCAGAACGTGTACCCATTTCTTCTTCTCGTCTCCAGATTACACGCTCATCTTCACTCCTAGCTGGGCATGGCCTCCAAGTCCAATCAGGCCAGGAAGTGAATGACAGCAGAAGATGCTGAGTGGGGACACTGGTAGGTAAACGCCATTTGACTCTGACCTGGGTGAGGGTGAGTTGGAAGTAGTCAAGAGAAATTGCTCTGTTCCATCCCATCACTCTAGCTTCTCCTGTTCATTTGTCAACAATCATCACTTCAGACTCCTACTTGTAAACTACACTTCTGAGTTCAACCCAGTAGAGATGAAACATGTCCAGGGCAAAGCCCAATCTAAATACTCTAAGGATGCACAAGAAATTTATGATGAACTGTGCAGAAAAAGAATCATTTTCCATGGCAGCTAATTACCCTCTAGTTCATCTGTTGGGCAAGTTTAGATTCTTCTATGTTATGTTCTATTAATAATCCTTACAAGAGTCAACTGAACTCACTTATCTTCTCCCTGCCGCCCGCCCTGGCCCTGTAACCCACAATTTCATTCACAGTGGGTTTGTCGATGCAGACTCAGCAAGTAATTAAAAATAAGTCTCAATTGGCTGCTTCAAGTGGGAGTGAGAGCTTCCTACTACCCTTTGTTTTTTCGGTCAGGAAGTCACAGCCACACATGTTGGTTTTTTGCCACTAAAATTGGCAACAATGTATGTGAAATGATTAACCATCTCTCTCTTCCCTCAAGTATCCATCATAAATCAATATAAACTCCAGGCTTCAGACAAAGCATTCCCTTAAAAAAAATTAACTGAGATCAAATCACTAGGGGATAGTATAGTACGGGGACCAGAATACCTGGGATCAATCCCAGCTTTGCCCCTTGCCCACCGAGTAACCTGGAGCAAGGGACCTGTCCTTCCCAGTCACTGCCCTCATGGGGTGTTAGGGAAGGAACAAGGCAGTGCATCCACAGTGCTTAGAACAGTGCCTGGCTGGGGATTCCCTGGCGGTCCAGCGGTTAGGACTCCGCGCTTTCACTGCCGAGGGCGCGGGCTCCATCCCTGGTCGGGGAACTAAGATCCCGAGAGCCACGCAGCATGGGGAAAAAAACCAAATCAGAACAGTGCCTGGCTAAGTGCTCACCAGGTCCTAGCTACAAGGACAGCAAAGATGACCTGGCTGGCCATTCTCTCCATCTCCTAACTGGCCTCAGAACAGCCTAGATAAGGATAACTACGTAGACACTGCATACATCTACCAGTGCTTTTGTACCCTTTAAGAAACATCTTTCTGAAAACAAACACTCAGTTATTGGTTTTCATCAGAAACTGGGCTATTCTGAACAAGTGTCGGCAGGTACCTTGGAATCTACACCTCTAAGTGCAGGAACATGGGTGCCCCTAAGAACTGCTGGAGCTTGTTCTTTCTGTACCTTACCCACCGAGGAACAGAATGAGTCCACGCGCGGGTCTCCCTGCCCTGCAGTGTTGTCGGAGTCGGGCGGCTTCCACTTGGTTGAGGTCATTACTTTTCCTTCATCAGCTTCCATGATTTCCCCACCAATTTTTGTCTCCAATCCCTCTCTAGCCCCGGGGATTTGGCAACTGGCTTCCCAAACAGCTCAGGCCTTGGCAAGCATCTCTACCCCAAGTCCTAGAATCTAGCAACAGCAAGTAACTCCAGGGCACCAGCAAGGAACTCCGGGGCACCAGCAAGGAACTCCGGGGCACCAGCAAGGAACTCCAGGGCACCAGCAAGGAACTCCAGGGCACCAGCAGACTTGGCCTCTGATTATGAGGCTTGAGATGGGAAACCACACATTCATCGCTGGGCTGCGCTTTGTGACGGATACATCACCTTAGAAAACATTCCAAACAACTCTGTCGAGAGGGCAAATTACACAAAGAACCCGTGGCTCCCAGCTGAACTCATTCACCCTTGGTTATGCAACACATAAGGAGCGCTGGCAAAACCACCGGTGCCATGAGTCACGATGACCAAGATTCCGATGGTCCCAGGTGGCAGGAACCCCTCAGGTATAGTGATGCGGGAAGAAAGAGAGACTCTCCATGGTGGGCTGCAAAGCAATGAGAAAAGACAAGGACGACATGTTTTTGGACAGATCTTCACTTATGGGTTTAAAATATATATACTAACTTGAACTAATAACTAAGAGTTGATCGACAGGAGTCCTGACCAACCAGCCATAATGAACAGATGGGGACTGAGAGTGTCCAGACTCCACTAAGGGCTCCACGTGGCCAGGGAGGTAACACCCAGGATCTGGACTGAGCCAGTCAGCACAGCTCATTCCCCTTTGCCACCGTGTCCTGGTCACATGACCAGAGCAGATCCAACAAGAAGGGATGGGAGAGTTCTTTCCGGGGATGCTGGGAACGGGGTGCATATGGCCCTATGACCCACTGGAAGCCATCTGAGGATCTCAAGGAGAGATCCTTAAAATGAAGTTGACACCAGGGAAAGCAAAGCAGATGGAAAACAAGAAATCCGGACCCTTAGCGAATGGTGCTGACCCATATCAAGATTTGCCCGATGCCAGTACGTGCCTTTTGGCTTTTTAGTTTCATAAACCAATATGCCCTTTACTGTTTAAGCCAGCTTTGAGTTGTGTTTCTTTGACTTGCAATCTCAAGAGTCCTGTGGCAGGATGCATGTAAGGTAAGCGCTTGATTACAAAGCATGGCAGCGCGACTCGCTGAACACTGTGAGTTTGATTCACTTGGTAAACATTTTTCCCTTCAGAGATGGCTGGTGTAAACAGTAAGCTTCAGTCTATTCCAGACTGGATTATTTTCCTACGCGGAATCACACTCATGATTCCGCACTATTTTTAAAGGCACACAAAGCCATTTCCTTGGGAGCCACAGAGTAGGCAAAGGGAAGTGAAAGAGACAAAGCAGAAAAGCTTCTGCGTCGTAGTCCAGGGGAGAGAGCTGACAGATAGCCAGATTCCACAGACTCACACAAAAACTTCGTCCAGTCATTGCGAATAAGATCACCTAATAATAAAACAAGAGCAGTGCACCGATCAAAAGCTTTTCAGTTAATTCCTTCTGGCACAAATGTAAATGCCACCCACAGGGGGTCTGTCATCAACCTTCTCCGTCACTGCCTAAGAAACACTCCCTGTAGCATGTCTCCACACTACATGTTTCCAATAAGGACATCCCTGCAACATAAGGACACTGGTGTGGGCTGGGAGGCGCTGTCAGGCCTGCACTGCAGACGGAGACTGAGATCTGCAGAAACTGAGTCCTTTCCTCAAATTCACAGGACTACAAAGTGGGAGGAGCCAGACGTTGGAAGACCCAGGTCTCCTAACTCAAAACCAGAGGTCCTTCCACCATATTACCTTGTGACTCCCCAACAGTTCTGGAAGTATCTCCTGTCTATGAGAGCCAGTAGGTTGACACCAAAGAAGTCTTCCTCAGACCTCCTATAAGAGCAAAAGATTAAGAAACAAGCAAGCCAGACAATCTAAAAACGGGAACAACCAACCTCTGAACTTTAAAAATTAGCTCTAGGACTTCCCTGGCAGTCCAGTGGTTAGGACTCTGCGCTTCCACTGCCGGGGGCATGGGTTCAATACCTGGTCGGGGAACTAAAATCCCGCAAGCCACGCAGTGTGGCCAATAAATAAATAAATAAATGAAATGAAAAAATTAAACAAGCAAAAAAACCCAAAAAGCAAACAAAAAAATTAGCTCTAGAAACACACCCTTTCATCATACTCCCAGTTCTAGCAGCCATTCCTAATCCCCACTGGGCACAAAGCTTTGGTTGGTACTTGAAATACACAACACACCAAGTCAAATATATGCTGATGACGTCACTGATTTTTCAAAAATATAATTAGGATTCAAGAGCTCTGGGGCTTCCCTGGTGGCGCAGTGGTTAAGAATCCGCCTGCCAGTGCGGGGGACACGGGTTCGAGCCCTGGTCCGGGAACATCCCACATGCCGCGGAGCAACGAAGCCCGTGTGCCACAACTACTGAGCCTGCGCTCTAGAGCCCGCGAGCCACAACAACCAAGCCCACGTGCCACAACTACTGAGCCCGTGTGCCTAGAGCCCGTGCTCCACAACAAGAGAGGCCACCGCAATGAGAAGCCTGCGCACCGCAACGAAGAGTAACCCCCGCTCGCCACAACTGGAGAAAGCCTGTGCGCATCAACGAAGACCCAATGCAGCCAAAAATAAATAAATCAAAATAAATTTAAAAAAAAAGATTCAAGAGCTCAAGTACTAATATCTATAGTACCTAAAAATTTTTACTAGCATTTTTTGAGGCATTTGTATTTTTTCTTGAGAGTTCAGAAGTTCATCTGTTTTATCTACATATGTATGTATGTATTTTTATTGAAGTATAG
Organism: Orcinus orca; assembly: GCF_937001465.1. Lineage (NCBI taxonomy): Eukaryota > Metazoa > Chordata > Mammalia > Artiodactyla > Delphinidae > Orcinus > Orcinus orca. The sequence goes on along the minus strand of NC_064560.1, from coordinate 6,813,631 downwards.
TTGATTTACAATGCTGTGTTAATTTCTGCTGTTCAGCAAAGTGATTCAGTTTTATATATATACTTTTCAGAGTCTTTTCTATTATAGGCTATTTTTTTAACATCTTTATTAGAGTATAATTGTTTTACAGTGGTGTGTTAGTTTCTGCTTTATAACAAAGTTAATCAGTTATACATATACATATGTTCCCATATCTCTTCCCTCTTGCGTCTCCCTCCCTCCCACCCTCACTATCCCACTCCTCTAGGTGGTCACAAACCACCGTATTATAGGCTATTATAATATATTGAATATAGTTCCCTATGTTATACAGTAGGTCCTTGTTGTTTATCTATTTTATATATAGTAGGGTTAATCCCAAGCTCCTAATTTATCCCTCCCCCACCCCCTTTCCCCTTTGGTAACCATAAGTTTGTTTTCTATGTCTGTGAGTCTGTTTTTTTAAATAAGTTCATTTTTATCATTTTTTTAAGATTCCACATATGGGTGACATCATGTGATATCTGTCCTTCTCTGTCTTACTACATTTAGTATGATCATCTCTAGGTCCAACCATGTTGCTGCAAATGGCATTATTTCATTCCTTTTTATGGCTGAGTCATATTCCATTGTATACATGTACCACACCTTGTTTACTGATGTAGTCTTTATACAAAAAAAATTCATTCCTATGTTGTAAGGAGTCAGAGTAGGAATAACTGGAGGATCAACTCCTAAGGAAGAAATGTAAGCAGATGATATCTTAGCTTCACACCAGAACCTTAAGCTTTTCTGGTATTCCTAAACTATAGTTCACAGTAGCTTTGGTGGTTTCACCTGAACAGGGTATCCAAAGAGTATCTTTAGTTTAAATACACCAAAGGCCTTTGGAAAATAGGGGAAAAACCCACAGCACTCTAATTAACAGTAGGAAAAAGCACTCTTTCAAGATTGTTATGGCTCCCTTATCATGGTTTTAAATAAACTTCTACTTAACAAACAAAACACTCTTCTTAGCAGACATACCACGTAAACAGTCCAATTAAATATCTTCACTGAAATACTGACTTTGGAATTCATCCTGAGGTCTGATTCAGATGCGTATGATCTGATCATGACAGTTTCAGAGCTACAGAAGCTAAGTGCTCACCTGGATCTCACCTGTTCAAAAAATAAATTTAGTACAAGGGAAATCTTAATGGTTCTCTATTTCAAACTGGTATATCTCCAAGCACAAGCAGAATTTCATCTTGCTCTAATTCAGACCTGGAACAGTTGAGGGGAAAAGTCACTATTTTGTATGCTTTCTCACAATAGGTATAAAAATAAACAATACTTATGATGTGTGTGTCAGACTAAACTGAATGCCAATTAATAAAGGAAATTGCAATTAACCAAGTCATTATTTATGGTACTGCTTTTGCTTCTGTTGTCATGACTAATAATCTGTTTTGACTTTTTCTGCCTTTATTATACCTGCTAATGTCCATAAATAAATAAATTCACAGTAGAGACCTAATATTATATGTACATTTCACTTGAAACCAAAATAAAGGAGACCAATGACATTTGTGAAGGATATATTCTGATAGTCTTAAGGAACCCCAAATTTGAATATGACATATATTTTCTCCTATAAAACTTGTTTTTAGTTAATAAGCATCACCTTCTAAAACCTCGTCCCTTCTACCCCTAGCACCCAAATTTACCTTCCTCCTTGGGATTATTTTATTTTTTAATAAGCTTTCAATTTGAGAACAGTTCTAGATTTACAGAAAAATTGCAAAGGTAGTACAGAGAGTTCCCACATAGCTCTCACCAGTTTCCCCCATTAGTAACATCTTATATTAAATTGGCATATTTGTTACAATTAATGAAGCAATATTGGTACACTGTTTTTAAGTAAGATCTATACTTTTTTCAGATTTCCTTAGTTTTTTCCTGATGTCCTTTCCTGACCCAGGAACCCATCCAGGATCTGTCATCACGTTTAGTCATCATGTCTCCTTGGGCTCTTCTTGGCTGGGACGTTTCTCGAACTTTCCTTGCTTTTGATGACCTTGACACTTCTGAGGAGTACTGGTCAGGGATTTTGTCGAATGTCCCTCAGTTTGGGTTCTTCTGATGTTTTTCTCATGCTCAGACTGAGGTTATGGGGTTTTTTTCTGTTTTGTTTTGTTTTGCGGTACGCGGGCCTCTCACTGCCGTGGCCTCTCCCGTTGCGGAGCACAGGCTCCGGACGCACAGGCTCAGCGGCCATGGCTCACAGGCCCAGCCGCTCCGCGGCATGTGGGATCTTCCCGGACCGGGGCAACGAACCCGCATCCCCTGCATCGGCAGGCGGACTCTCAACCACTGCGCCACCAGGGAAGCCCTGAGGTTATGGGTTTGAGGAGGAAGACCACGAAGGGATAGTGCCCGTCTCACCCCATCATGTCAAAGATACATACTGTCAACCTGGCTTATTACTGCTGACGTTGGCCTCGATCACCTGCCTGTCTGTCAAGTTTCTCCACCATAAAGTTACCCCGACCCCTTTCCACATTATCCTCTTTGACACGAAGGTCACTGAGCACAGCTCACACTTAAGGGGCTGGGATTATGTTCCCTCTCCTAGAGGGCAGAGTATGGACATCAGTTATTCAGAATTCTTCTGTTGAGATTTGTCTTTTCCTCCATTCATTCATTCATCCACTCCCTCCGTCCCTCATTCATTCATATCAGTATGGACTCCTGGGTCCTCAGAGTTCACTTTCAGGAAGAGGCAGGAAGGGGTTTTGCTGTTGCCTGTGCATGTGCAAAGACCAGGGAAGACAGAGGCCGCTGATGTGGACACAGGACAGTCACCAGCCTCCTGATAGCCCCGAGGCTTCCCTCACACACCAGTCTCAAGGCCCACAGTTGAACTCTCTGCTGTGATGTAAAGTCCTGTGTGTTGCAGACCCCTGGGCTCAGTCTGAGCACTGAACTGCAAGTGCAGAACCCACCCGCCTGCTCATGTCAGTGCACATCCCTGCTTTCGTCCTCAATTCCATTGTTAAAGTGACCAGCAAATCACAGAGGGGACGCATAAACACTCGGAGTCCAGATCCTATCGGGGGTTGAACGACTAGGACTCGCCACCCACCCCGACAGCCTCTTGCACAGACCTGCGAACTTGGTGGCACGTGCGATAGTGGATTTTTCAGGCTGGTCAGTGACCTTAGGATAAACATTTCTGCAACTCTTGATAGGGAGTGTATTTGGACCGGGAGGGGTGCCTACCTGTAAAACACGGCAGGTGACATAATGCAGGCTGTACAGAGTGTAGGGCAACCTGCAGAGAACATCACTCAGAGATGACGGCTGAGATGGAGCCAGAATAACAAGAATGTGTGATGCAGAAAGGGGGTGGAGTCTAACTCTCTCAATATTTGCAATGTAAATATAAAAATAAAGTCGAATGAATGCTTTTAAATTTGCAATCTCGCTTCCACCAGTAGATCTCAAATTTTTCGGGTGGCAGAACACCTAGAAGTGATGGGGAAATTTGCACTGATATGTAGGTTTACCAAACTTAAAATAAGTTTCCAATCTGGGGTTGGATAGAATTCCTCTTGTAAAAGGTTCTAATAGAGACAAGCAACATAGATAAGAAAAATGTATTGAAGGAAAAATTTGTTTAAAATTTTATCTAATTTATCTAAAGGTTTATCTAATATTTTCCAGGATGAAATAGGAAAAGTCCCCAAATATTCTTATTTGGAATTGGAATATTCCAAATATTCCTCTTCTCAAATAGGGCTTTTTGTGAGCTAAACACCGCTGCTTAGCTCACCAAAAGCCTTATTTGAGAAATTCTGGTTTCTGTTACTAATTTATGTAACAAATCCTATTTTCAGTTGACTGAAGGATATACTTTAGAAGTCATTCCGTAAATCACTTCAAAATCCAAATCAGCAAAAACTAAAGAGGTAAAATTTTAAAACTTGATATTCAACAGTTTCCTTAGTTTTTTCAATTGCTGCCAATGGTCACTGTTCTATTTTTAGCTCTGCTATTCACTAATGAAGATTTACGATAAGACACATGGCATTACTTATGAGTTAAATGTGGAAGACTCTCCTCATAGTTTAAGAAAAACTCTGCATTCAAAACAACAGGAAGAAACTATCAAAGAGAGAAAAGTGATACCATTTCAGCAAAGCAGAAAGACAAGCTGTCCTAAAATTATCAACTACTACGCAGAGCTGGAAATAACCCGGGACGTACCCGGTACTTCTGAGGATGCCCACGAGATCCTCACTCTTCTGAGAAGGCAAAGAGGTCATATACCAATGCCCCCAACAGAGGGAGGTCTGCAGAAATAGTAATAATAGCAAAAACAACAACTATAATAATAAAAATGCTCCCCACAGAGGAAGGTTCACAGAGATAACAATAATAACAATAATAAAACTGCCCCAAACAGAAGGTCCATAGAAATAATAATAGTAATAATAATAAAACTGCCCCCAACAGAGGGAAGTTCACAGAAATAATAAAAATAATAATCATAACAATAATAATAACAATAAAGAAGAAAGAGGGGAAGAAGAAGAAAGTTGGCCTCTACCCCCATCTGACTTCAGAGTCTTCTACCTTCAAGATGCAGTTTAGACTAAGCCCTTGACCCCAGCACCAGAATCAGGAGTTCTTTACTGGACTGGAGGCCCACCCCCCAGAGATCCTGGTCCCCCAGCTCTGAGGCAGGGCCCAGGAATCTGCATATTTCGCTAGCATCCCAGGATTCAGATGCAGGAGGTCCTTGATGACCCTCGGAGACACTGACTTGGGGCTACAAAGCACAGGTGACCTGCAGGTCAAACCAGCCCTCCACCCGGGGACTCGCCCCACAGGACTTTTAGTAACAGGACAGATGTGTCAACCTAATTATACGTCACAGCGTTAGCGAGTACCGCTGGGACGGGCTTCTCTCAGTCAGTCTTTACACTGAATTATATTCAATTCCACACTCATCGCTTTAACTCTCCCACGTTAACTCCCCTCGGGTCCCATCAGCCAGTCGTACAGCACAAAGGACTAATGACAAATGGAAAGTAAGCACGAATCCAGCTCCCATAAAATTTTAGCTCCAATTTGAGGCCCTCTGGTATGGGAGTCGGACCCTCGGCACCCTCACTTAGCAGTGATTTCAGGAATGCAGTGCTGAGTCGGTTTCTAAGCACTGCGCTGCTACTGAGAGGGCTCGGAGGCCTCCCCTTTGAGTCACGGCTCAGAATTACACTGGCCACGTGTTCCCTCCACAAGCAGAGGTTGTGCCACTTGCCGTTCTTCCTCCGTACTCGTGCTCAGAGAATCCTTCACGACCACGTGTGATGCTGAAACAGCCGGTCTCAACTCTTGCTGAATCTGGGGGAGGGCGTTTCAAAATTATCAGTGTTCGGCCCCCACCAGACACCTGACTCCGAATCTCTGGGTGCATCCCTGGGCACCAGTGTTGCTTAAAAATGCTCCCAGATAGGGCTTCCCTGTTGGCGCAGTGGTTGCGAATCCGCCTGCCAATGCAGGGGAAACGGGTTCAAGCCCTGGTCTGGGAGGATCCCACATGCTGCGGAGCGACCAGGCCCGTGAGCCACAGCTACTGAGCCTGCGCGTCTGGAGCCTGTGCTCCGCAACGAGAGAGGCCGCAATAGCGAGAGGCCCGCGTACCGCGATGAAGAGTGGCCCCCGCTCGCCGCAACTAGAGAAAGCCCTTGCACAGAAACGAAAACCCAACACAGCCAAAAATTAAATAAATAAATTACTTAAAACAAACAAACAAAAATGCTCCCAGGTAATTATAACGTCCACCCAGGGTGCACACCCACTGGGAACGCTTTTGTTCCTCACAAGAATGTGAGCACCTTGCAGGTGGGCAGTTTCTTCTGCTTTGCCTCACGCGTGGAAGACTTAATAAATTATTGCTTAATGAAACTGAATGTACTTACATACCAGACAACTTCTACTGCTGTAACAGCTGAGCAATCCCAGGGATAAAGACTGGGCTGCCATTTGCCACGTCATTTTTCCCACTAATCCTGCGACACTGTAACCCTCCAGGTTGAAGGAGGTCCGGTGAAAGAGTGAGCCACCTTCTCACTGTTCCTCCATCTTGGGGCTGAGACGTGTTCTACAAGTTCTTAAAGTTGGCAAAGGCAGTGGTTTTCACCAAATCCTAGGAGGTACCTCTGAAACATTACCGTGATTGAAAATAAGAGCCCAAAATGGCGAATCCCAGTAACTAAGTGCCTTCTGCCAGTCATAAGGGTGGCCAGACTTAGTGAATAAAAATGCAGGATGGGGGCTTCCCTGGTGGCGCAGTGGCTGAGAGTCCCCCTGCCGATAAAGGGGACACGGGTTCGCGCCCCGGTCCGGGAAGATCCCACATGCCGCAGAGCGGCTGGGCCCGTGAGCCATGGCCACTGAGCCTGCGCGTCCGGAGCCTGTGCTCCGCGACGGGAGGGGCCACAACAGTGAGAGGCCCGCGTGCTGCAAAAAAAAAAAAAAGAAATAAAGAAAGAAAAAATGCAGGATGCCTGGTTAGTTTGAATTTCAGATGAACGACAAATGCTTTTTTAGTGTAATTACGTCCACTGCGATACTTGGACATACATACACTAAAAATTTATTCATTGTTTAACTGCAACGCCACTTAACTGAGTGTCCTGTGTTTTATCTGGCACCTCTGCCAGTAATAGCCCATAAAGAGTCTATTTGTTGCCTTGCGTTACTTTGTTTCAGGAGAAAGAGAGGATGTATTACAAGATAAAAACATTTGAAAACCCTCTGCTTGCTCCCCAACAAAATACTTTGGTCTTCATGGCATAGGAACTGCCCAGAATAGGTTATAAGCAGAATATTCCTCTCTCCCTTTCAAAGAACTGAGTTCTTCAGCTCTGAACAAAGGACAAGGCAGAAAGGAAACTTTTGTTGCTGGCTGCAGCTGAGCAAATTTATCAAACAAAGGAAGCATTCAACTCACACTCTGCATCACACACACAAAATTTCAACAAACTATATGCAGAAGGCGGAAACAGTGATGAAATTTTATCTGGCTAATCCTGTAATTATGAAGTTGTATTCCCTGTTTTTGCTCCTGCCAGAGATGGTGGAAAGACACCAGCAGAAAAGGGAGACAGGAGAAGGGAGAAAATCAGCATAATCGGATTTGCTCTTTCAGCAAACACTGAGGACCCCGGGGGAGCCAGGAGTGAGGGGCAGCTCTGGCCTCCAAGGGAGACGGATGGCGGACACGCGCACACAACTGCTCGCTACAGGGCAGCAAGTGTTAGGATGGAGTTTTCTGCTGAACCCTCGGCACCTGGAACAGTGCCTGGAACACCGAAGCATTCATATTCAATATTTGTTGAATAAAGGGCAAAGGTATGTGCACAGACCTGAAGGAGTGGAAGGGGGGACCAGAGATGGCTCCCCAAGGGGATGACACCTGATGGTCTAGGAAGAGTGAAAATGAGTTAATCGGCCAAAAGCATTCTGGCCTGGAGGAGCAGCTGGCGCAAAGGCATGGCAAAGCCCGAGAGCTGGGCTCCCGGGAGTGAAGACATCCATCCACCAAACAGCGAAAGCACAGACAGGCGTTCAGGAGGAGGCTAGACAGGGGATGGAGACTGGGGAGTCCATCAGGAAGACGGCTGGGAATGGAAGCCCCAGAGGAAAGAGGATGCTCTGGGGGTCCACGGAGGGAGCCCTGGATCACATCTTCCTCTCAAGAGGAAGTGGAGGAAAGGAGGGACCCGAAGGAGACTAAGAAAGGGCAACCCCAGCAGGAGGAGAGGAGGCAGGAGAAGCCACTGCCACGGGAGCCCGGACGGCGTGTCATGGAGATGGAGAGGCCGGGGTCAAGGGAGAGAGAAAGCAGAGGGTTAAGGGATGACTTGGGGGTGACAACGGAGAGACGGCACAGACAGCAGCATCTGTGGCAATGGGGTGTGAGAAGTGGACAATCTGAGGGATGACAGGGCCACGGAGGTGCCGTTTCACAGGTGTGTCTTTGGGTGGGAGAGGCCTCAAGATATGCTGAGATGAAGAGGTGGAGCCTCAGGCAGGAAGACCCTGATCATACGGCTCAGGGCTGAAGGCTGGGATGCTGTGGGCCAGGATGGGGCGGGGGGAGCGGAGAGCTTTTCTTAAGCTCCTTTCCCTTGTGTCCCCTCCTCAGCCCCAGATGCCCTACAGAAGGAACTAGCCTTGGCCCAGCTGTGTCTAAAGCCCACTCCCGAGCATACTGGCTTTCACCTGGGCAAGTGACACGCTTCCGGAGGCGAGGAAATGAACATTTCAAGAGGTAATTGACTAGGTGATGCAACTCCACCTCGTTCATTTAGAAACACAAAACAAAAATAAAACCCCCATGAGCCAGAAAGACAAAGGTTCACACAGATCAATCATTCTGCTGGTTCCTCTAAGGTCTCTGGGACTCTTCAGGCAGCCAAGAATCTCCACGGAGATAAATTACGAAAAGGTCACCCTGGAATCCTGCTGCCTCCACAGTGCCTGAACCACCTTCTACGCAGGGACAACGAAGTAAACACAGCTGGGGCAGCTGGCAGCTGTGTTACTGTGTTATCTAGGTGTGGTGCAAAAACCACGTCTTTTGAATAAAACAACTCAAAGATCTACTCAGTCGTTACTCTTTTAAAATAATTATGGAAAAGAAGTCGGGACTCTACATCTCTGAGTAACAACAGTCATTGTTACTATTATTTCTTTAAATGAGCCCCAAACAGCTGGCAATAAGTGGCTTATTCAAGATGCCATTTGCACAATCTGAAAAAACCACACTACCATAACATGGATAAAAACGTGTAAGCTTCACGGTTTGTAAGAACTGCATTCCACAGAAAAAGACACGGTAGAAAAAGGCAGTTCAATATCAAGTGCAAACTGAAACCAGACCAATATCGGTACTTCTGTTGCTCCTCGAAATTATTTTCATCAGGTCAGAAACATACGCAGTCCAGCTGGAGATGGTCTAAAGGCAGGTTAAAGATAACCGAACGCGTGGGTTTCCCTGGTGGCGCAGTGGTTGAGAGTCCGCCTACCGATACAGGGGACGCGGGTTCGTGCCCCGGTTCCGGGAGGATCCCACGTGCCGCGGAGTGGCTGGGCCCGTGAGCCATGGCCGCTGAGCCTGCGCGTCCCGAGCCTGTGCTCCGAAGCGGGAGAGGCCACAACAGTGAGAGGCCCGCGTACCGCGATAAAAAAACAAAAAACAATAACCGAACACGAAGTGCACAATCAGGATCACGGGAGCTGTGGACAGTTTTTATTATGTACATAATTAAGTACATAATAAACATTTTAACTGTATGGATGTTTAAGGGTGTGAATACGCACATAGAAAAAGATGTGTAGCCCCTTCCAAGACATCTGTGTCCATCACAACACCCGAGCGGACTACGTCACCTACCTTATCTTTTTTTTTTGGTAGGAGTTTATTAATTAATTTATTTTGGCAAGCGGGGCCCACTCTTCATCGCGGTCCGCGGGCCTCTCACTATCGCGGCCTCTCTTGTTGTGGAGCACAGGCTCCATACGCGCAGGCTCAGTAGTTGTGGTGCACAGGCCTAGTTGCTCTGCGGCATGTAGGGATCTTCCTGGACCAGGCCTCGAACCCGTGTCCCCTGCATTAGCAGGCAGATTCTCAACCACTGTGCCACCAAGGAAGCCCCACCTACCTATCTTGAAGCTAGGCTTTGAATAAGGTGAGAATGAATTTTCTAGGTAGCTTTCTTTAAACTGAGATGTTAAAAACCTAAGGAAAAAGCAGCAGCGCGTTTACCTGGTGGCAGGCGCACTGGCCGAGTAACAGGGCATATGAGAGGAGCCAGACAAAACGGATTGCTTCCTGGCTCTGCCTCTGTCTGTCTCTAAACATTAGGAACTGACTGGCAGTGGACAGCCTCGCTATTTCAAGTGTGGTCCCTTGCCCAGCAGCATGGTAAGAGCTGCAGCATCTTAGGGGCCACACCGGACCCACTGGACCAGGATGCACGTTGAACCAGACCTGCCAGGGATACACGTCCATACTGGAGTTTGGGCAGCAGTGGTCAGCAGAGCAAGATCGGCTGGCTTTCCTTCTGGTCGTTCCACACCTAAAGGTAATACGGAGACTAGGCACATCACCTCAGGAAGTTATCAAGTGCTCCTTTCATTATATTACATTTCATTGTATAACATTTTTCAGTTGTATTTACCTTTTCTCTAAAGTAACAGAGTCTTCCTTTTCTTTACCCACAGGTCTTTTTTTTTTAAATTTTATATTTTTTATACAGCAGGTTCTTATTAGTTATCTATTTTATACATATTAGTGCATACATGTCAATCCCAATCTCCCAATTCACCACACCACCACCACCCCCTGCCACTTCCCCCCCTTGGTGTCCATACATTTGTTCTCTACATCTGTGTCTCTATTTCTGCCCTGCAAACCTGTTCACCCGTACCATTTTTCTAGGTTCCACATATATGCGTTAACATACGATATTTGTTTTTCTCTTTCTGACCCATAGGCCTTTATTTTTCAAAGTAGTTTGGCTTCATGCTACCGTCTAAGGTAATGTCAACTTTTTACATTATATACACTAACAGGGTGGGGCGAAATGGAAAATGCTTCTCAAGTTCAATTTTAGATATGATTATATAATTTTTTTCCCTTTTCTTTTTTTGGTGACAGTTGTTAATTGACTCGTTAGCAAACCGGTGTTTTCACAGCAAGCTAGGAAGTCACTTAGACCGTTATCCAGAAAGATGACATGTAATTAGAACCACACAGAAGAGGCCAGGGCTGGTGTCATCAAAAGCAAGGAACAGGGCTGCATGCACAGGTGTCCACAGCAGACCTAAGTGTACATGTCTCCGTCTGGAGCAGCAGTGCTACTCGCTGAAGAGCTCACTGCACCCACTGTACTGTAAACCCCGGCAGAGTAGGGGTCATGAATCTATTTTACACTGCCTGACAAAGAGTAGGAGGGGTTTAATAAATATCCATAAATGAATGAGTGAATAAAGGAACAGCTCTTAAATCCGGGCTCTCCCTACAACACTCTGCACCTTACCTTTCAATTCATGCAAAAGTGAGGGAACTAAAGTGACCTCCTGATTCCCAAGCAGCCACTCCCTACACTGAGAAGTCTCCCCATTGCTCCCATAAGGACCACCAGAGGGGCCTTTTCCTCTGGGAACTAAATCGCTCCCAACCCGTCACTACAATAGTTACCATCAGCTCCTTTATCTCGATCACTTCTGGACTTGGAAAGATAAACACAGCACATTCAATCACTCTTACACAAACTAAGATCTAGGCATAAGTGGTTATTTTCAACAATTGGATTAATCTCCAAAATATACAAACAGTGCACGCAGCTCAATAACAAAAAAGCAAACAGCCCAATCAAAAAAAATGGGCAGAAGATCTAAATAGACATCTCTCCAAAGAAGACATAAAGATGGACAAAAAGCACATGAAAAGATGCTCAACATCTCTAATTATTAGAGAAATGCAAATCAAAACTACAATGAGGTATCACCTCACACTGGTCAGAATGGCCATCATCAAAAAGTCTACAAACAATAAATGCTGGAGAGGGTGTAGAGAAAAGGTAATCCTCCTACACTGTTGGTGGGAATGTAAATTGGTACGCCCACTAAGGAGAACGGTATGGATGTTCCATTAAAAACTAAAAATGAAGCTACCATATGATCCTGCAATCCCACTCCTGGGCATATATCCAGGGAAAGCTGTAATTCGAAAAGATACATGCATCCTAATGTTCACTGTAGCACTATTTACAATAGCCAAGACAAGGAAGCAACCTAAGTGTCCATCAACACTTAGGATGAATGGATAAATAAGATCTGGTACAAATATACAATGGAATACTACTCAACCATACAAAAGGCTGAAATAATGCCATTTGCATAGATGCACTGAGAGAATATCATACTAAGTGAAGTCAGACAGAGCCAAATATCATAATCACTTATATGTGGAATCTAAAAAAATGATACAAATGAACTTATTTACAAAACAGAAACAGACTCACAGATTTAGAAAACATGGTTACCAAAGGGGAAAGCTTAGCAGGGAAGGATAAATTAGGAGCCTGTGATTAACATGTACACACTACGATATATAAAATAGATAATAAACAAAGACCTACTGTATAGCACAGGGAACTCTACTTAATACTCAGTAATAACCTATATGGGGTCTTCCCTGGTGGTCCAGTGGTTAAAAGTCCTTCTTGCAATGCAGGGGATGCTGGTTCGATCCCTGGTTGGGGAACTAAGATCCCACACGCTGAGGGGCAACAAAGCCCACGCGCCGCAACTACAGAGCCCTCGCGCCCTGGAGCCTGCATGCCACAACTAGAGAGAAGCCCCCTCACTGCAACGAAGAGCCCGTGCACTGCAACCAAGACCTGACGCAGCCAATAAATAAATAAATGAAATAACCTATGTGGGAAAAGAATCTGAAAAAGAATAAATGTATGTATAACTAACTCATTTTGCTGTACACCTGAAACTAACACAAAATTGTAAATCAACTATACTCCAATATAAAACTTAAAACAACAACAAAAAAACACCAAAGTCTCCTCCTTCTGCGGCTGAAATTGACTTTAAGGAGGCTGACCTTTCTGTGCCCTTTTGGTTGCTGTGAGGCGGATACTTTCTCTTAACTGAAAAAGCAAGAATAAGAATGGGGGGGGAGGAAAGGAGATGGGGAACAAAGACCAGTAACTGCCTTCTAAATAAATTACACATGATTAGCAGAGGAGGCTCAGGTTACAGAAAGTTACGCTTCAGAAGCCAGAGCCTTTGATGTTGGACTATGTGGTTGAAGATTAACCAACCAAGCAGAATAGATGGGAAAAGAGGTTTTATAATAACTGGGGAGAGGAAGACCGATAGGCGTGGCAACCAGTTCACAGACTTAAGAATAACACCCACCACTCAATATGCCCCATGGGATGAGACATGAGTTTATTAGCAAATTCAGCAACTCCACTGATACTTTTTCCAACAAAAGAAAAAAAGCAGCTCTTTTTCCAATGCTTTATCGATAAACTCAGAAGACCTGGTTGCGGATGACGCCATTATCCTTATGTCCCCCCCCAAGAGCTACGATTCACATGGATGGGGGTGTGGCCCTGGGTGTGCCTCCCTGCCAACCTTCTCTACATGATTAATTCTTAGCCTTCAAACCCCGGCTCCAAAGCCTCTTCCCTGGGAAAGCCTCTTGGGCAGCCCAGCCAGTCATTCCCTTCCCTGCAACCCTGCACGCTTCGCTTTTTGCTTATCCCTGTTTTCCCCTCATGGGAGCTTGAGTTCCAGAAAAGAGGGGCTGGGTCTTAATTATCTTTGAAAATTATCTCAGAAACAGTGAGTGTGAATCCCTAGAACAACTGAGAGACACGCTAAGAGGAGAGCAGAGGAGGGTGTGCGGGTGGGACCTCCACCTCCACGGTGTACCAGCACATGACTGCAAGCCACATTGCTTTTCATGTATAAAAAGGAATAATCTCTCTCCCAAATACCTCTCAGGATTATGAGGAACAAAACAGATAATGGCTCTGAAAGCACTTGAAAATCTAATGGATCCTATAAATTTAAGATAATAACATCAATGTTTTGGTGGTGAAAGGTAAGGCAAGCAGACTCTCTGTTGGATGGATGGGTGAACCGATGGGTGGGTATAAAGATGGGTAGATGGATAGATAGGTGGGTTGATAGATGGATGGATGGGTGGATGAGTGGATAGATGGGTGGATGGGTGGATGAGTGTGTGGGTGGATGGATGGATGGATGAATGGATAGGTGGGTGGGCAGACAGATGGGTGTGGAGATAGGTGAGGGGAAGGGTGTATAAAGAATGGCTAATCAGCCATGAAGCAGCTAACAGAGAGATAAGGTGAGGAAGCATCTAACTTCAAGTCTTTCCAGACCATTCTCTCAGGTAAACATCTCCCTAGGGATTCTGAATTTAGACATGGGAAGATAGGAGAAGGGAATAGCTTCACCTAATTAACAAAATGTTACCTAACAGGTACACATAAACAACAGCCCTGGTCTAAGAGCTGGCAACTCCTTTCTCATACTTACTTAGCATTTATATAGTATTTTAACATGTATTGATTTGGAATGCATAAGTTTAATATTTAATGTGACATCTAATAGATTTCCATCAAGACACTCAAAGAACCATCATTATAGGCAATGATTCTATCTTTAAATTTAAAAAGGCAAATGAGGTTTATCAAGATAGTTTCAAAAAACTGGTTCAAACAGTAGGGGAGAAAGTTCATAATAGGAGCATTTCTATCAACTTTAACTTCAACTAAAAACCTACGTTACAGCACAAGAATCAGTTCTAAAGAAAATACAACTTGTGCATTAAAAGCCATTTTAACAGTCTGCTCTGCCCAGAGGTGAGTGAGCTAAAAGGATCGCTTTCTGAGTCTCATTTCAGTAGGCAGTCTTTCAGTTTAGAGGAAAGGAAAAAATGTATCCATAGAGTATCTGCCAAGGAACGTTGTTTAGGAAGGAGACCTAATTTTGCTGTGGCCATACTAGTAACATTGGGACAATCCTGCAGGTACTCTGCCTGGACAGCAGAGCCATATTTTAAGAGGGCTCCCTGGGCTCCAGCAGATGGGCTGTAAACTTGACCAGACTGCAGACACTGTGTCCTCCCCACTCACCAGTTGACTGCATTAACTTCTCTATCCCTTTCCCATATGCTTTCTCGCACAGTCACAAACATGTCTAGCAGATGGTAGGTAACAGAGAAAGAAACTGATCAGCTGAGCAAAAAGTGAAAAACCTGGTTCTAAAGGAGGCATCTAAAAACCAATCTCCTCCGACCTCTGATTAGATGGGAATATTTTAAATAATCAAATGACGTGAAACACAACTTCTTTCACGCCATCCTCAGGAAGCACTGCCCTCTTGTATTACAATATTTAGAATAACAGACCTACATGGACCTAATGCTATTCTGTTTTCCTAACTCGGAATAATCACAGACTTTCTTAATATCAAAAAATATTGAGACAATAATAGAGCGACCAGCAACTCTCAGAGGATGATTTTTCTATCACATTAAACACCAAACCAATGCTGGGCTCTGAGGGTCCACATTCAGGCGTCAGACTGAACACTCCTATCTCGTGAGCATCACAGCAAGAAAATGTTCTAAGTTCGGAAAAAATCCTTTCCTTTTATAAAATCTCTATTTTAATATAAACAACAGAAAGGCTATTTATGCCACTAAATCTGTCTGGGTAGAAGTCCAAAGAACTCAAAGGACTTGGGGAAAGTACCTTCGCTGAAAGTACCAACAGTATATACAGCAGGGAAGCCGTACACAGGTGTCACTGTTCTTTATGTGGATACAGCTTCTAAAAAAAAAGCAGGCAGCTCTGAAATAGACTAAAAATTAGGAAAGGCCATATGAGGGAAGAAACAGAACTGAAAAAAGAGGACCTGACTCAAGCACCCACTTTTTCCCGAATCCAGCGAGGATTTCTGGAATGGCTCAGTTCTGTGAAATCTACATGCAGACATGCACGTGCATCTGCAACACCCAATGTACATTTCTATAGGTTAGTGGCACAAGCAGAGGAAATAAGGGGACAATCCTATCTGGTCTCAATTTCCAAATGATATACCCAGTCTTTAGGGGTGATTTTAAATCTCAAGAAATTTCACTTTTTACAGCAGGTCATCTCTTGGTATGCTCAACTCTGATTCAAAATATCTGCCTTCTGTGAATAGATATGTCTAGAACTTTGTTATTATCTTAACTTTAAAAAAGACTATCAGACTATGAGGAATTGAATCAATATACTCGTGACTCAAAAGGGTTAATGAAGTGTCCCAAGTAACTTCTAGAAGCTGCTTAGTCATTTTAAGAGATCCCGGTACTTGCTGGCGTGTATCGACTCTTGCACCTTCCAACTGGCATATACGTTTAGGGTTTTTTTTTAATTAATTAATTATTTTATTTTTGGCTGCGTTGGGTCTTCATTGCTGTGTGCGGGCTTTCTCTAGTTGCGGCGAGAGGGGGGCTACACTTCATTGTGGGGCACAGGCTTCTCACTGCAGTGGCTTCTCTTGTTGTGGAGCACAGGCTCTAGGCATGTGGGCTTCAGGAGTTGCAGCACGCGGACTCAGTAGTTGTTGCTCGCGGGCTCTAGAGCACAGGCTCAGCAGTTGTGGCGCACAGGCTTAGTTGCTCCGCAGCATGTGGGATCTTCCCGGACCAGAGCTCGTACCCGTGTCCCTTGCATTGGCAGGTGGATTCTTAACCACTGTGCCACCAGGGAAGTCCCTGTTCAGGTTTCTTTTAAAGAGGAGAACAGGCACTGAAACAGCCCTATATAACCTCTAGTTTTGCACTGGTAGGATGCAAATAATAGACTCTGGAAGGGTTATTTTTGTTTTCTTTTTCTCTCCTATTCCTTCTCTACCCTGACGCACACGCACACGCACACGCACACACACATGAGGGTGGGGACCTCATGAATGGGATTAGTGCCCTGATTAAGAAGAGATCTCAGAGAGCTCCCTCACCCGTTCTGCTATGTGAGGACACAGCAGAAAGATGGCCATCTATGAATCAGAAGTGGGCTCTCACCAGGCATCGCATCGGCAAACACCTTGATCTTGGACTTCCCAGCCTCCCAAACTGTTGAGAAATAAACTGCTGCTGTTTATAAGCCAACCAGTCTATGGTATTCTGTTACAGCTGCTTGGATGGACTAAGACACCCCCTTTTAGTCTTTATTTCAGAAGAAAGTATGATCAATATCCCTGCAAGGTACTCATCCAAATCATTAATAAAATATTATTAGAAATCAACTATAAATTATAAATAATCAAATTAAGAATAGGCAAATAAATAGAACATTGTTAATAATAAAATAGAGACCCAAGTTACACGTGCTTTAATTCTCTCTGTTAAGATAGATTTCCATTCACAAATGCTTGTTGTTGACCCTTCTCTCTTAAGAGGAGAGATCTAAGTGCTAATTGTGAGGCTGAGGAAACAAAACACAGCCACACTCGACTACAACCGGTATAAAGTCATCCATAAGACTGCTACTAATTACTGGTTTGAAATCAGAGGTCTGACTAATGTGATTCACCTTATGGATTGAGGCTAGCTTTCATCAAAGCATTTATGTCTTTAGTTCAGCTCTGTCAAAATTACATTAAAAATCTTTCCTTCAATATGAATTCAATAATTTTTCTATTCGAATTCTGAGCTCTAAGAAGTCTAGGCAAATGAAACGTTCATTTGACTTGGACATGGTTGCCTCTTCTCATTACACTCAGGCTTCTCTATCCCTGTGGGGTACAGCTCAAAACAAAACAAATAAGAAACAAACCAATCTTTTACAAACTCAGTACTCACTTCCAAGTTAATTTCTCCTAAGCCAGCTTTTCCAACACCACTGGCTACTTCCCACAATCCCAAAAGATCTTGCCAGTTCTCATATTTGAGTATGTTTATATGTTTTATATAAAGTTAAGCTTCAATTAAGGGCTCAAGCTATTTGAACATATTAAATCCATATTTGATCATCTCACCACCCCACCCTTTGTAAGTACTGTGAGTTTTACCAAATTGTTTCTGCAATTATTATTCAGAGCTTCAGCTGATACTGGAAATCACTACAGAACCAACACTGTCTAACCAATACTGTCCCTGCTTCAATATTTGATCACCAAAAGGACGTGTCTCACCTAACTTACAACTTTGAGGAGCACTAAGTGATGTTCTGTGTGCTTATGCTCTCTCAAATACAACTTCCTGTGGCCTACTGTGGGCAAGTCCTCGAAATTTCTAGAAATAAACATCACAGACAACTTACAGCTGTATTTTAGTCATGCAACTGTTAACGGTTTCATGTTAAGAGATTCTTGCCTAATTACATTAAAGTACCTTGGTGATGTCCTTAATTTATTTTTCCATTTCTTCTTCAATTGGATTGTAAAATGTGAAAAAGTAAGCACTCCTAAAGAATCAAGCTTGCCCCAAAATATACTGTCTCCTCCACAGTACCCTTTTTCTTTTTTTTTTTTGCGGTACGCGGGCCTCTCACTGCCGTGGCCTCTCCCGTTGCAGAGCACAGGCTCCAGACACGCAGGCTCAGCAGCCATGGCTCACGGGCCCAGCCTCTCCGCGGCATGTGGGATCCTCCCAGACCGGGGCACGAACCCGTGTCCCCCGCATCGGCAGGCGGACTCTCAACCACTGCACCACCAGGGAAGCCCCAAAGAACCCTTTTTTCGTCTAACAAGTGTTTAGCATACTGTTTTCATACAGTAGACATTTCACATTTAGTATTTTAAGAATGGAAAAGGGGAGCATGGCTGTGAGTGAAGGGAAGTGAGGATGTACAACCGTCACCCAGGGGACAATGATGGAACATTCTAGCCGGAGGGGGTGATCTCAACCCGGCGAAGAACGGAGCTAAAGCTGGAACAGGCACATGAGGAAAGGCCAGACGTCATAATTTAGATGCCATACTTTGGGCAACGGGAAAAGAGTTAACGTGTCTCTGCAGGAGAGAAACATGAATTAAAATGGTGTTTGAAGAGGGCCACGTGGAAAGAGCCTGGGTTGGAAGAACAGACTGAAACAGAGGGAGAAAGACACGCTGCTTTGCACAAGTACCTGGGAGGGAAAATGAAGAGAGATGAGTGAAGGAATGTTGATGAGATGGGAGGGGAAGGCAAGAATGATGCCTTAACATGAGGCAAGGTCTTCGGCCTGCAAATAAGGGAGTCATTCTCTCCCTTTCTCCAATCTTTGTTTCCCTTTAGGCTAAAGCCCTGAAACCGAGATGGGTCAGGCTTCTGTCCATTCTTGGGTCTGCTCCTCGGGAGGAGACACTTCATTATCCTTCCCCTTCTCCCATCCCCACATCACTCCACCAAGTGGCCAGCGACCCCCGCAGTGGTGGCTCCCTTCTCTGGGCTAAGGTGAATGTTAGTCTTTTGCTCCCAGCGGGATAGGAACTGCAGGAGACCAAGCAGTCTCCCTCTTCCTGCATTCTGCAATCGGGGCAGTGTCAAGGATTATTTGGGTGTTTCCATACTGCTCTGTCCTCCACCTGCAGGAGGCGTCTTTTTTTTTTTTTTTTTTAATTTTATTGAAGTCTAGCTGCTTTGCAATGTTGTGTTAGTTTCTGCTGTACAGCAAAGTGAATCAGCTGTACATATACATATATCCCCTCTTCTTGGATTTCCTTCCCATTTAGGTCACCACAGAGCATTAGAGTTCCCTGAGCTATACAGTAGGTTCTCATTAGTTATCCATTTTATATATAGTAGTATATATATGTCAATCCCAATCTCCCAATACACCCCATCCCCCTTCCCTGCAGGAGGCATCCTTAATGGTTCTGGGGGTCCCAGGCCCCCGAGCTGGTGGGGCTCACTGGCCCAAGAGAGGCAGAGAAACATCAAGGGGATGTGCTGAGCCTCTGAGACAACACTGGGAGGCCGTTCCACGTTGGGGGTCCCCTATCACTTTATTATACGATGGCTTCAGGGGCTGATGGTGACATTCAGTCGTAACTTTCTTTTACCTCATTTAGTTACCGATAGGTATGTTTCGACAAGGATTAAAGCCAAGTGAAGCCAAATTTCTAAAAGAGGCTATCGCTTCTCCCTGCAGGTGTGAGTAATCCCCGCGCTAGAAGGAACACCGATAATTGCATGCACCTTGCTTGCAAATAAAAGTCACAGCCCACTGAGCTCCTCTGCAAAAAAAAATCGTTATTTTGGTGGTGATGGTGGGAAGGCCCTTAAGGCTCTCCCCAAGGGCCCCCAACAGGGTTCCAATTTGGCAGAATTTTGTTAAACAGATGCAAAAAGCCTCCAAATGTTATCTTCAGCAGCTTGGTCCCCCAAAGTGGTCCAAGCTGTACCATTACCCTGGCTGTATGGGTGCATCATCTCTCACAGTCCTTGGGGGTCAGTCTCTGTACTGGTTTCCTATTGCTACCATAGAAAAGTACCACAACTCAGTGGCTTCAAATAACATGAATTTACTATCCTATAGCTCTGGAGGTCAGAAGTTGGAGCTAAAGCCAAGACGTTGGCAAGGCAGCATTCCTTCTGGAAGCCTTAGGGGAGAATCCACTTCCTCGCCTTTTGCAGCGTCTGGAGGCCGCCTGCATTCCCTGGCACTGTCTTCCTGGCCAGCAGTGAAACATCTTCACCGCCTCTGGCTCCGACCCTCTGCTTGCATTGTCACATCTCCTTCTCTGACTCTGATCTTTCTGCCTCCCTTTTATAATCCCGAATAATCTTCCCATCTGAAGATCCTTAACCTAATTAGCTCTGCAAAGTCCCTCT
Source organism: Orcinus orca (assembly GCF_937001465.1). Taxonomy (NCBI): domain Eukaryota; kingdom Metazoa; phylum Chordata; class Mammalia; order Artiodactyla; family Delphinidae; genus Orcinus; species Orcinus orca. The sequence goes on along the minus strand of NC_064560.1, from coordinate 6,793,234 downwards.
TCTCACGTAAAGCACTACTGTATTCTCTGGTTCCAGAGATTAGGACATGAACATCTTTGGAGGCCATGACTCCACCTTCCACAGGGTCTGTACGGCTAGAGAACACCATTGTCTGAGGTCCCCTCACTTCTTTGGGCCTGGGTTTCCTCACCTGCAGAACAAGAAGTATAAACTTGACCAAGAAGCGCCTTCTGATACTATATAAACGCACCTACCTGGATCTAAAGACATCTACATAAATGTGCTCTATATATGCACCCTTACAATGACCAACTGTATGGATTATAAGGTAGAGGAAGGATCTAAGGGGACACCCAGATTTTGAGTCCAGTTTAATAGAGAACTTAAGGTAAGCTGGACTGGAGAAGGAGGCTGGCAGCTGAGGAGTTTGAGGTGAGCTTCGTGCACTGAATGGAGACTTCCAGTAGCTTGTTGGACAGAAGGAACTAGAGCAAGAGAGAGAAAAGTTGGAGTCATCCACGTAATAGGGTTTAATTACTGGAATCTCTATGGGTTAATAGATCCTGCAAGGGGTAAATGAAAGAAAAATGGGCAAATGTTTGCAGCCTCACTTTTATCTGAGAGGAAGAGGAGCTGCAAACATTTCAAACAGAGGCTTGATCAGAGGAAGGTGGAGTCGCCTTAAATACGCAGAATAAACTGTTTATTTTAAGGGAACTTATGGTGAAACCCTTTCTAAAGTGGTTAATTGCCTCAAACGTTGCCTATTTACAAGTTTGACTTTACAAAAGTACGTAATGGTTTTCTGAATGTAGGGCATACCATCGGGTCACAATATAGAATTTTTAAGAACGATCACTTCTTATAACGAGTTGGTCTATTTAGGGTGCCGATGCTTAATTTAAAAAGTACTGTTAAAATACATTCACTTCCGTTTTTGCTGGAACTGAATAATTTAGCCAGGACTGTGGTCTTTAAAGGTCCGGAAGTCATATATAAAAGCAAACTATAAAAGCATTACTGATGTATATGTGTTATCACAGGGCAAATTCTTCCAACTAGATTTCTGAAATGTTTTTATATTCAATTTTTCCTTCAATATAGAGTATTATACACGTCTGTTGCCTGTCCAACTTATTTCCGTGTGCTTTTTTAGTAAGCAGTATTTAATAAAACTACTAAATTAGCATTGGCCAACAATAATGAAAATAAACAGATTTACAGACATATCAGTAATTTGTTTAAAATGAACGCTTGATTAAAACTGAGAAAGTACCTTCACTTGAAAGCTATTAGTTCGGAAATCCATGCAATATTTTCTTTCTTTTGGTTAGGTTTCTAAGCTAATAAGCTGTAAGTTACCAAGTATTACAGGACAAGTACAAATAGGATACAAAAATAATTCTTAAACTCATCTCAAAGACTTTGCCAGAAATTCCCTAGACATTGCTGTTGCTTCTGCATAGAATTCCCACACCTGGCGTGCAAGGAAGTCCAGAGGTCTCGGCAAGTTCAAGTCCTGCAGTTTCCCAGGATGTGAGCCCATGAGTTTTATTTAGATGTTATGCTCTTAATATACTGTCAGCATAAGTCATGCCTGTTGGATAATCCTCCTGATAGCTTACATCCCTTCCTGGTCTTTCAACTGATCATGATGTTCTAAAAACCGAAATTTGAATTTGGCCAGGAATAGACCTTTTGCAGAGAAGAGAGACAGCCAACCATTCACCTCAAATGTTATGATAGATTGTAGCTTTTCTGAGAGGAACAAAAAAATAGCACATCATTGCAAAATACTTTACTGTTAGAGAATAAGCAGCAACCTAGCTCTGACCTTTCTTCTGGCACATAAAGAGAGTGCTGGGGTTCAAGAATACATCTCATAGAGCACGTCTGCACAGCTTACCACTCTTCAAGTAGGGGCCCCCTCTATCAAGCTGGTCTTAGCGCACAGTTGTGTAAGAGGTGGAGAAAGTCAGAATTAGTAGATACTTGTGAATAACGGTTTCTATAAATTCCCAGGAAAAAAATGAGATACTATGACCACTTTAGGGCAACTCAAATGGAAACACTTCATAAAAACACGCAATCATATGCTGGAGTTGGTTCAAATTCATGACCAGCAAAGCCAAGCCTCATGGTGACAGCTAACTGTTGCCTTTGAAATCCCTTTGCTGATTCAAAGCAGCTACAGTAGGGAGAGCCAAACTTTAAATTTTATCTTGAATATATAAAGAGCAAAGTGATGCCGAGAAATCTTGCAGATGTTAGTTTCCTCTGACATAACAAGGATTCATTTAAAAAGGAAGGTGTCATTTAGGCCTAGGAATCTAATTGGGGTGCTCTGGCCCATGATTTACGTGTTTGAGGTCTCTAAGTAGTTTTTCCTAATCTAAATTTGGTTGGTGCATAACATCTATGTGAGCACAATGCATGTTCAAAGTATGATTCGTAGGGACTTCCCTGGCGGTCCAGTGGTTAGGACTCCCTAACCACTTCCACTGCAGGGGGGCATGGGTTTGATCCCTGGTCAGGGAACTAAGATACCACAAGCTGCGCAGCCAAAAAAAAAAAAAAAAAAGTACGATTCATGGAACAGTTTCTACAATAAAAGCAAAACTCTTACAAATTAGGTTTCTGGGCAGGTAAGCATGAAGTTTTTTTTCTTAAAGTGTATGCATGGTGCCCTTTAGTATATGCACTAGCTGTCTTCAATCCTTTACTCTTTCTTTCAACACAACCTGAGCACCAGCTCTGTGCAAAACCCTCTACAACCTGCTGCGGAAAATGCAAAGTGGAATCAGAGATAGCATTTGTCTTCATGGTGTATGTGATCCCAGAGAGCAGAGAAGACATGAATTTTAAAACTATGTTACGAGATAAATTTCAAAATGGTCTGAAGAACTCAGTGGGGTGAAGGCGACCTTCTACAGTTAGAGGAGCAATTGTTCATTCCCTGAAAACACGGTACTAGTTCAAAATCCAGATGCCAGGTAGTGAGACCCTGAGTTCTAGCAGAGCTCCTGGGCTCGGCTCTTTAAAAAGCCATCCTACCCAAACAAGGAAGTAATCCTGGGGAAAAATATTCCAAGATACTTGATCTCCCACTCCAAACACACAATATACTAAGGTACTCCTAGCTGTGCATAAACATCTCACAGCTTGACTTTTTCTCACTCACCGCACAGAATATTCCATTTCTGAGACTTTAGTTACCAGATAAAATATTTAGCAGCAAGCTCTCTGCAAAATGTGGTGTTTGACCTAGACCTAGTAGGGTTTTTTCATGACTTTTTTGTTCCAGTGAAGGCTATGCTTTCCCCTATTTTATAAGTGCACAAACTTAATGTTTCCATATCCCTATTCCAAGTGCAAAACAAAAAATTCCATCCATTCTTTGGAATTAATGGCCTCGTTGAAACACAAATATCATATTCATTGAAACAGCTGATTCAAAGAGCAGTAGGGGATTAATGAAAGAGGCTACAATTCAACACTGCTGAGCTAATGTCCTAAACATTCATTTCCTACATGAAGAGACAGTCTTTTCTGTACCTTGCCAATGTTCCCCCTTCCGTAATGCACATTACTAAGTTTATACACAATTCAGAATGGTCTTGTCCCATCACAGCTATAGAAAAAGCGACGCATGAAAGAGACTCCAGCAAATGATACAGCAAGCGATGAATATGAAAACCTTGAATTCAACATGTAGGTAACAAATCAAACCCCAACCGACTGTGGGTAGGAACTCCCTTCCCTGTCTCAACATGAGAGGTGGAAAACCACCTGGGTTCTCTGCTCCCAGGCACTCCCGGGCTCTGGGTTCTGAATATTTGCCATAAGGAAAGAGGGCGAGCATATGGAAAAGGGCGTAAGGCAGGGTCCTAGCAAGAGGATGGAGCGAGCTGGGATGGAGCGCTCCCCGTGCATTCCGTCTGCTGGGCGGACTTCACAGAACACACACCTTTCCTCGAGGAAAGGACGCGGGCAAGGAGTCTGGGGGTCGGGGTGCGGGTGAGGGTCTCCAGGGCTGCAGGGAAACCCTCCCGGGAGACCAGAGAGGCCCAGCGAGGCCCGGCATTGGTGTCCTGTGTGAACGCCAGATGTGCATCCACGGCGGCCTCACTCACCCTTTCGAAAAACCAGGCAACAGAGAAGCCCTCGATTTCGACCGCACAAACCCGTGCAAAGGAACCTTCGGGCTTCCCCCCCAAACAAATTCTTATTTTGAAAACAAAAGACAGGCTCGTGGCCATTCTCAGAGGCGAGCACACTCCTCCCAGGGTTGGAAAGCATATTTGCAGAGGCCAAAGATTAGACAAAAGCCTTGAGCTGGCGACACACAGCCGTGGAAATGATTTTTTTTAAAAAATTGATTAGGGCCTCCCAGTTCCAATTCTTTCTCCCCTTCCGGGGATGATTCCTGGGCCGCCGAGCAGAGCCCTTAAGGCCTGTTAAAGACGTCGCATCGGGAGGGGGAGGAGACCCCGAAACTTTCCCAAACTGCGGCAGGCTGGAGGCGGGCAGCGGCCGCGGACCTCGGGGTCCCGGGGCGCAGGGGGCACCCCAGGGGCGGCGGCCACCCCCTCGACCGCCGCAACAAAAGGGCCGAGCGTAGCCTTCGCGATCGGGCTTCGAGAACCGAGCCCCGAGGTGGGGAGCGGGCGATGGCGACCCGGGGTCTGCCGTTCTCGCCCGGGCGAAGGAGGAGATGGTGCCGCGTGTCCGCGGCGCGCATAAAGGACCCTCGGATACATCCACACCAGCCACGCGAGGCGGCAACAGCTGATGCCACCCGCACCCCGGCGGCCCGCGGCCTCCCGGGAGCGTCTGCCCGGGTATCTCGGCGCCCCCGGGCGGCGCCGCCCCCTCGGGAGCGCGGCGCTGGGGCTGCAGGCCCGGTGGCGGCGGCTCGGGCTCGGGCGGCCGCGGCGACACAATGCGGCCCCGGAGCCCCGCCGCCGCCGCCGCCTCTGCAGCAGGCCCGCGGCCGACACAAAGCCCGCCGCCGCGCACCGACCTTGGGCTCCGGCGCCGGGTTCCCGCAGCGTCTTGGTCACCGCCTTCCAGACGTTGCAGCCCAGCAGGCAGAGCAGGAGCGCCGCCGACCTGCTCATCTCCGCGCCGCAGGGCCCCGGGCGGCGCGGGCTGGCCGACCACCGGCTCGGAGCGGCGCGTCAGGGGCAGCCGGCCGCCGCGCCTCCCTCCATATCGCCTGGCTCCGCGCGCGCCGGGCCCGCCGCCCGATTGGCCGCGCCCCCGCCCGGCGCGGCGCCGGGCCCCGCAGCCCACGGCCGCTCCCGCCTCCGCGCGCCCCGGTGGGTTTCCCCGAAAGAGCCGCCGCCGCGCCTCCGCCGCCTCCTTAACCCCTTCGCGCCCCGCCCGCGGCGGCGCCCAGGCCCCGGGCCGTGGTGCCACCTGGCGGCCGCGAGCCCACGTGCCCCGCCCGCCCGAGCGGCCACCCCCTCGGGTCCGCCCCGCGCGCCACCCGGTCTCCCGGGAGCAGTGAACGCGACCTTGGCGTCCAGACCGCCCCGCCACCCCGCTACCTCGCCTCTTGGGAAAGACGGTAGCTGCCTTTCAGGCCGAAACCCTCGCACCAGGTTAGCTGATGGCCCTCTCGGTTTGCGCAGGAGCGCGGCATCCTGCAGCTCTGCCTGTCCCGATCCACCCAGGAACCCCAGGGGAGATCTGACACCCAACGCCGAAGGTCGGCGGGAACAGAATCCCCCAGCCCGGGTACACCGTACGTTGGCGGCCCTCAGCGCCTGCGTGTTGACAGGCAAACATCTCCAGGCTGTGTTGGGCTTGGATGTTTCTAGAAGGTTACGGCGGGGAGGAAATTTACACTTATTGAGGCCCTAAGTACTTGTTATTTCCCACTTTTATCTTCATAATATAGGAACTCAGAGGTAGGTATTGCTATCCCCATTTACAGAGGAGAAAATCGAAGCTAGGGAGGGTTAAGGAATTTGTCCTTAATAAGTAGCTGGTGGGTGACAGAGACAAGGTTCTAATAAGACAATCATCCTGGCCCCAGGGCTGAAACTCTCCGCGAGAACCTCAGGCTTCCTTGAAGCTGAGGTACCCACCCACCCACCAACTTCCATTCTTTTTTTTTGCGGTACGCGGGCCTCTCACCGTTGTGGCCTCTCCTGCTGCGGAGCAACAGGCGGACGCGCAGGCTCAGCGGCCATGGCTTACGGGCGCAGCCGCTCCGCAGCATGTGGGATCCTCCCGGACCGGGGCACGAACCCGTGTCCCCTGCATCGGCAGGCGGACTCTCAACCACTGCGCCACCAGGGAAGCCCCAATTTCCATTCTTTAACTCCCTCTTGTCTGTGTACCTTCCTCCATATAACCCTCATGTCCCCCTGACTCTCTCCACCCCATCTCCCAACCAGCACTGCAGGGACCCTGGGACCTCTGCCCGGGACCGCCGATCTGGGGAAATCCACACCAGGCTCACTAGAGGCCCCATGCTGCCTCCAGAACGGTAGGCCAGAGGAGGGTTATTATCGTATTTTTATAATTGGGCATTAAGGTATGGCAGGCACTGTACCAAAAAGAGAATGAAGGATGGCGCTTGCCCAGTTGGCTTATTAGAGACAAGTCATTGTGAGACACAATAAAACCAGGAGGAGGGGAAGCCCCTGTGGGTGTTAGCGGCACCCTCAGGACCAAGGCTGCAATTAGTGCAAATTGGGCACCTGCACAGGGTGGCAGGTAGTCGGGAAGGTGGCAAAGAAGACCCACAATTAGGGACTGCCTGATGCCTCCTCCTCTAACTTCCAGCGTCAAAGCCTTAGGGTAATTCCAGGGTACACATCAGAGCCAGGGGAGGGGAGCATAGAGAGGACCATGCAGATCAGTCGGTCCTCAAGTCCAGCTTGGGTTCCTGCCCCCAGGAGCACGAAGAGTCCAGGCCAGCTAGCTTGCTTGGTGGAGGATGGCTTTTGGAGCAGGGCGGACCCAAAGTTTTCAAATCACTTTCTTGGGGTAAGGGGCTGCTTCTAAGAGAAGTGACATTAAGCCCAACCCGGAGTTGAAACTTCTCACTTCATATCTTTTGAGGATGTGCCTTTGTCAGGGATGTTGATTATAAGAGACAGCACTAGCCTGAGCAAAATAATAATGATAACAAGAATAACCGAAAACCAGGTTATTATTGGGAGAGCACCTGGGACTCCTACAGAATCCTGGGTGCTGAAGTGTCAGGTCTCATGAGGGAACCAAGGACAGTATTATATTTGGAGTTCCTAGTATTATATATGCCACTCATTGGACTGGAGGTGTTTCCTCATGACAACTTACTTGGGTGGTATTATTATTCCTATTTTACAGATGAACAAACTGAGGCTCACTGACAAATAATTTGCCCATACTATCTGGGTCTGATGACAGCAAACTCAAATTCCCTGTAGCAAGTTCCCTCCAAGAATAAATCTCATGCAAATGACTCAGGTTACCTCTAGCTGTGTCCACGTTGTTTTAAAAACGGGTTCTAATCGCAGTAAAGTCCGAATCCAGTTAACAGTATCTAATGAATGGTATTGTGCCAATGTCAATTTCCTGGTTTTGATAATGTGCTATAGTTATATAAAATGTTACAACTGGGGGATGCTGGGGGCGGGGAACCGGGCGTAGGGGGTAAGGGACCTCTCTGCACCATTTTTATAACTTCTTATGAGTCTATCATTATTCAAAATAAAATTTTTAAAAAGCAAAAAACCTTGTTCTATACCATTTTCCCCCCAAGCTTCAGTGTTCACCCAAAACACTGGTATTTGGGGTCCTATATCTATTCTAGTGTAGAGATCTAGAACTTTTAAGAGTGGGAGAAGTCTAAGTAAACACTAAGTGATGAGTCTATTCAAGTTCGGGTCACAATCAGGACTTGTAGATGCTCAAGATAATGGTTGTTATTATTGTGCATGTGACAGAATTTCTGTGGATGACATGGCAGTTTAGAAACAGTTTCTATACCTTGATAGCAACACTGAGGCTTGTATAAATAGTTTCGGAACGACCAGTCCCATCCCATCTTGCAGATGAAACAGAAGGAGGTTAAATACTTTGCACAGTGCACCATCTCAAAGCCAAAAAGAGAGCTGAGGCCCCCATGAGCATTGGCTCCCCATGTGGATGTTTTCCAGCTACTTGGGTGGGAAGCTAAGAAAGCACAAATTCTGCAAAATCACATAAACAACTGCACTGTGCATATCGTCTGCCTAGAATTATGTAAGAATTAAATAATCACCCTTCTCCTCTACTGGAATAAAAGAATATGGTTTACCTTCTCTCCTGTTCCAGAAACCAGACTCCCACTTAGTAACTGGGGTGGGGATGGGGGGGTGAAATAAATCACTGCTTGGGAGGGAGTGTTTGCAGAACAATGGAAATCAGAAGTGTTCTTTCCTTCTAGAACTTTTCCTGTTGCTCTTATTAAAATCTCACATTGTTTGACTAAAGATGAATTATGACTGTACTTACTTGAAATTGCTTAGAAGTGGCCTGCCTGTGCATTTCATTTCCATTTTCGAGTTCTCTGCCAAAAGCAGCGATGCCATATACGAAACTTTTCCTGGCTGAGTTTTTCCAGAAACCTTGATGTCAGAGGCTCTGTGTCAAGGTTTCTTAGGCCAAGATCATTTCTTCCATTGAAATCTTTCCTGACATTGCTGCCCATGTGGTGGAATTTTAATTGTCTGAATTTATTTCCAGAGGCGTTGTCCTTCCTTCTCCCCTTTCTCCTCCTACCCTCCTGTTCCCCCTCTTCTGCCCCTGAGTAAGAAGCTGCCTGTGAATAACAAATTTAGTATGAGGTTTGTACAGATCAGGAAGTGTGTCATGGACATTCCAACTCCTGTTTGCTGTTGCTTTTATTAAAGTTAGATAAAATGTAGCCAGAGGTGGAAATTGGAAGGGCTCAGCATTTTTTTAGAACCTGTTGGCCATCCATTTGCAAAAGACAAAGGAGAAAGGTAAAGAAATTACTGAAAAGGAATTGATGTGTCCCATTAACCATAACACTCCCACGTTCCCCTCTATTGGTGAGTCACACCCATGTCAATCCATGTGACTTTCCCACAAGATCTTCTTTCAGCTTCATGTGAGAAGTTGCAAATGTGTATTAGCCTACAAGAGTGAATCTCTGGCAGTGTGATTTCAGATCCCCTGTATGACTGTTCTTTGCGTGCCCCGGAGTCACTAGAAGACTCTGGGATGCATCAATAGGTCTTGGCCGTTGAGGATATTCAAAGGCTGGTGGCTACCTGAGAATCTGGTTGCCTGTTCCATTAGAGCAAGGAGAATCTTCCAGTTCAACCCTTTGCTGGCCGTGGAATTACTGTCATAGAGTCAAGGAGGGCTCGAGGAAAGTAGGAAAGTCAGCTTCTGTGGACAGAGAATGTCACCTGCCAAATCAGTAAACAAAGGATGTTGTGGTCATCAAGGCCGCGGCAGCCACCCCCAGACTGTGCACCCTGAGGGGATTCAGGATGGAGAAAAGCAGGATACTGGCCCCAGATAGTTAAGGTGCAGATCAAAGGAACGATTTCAGTGAGCCCAGACTCTTGCATCTTCCCATATACAGAAGTGGGCTAAATTCATTAACTTGAGATGTCCGGTGTTTCTTTCATTAGCAGTAATCTTTTGATGTTCCAACTGCTTGTTTGGGGGTGGTTGTTTTTTGCAAACACTCCTCTACGTCCTGGCTCCTCTCTTGCCTCTTTGGGACAGTCCCTCAGAGCTATCTGAGAGGCTGTCTCCTGGGCTTAAGTCCTCAGTATGTCCTCCGTATGTCCAAATAAAATGTAATTCTCAACTTTTAGGCTGCGCAAAAACTTAAAGAGTTAGGGAAAAGACAGGAAGCTAACGGAGAAAATGGATTAGGTAATTAACACCAATCGAATTCTTGTTGTGTGGCTCCTTCTGTACCTGGAACAGGGAGGAAAGCTTTGCTGTGCCATAGAGCCTCCCTTCCCCTCAGCTCTGGTCAATTTCAGGTGAACTCTTTCCCAGTGGTACTTTCTTACTCATTTCCTTTCTTGTCATTTCCTCTCTGCTTAGTTTTGAGGCTCTGGACCCAAAGCTACCTGCTGCCAGGTCATTTCTCTTAATGCCTGTTTAATTATTAAACGGAGGTTCTCTGCCTCCAGCAGTGCCCTTCATTACAGGCCCCTTAAACATGGAAGTGGGGATGAGGAGGTGATTTGTCTGCTCAGACAATACAACGGGCTTAAATATTAATTATTGTAATGTTAATTTAGTCGTTCAGCCACTCTCACTAAAATATAAACTCCATGAGAACAGGGTGTTTGTCCAACTCACTGACATAATTCCCGGTGTCTGGAAAAAATATTTGTCACAAAATAGGTGGTCAATAACTATTGGCCAAAGTGAAAAATTGTGTCTAACCTTGAAGAAATATTTTCTTCCAATCAGTCTAAATATCGCTCGGCTACCTTGGACTGATATATGAATTGGCAGGTACTGACTGAGTCCTTACCATGGGTCCGAAGTTTTAGAAGGTAACTCAAGATACTTTCCCATCTTCTGGGCTTCCCTCTCACAGTTACTCTTCAGAGATCCCTCCTCAGACAGGCAGGTCTTGAACTGGCCCCTGAACTTGAGCCTTTCCCGCCGTGGGACTGGTGTTGATGCTTATCCTCTCATCCTTTCCTATCCTTCAAGATGCAGATCAGGTCACGTCGCTACTGTGTCCTCAGCCTGGCACATAAGGTTCACCGCACTCACGAACCGCTTTGTAAAGTTAGTTATCATTATAACCACCTGCTCCCACCAGTTGCAAACATTTGCTTTCAACACATGAGTTTAGACCATGTACAGAAAAGATGCAGAGTGGGGTTGCACAGTGAGCTGGGGTCAGCGTTGGCCAAAGTGCATGCTGTCTGTTTGTAATAGTCAAAACTGTAACATCTGGTGCTGCTATCTGGGAATGTTTGTGTAAACTTTCGACATCTGAAAGCACATGATTCTTCTTTTTATAACTTTATTGGGGTATAGTTGACTGACAATGTTGTGTTGGTTTCAGGTGTACAGCAAAATGAATCTGTTATACATATGCATACATCACTCTTTTTTAGATTCTTTTCCCATATAGGCCATTTCAGAGTATTGAGTAGAGTTCCCTGTGCTAGACAGTAGGTCCTTATTAGGTATCTATTCTATATAGAGTAGTGTGTATGTGTCGATCCCAATCTGAAAGCACACGATTCTTGAGTTCTGACATCAGTATTTAGGGTAAAGGTTTATGTAGACAGTAACTCCAGAATCTTCTCAAAAGAGGGCACCCTTCAGTCATTTGAAATAAACTCAAAATAGTATATCTGAAAATCTGAGCATGATAACTTTTCCACAGCAATGTCTTATCTTCCCAACTTACAGGCTCTGAGGGAACCTCCTTTTCGACATCTTTGTGGCTCGCTCGAGATCCCAACGATGCCCTGCTTGGAGCTGACTTTCCGCAAAGCCACTGACTTACCGATAGGCTGGTATACATAGATTTGATTGATTGGTTATCACTCAGAGGAAATGCAAGTTGTCACGTGGAATACGAGATTTTGGTGCACATATGATCTTATTCAAAAATTATTCTTTCCACTAGTTTTTTAAAAGAGAAGTAGATGACTTTTTAAAAATAATTTTTTAAAATATTTTATTTATTTATTTATTTGGTTGCACCAGGCCTGAGTTGTGGCAGGCAGCCTCCTTAGTTGTGGCACATGTGCTCCTTAGTTGGCTCTTTAGCTGTGGAAGGACAACTCTTAGTTGTGGCATGCATGTGGGATCTAGTTCCCTGACCAGGGATTGAACCCAGGCCCCCTGCATTGGGAGCATGGAGTCTTAACCACTGTGCTACCAGGGAAGTCCCTCTTCCAACTATTTTTAAAGAAAGGTGTTACATAACACCAGCATTTTCACCTAAATAAAAATATTTTCTTTTCAAAGAACTTTTTTTTTTTTTGAGTCACCACTCTGCAAGACTTAAGCATGTCTCTCCCACACCCTCTGCTCGACCCCTCTTCCCAAGAATCTGCCTTTACATGGGGTGAAGGTGTTGACAGGTGTATGAGCAGTGGTCCCGGGTATATTTCCCTGAGGAGGATGGCCTGTTCCCAGGGATGAGGGGACACAGGGACCTGGAGAAATCTAGTTATGAGGCAGGTGTCCTTGAAGGGAAAAGGAATGGGGTCCAAGCCACATGGAAGAGCCCAGATCTTCACTCTGAGCACACTGACAGCTGACTCCCAGGAACCCCGGTGGGAAGGCATACAATGGGGGCATAAAAGGTAACATTCCTAAGCTAACAAAAAGCATCAAACAAACGGACTGAAAAATCCCACAACCTAGAGACTTCCCTTTCACCCAGCCCCAATCAGTGCCTTGCTAAATATAGGATTCCTTCGCTGGGAACCTTATTTGGAAGCACCCCAGTATCTTCCCGTATACAGTAAACCCTCTCTCCACTGAGGCAGGTAGCATGATGGTTAAATGCCTGAGCGCTGACTCTGGGCTGACTGGGCTTGGACTTCTGTGATGTTCCTCACCTTGCTTTGCTCCTTCGTCAAATGGGGATGAAAAGAGTAGTACCTCTGTCCAAGTGTTGTCACGTGGATTTGGTGAGATAAAGGACGGAGCCTGGCTTTGGTAGCAGCTGTCTGTATGCATAGTGGTCATTTTTCCCCTGCAGAAGTAGGCTGGTTCTGAAGATGGGAAGTTTCTTGGACAGTGGTGGGGACCACTGGCTTGGCCTTATACCTGCCCTGTGAGGTCTGCTGGGGGCTCCCTAGGGTGCTCCTGGCTCCGACTCTTCAAATGAAGTGGAGATGCTTTCACTGCTGTTCCTTCTAGAACAGTCACTCATGTGACTTAGCAGTTCCTTGTTCATAATCCCTTCTGCCGGGCTGTGGACCCTACACAGTCTCCTGGATGCCAGGAATGAGGGAAGTCGATGCCTCCTGGACTAAGATGGGTGCTTCCTGGAGGAGAGTGGAAATCAACAGTCCCTGGGCTCATTTCCTCGGCCTGTCACGTGGTCCAGTGTCATACTGGAGAGAGCCCAGGTAAGGATAACAGGGCTGGGAGAATAGCCAGGCTGTCTTTAGCAACGTGCAGGCTGAGGACCAGCCGAGAAAGGCAGGAGGAGGCTTCCCTGGTGGCTCAGTGGTTAAGAATCTGCCAGCAAATGCAGGGGACACGGGTTCGAGCCCTGGCCCGGGAAGATCCCACATGCCGCGGAGCAGCTAAGCCCGTGCGCCACAACTACTGAGCCTGCGCTCTAGAGCCCGCAAGCCACAACTACTGAGCCCACGTGCCACAACTACTGAAGCCCGTGCACCTAGAGCCCGTGCTCCACAATAAGGAAGCCACCGCAGTGAGAAGCCCACACACCATATCAAAGAGTAGCCCCCGCTCGCCGCAACTAGAGAAAGCCCACGTGCAGCAACAAAGACCCAACGCACCCAAAAATAAATTTATATAAAAAAAAAGTCAGGAGGGAGAGAGACATTGGACCCACAATCTGGAGTCTTTAATGTTAATTTATTTACCAGTTCACATTAAAAAAAAAAAAGTAAGTTGTCAGAATATGAGGATTCTTTCCCTCTTAACAAAGCCACAGAAAGTGAAACGTAATCTGGAATTGGTTCTTTTATAAATGTCATTACACAAAATGTTTTGCAAATTAAAACTGGAATACTGGAGAGAAAATAAAGCATTTCGTTTTCTTGGTGTCCTTGGAACTTTATGTTCTAGACTGAGGCCTGAAGTCCAGAACAGGTAGGTACCTGTGGCTGAGTCTTGAATGTGATTCCTACAGGGTATCTAACCTTGAACTTTGAAATCATTTCTATCAAATTTTGCCCCCCAAACACTCACACCCATACACCAAAAATTACGGTACAGCTTTCTTTAAAGCTTGCATAAGAATAAAAGATTTTAAAACCTGGGAGAGATGGTGATCCACTGCCCACTGACATGAAAGAAATAGTACTTGCAAGTGAGAAATTATACATGAGTTACAGACATGCAAAAATGGGCACAGCCATCCAAGAAAGAAGTGGGAGAGATTTTAACTGGGTGGATTGAGTAAAATCTGCCTCAGAAGCTCTAGAAAAAAGTTGCATATGTTAAAGCAAACTATTCAACTTCTTTTCCATAGAGGCAGCTGCAGCTGTGACTTGATCACAGCGCACGTTCATTGTTTTGCCTGCGGGGCATCCAGGCTCCCTGCATTTGGTAGTGGAACCGGTACTTTCCTAAGGCACTTACCCTCACTTTCCTCTCAGTCCAGGTGATTTAGGGCTGGCTCCAAGGGTAGACATGTGATCCACGTCTGGCCAATCAGCATGGAAGCCCCCCTCTCTAGCCAGTTCAGAGGTGGGACCACGATCCAGTCAGTCCAAATCAGACTCAATTCCAGAACGTTTTTAGAATTTGAAACTCTTGAGAGAGAGAAGGGCTTTTCCAGCTGGGGTTAATGAGAGGAGAGCCTAAAACATCGCAACCTCTGGCAGCCATCTTGCCACCATGATGTAAGAAACTAAGAGTGGAGACAAAACAGAGCAAAGCAGAACTTAGAGATGGAGAGAGTGATATGAGCCCCTGAATGCAGCCAGTGTATCCCTGGGACTTTTACTTGTTGAGTGAATAAACTCCTTTTCTTTTTCTTTTTTTTGCGGTACGCGGGCCTCTCACTGCTGGGGCTTCTCCTGTTGCGGAGCCCAGGCTCAGTGGCCATGGCTCACGGGCCCAGCCGCTCCGCGGCATGTGGGATCTTCCCAGACCGGGGCTCGAACCCGTGTCCCCTGCATCGGCAGGCGAACTCTCAACCACTGCGCCACCAGGGAAGTCCTCTTTCAGCCATTTTGAATTGGGCTTTCTGTACTTACAACTGAAAGGATCTGGCGGATGCAGTTGGAGAAGAGAGATAGGGGGTGCTCACAGTTTGCTGGTTCTTTCCTAAGGAAGAAGTGGCATTTACCTAACTTCCCGATGTCCATTGACTGTGGTTGTTATCACAGTGAAGAAAACTTTCCAGAAGACCGGACTCTTTCGGGAAGGCACTTTTTTGTTTTTTTTTTTCGGGAAGGATATTTTCCACGTGGATAAGTGTATGAGAGACATACAGCAGCAAAACCAGAAACTCTGGACTTGCCCAGTCAATCCCTTCTTTAAATCTTACTTCACACCAGGTGAAGAAAACCCTAAAAGCATGATAATTCTTTGTGTATTAGATCTTAAATTTTTATTATGCTTTGAAACTTAATCTACCACCGCTCTTTTTGTTTGTCACACATACATCTGCATCACAGACACTGACAGTGACAGATCTGCCTTTTCACTTCCCTAGTGGGAACTTAATTGTCTTTTATGCCCAAGTGGTGGCCACCACCTGTGATGCCTCCTGGGCAGGAGGAGGTAGAAGCCTTTTTTGTGGAGTAAATCACAAAAGCCAGACCTGCTTTGGGAAATAGAATATAACCATCGTTGGAAACTAAGCTTTCAAGTATGAATGTTACCCTGGCCAATACAAATAGAAATCACCATAGAGGAGTTAATTAAACATAATAAACAGTCCAGGCGGAACAGGAAACTGCTATTTTTCCTGTCTCCAAAGCTTCTATCATAGGGGAAGGAAGAGCTAATCAGCTAAGAGGCAGGAACATGAGAAGAATGGGAATCTCACGGCAAGGACTGAGTGTTTGGCTCTGAAGAAAAGCAAAGTCATAAATTTAATCCCTGGTGGGGTTTCGGTCCATGCCTGGGGGGAGGGGGAGGGGTACAAAACCTTTCGCGCTGATCAGTTATCTATAGAGAGTATCACGTAAAATGGCGAAGTTTATGGTTACGACATCACACTGGGATTTGCAGGGAGTCGTACCAAAATACTTCTTTGGTGACAAGATCATACATGTCAAAGAGCTTTTGAAGACTGAAAAGCATAAATGCAGGGAATTCCCTGATGGTCCAGTGGTTACAAGTCGGCGCTTTCACTGCCGAGGGCCCAGGTGCAATCCCTGGTTGGGGAACTAAGATCCCACAAGCCACGCGGCGTGGCCAAAAAAAAAAAAAAATGCAGAGAAGGGCTTCCCTGGTGGCGCAGTGGTTGAGAGTCCGCCTGCCGATGCAGGGGACACGGGTTCGTGCCCCGCTCTGGGAAGATCCCACATGCCGCGGAGCGGCTGGGCCCGTGAGCCATGGCCGCTGAGCCTGTGCGTCCGGAGCCTGTGCTCCGCAATGGGAGAGGCCACAACAGTGAGAGGCCCGCGTACCGCAAAAAAAAAAAAAAAAAATTGCAGAGAAGATATTCTGTGAGAAAGGGGAATATGAGCAGAGGAAGAGAGGCAGGTGGAGGAACGGGTATGATGAAGAGAATCGTTTATCTTCTGGAAATCTAGGCACTCAAAGACCACTCATTAAGAAACCAAACAGAAGATGCACTGCACTCCAAAGACGTCGGTAGGACTGAGACTTGGAATAACTGAAAAAGCAACTTAAGTGTCCATCACAGGTGAATGGATAAAGAAGATGAGATACATATATACGATGGACTATTACTCAGCCATAAAAAAGAATGAAATAATGGCATTTGTAGCAACTAGAGATTATCATACCCAGTGAAGTAAGTCAGAAAGAGAAAGACAAATACCATATGATATCACTTATATGTGGAATCTAAAAAACATAGTACAAATGAATGTATTTACAAACCAGAAATAGACTCACAGATATAGAAAACAAACTTGTGGTTACCAAAGGGGGCAGAAGGAGGGATAAATTAGGAGTTTCAGATGAACAGATACACACTACTATGTGTAAAATAGATAAACAACAAGGACTTACCATGTAGCACAGGGAACTATACTCAGTATCTTGTAATAACCTATAGTGGGAAAGAATCTGAAAAAGAATATATATATGCCCACATACACACAACTGAGTCACTTTGCTGTACACCTGAAACTATCACAACATTGTAAATCAAATATATTTCAGTTAAAAAAAAGACTCAGTGTGAAAGGGGACAGAAGACTTACAAAGATCCAAGGCCTTTCTCTTCAACACAGAATCTTCCAAAGTTAAGGATGGGTGGGATGGGCATAAAACAAGGAGGGAACCACCTCTTTCCACAATGCTCTAGAATTGCACACATCACCTGGCATTTGAAATGTGGCTGTCGTGAGAACAGGGTCACCTCTGCTAGATGTGAGGACTCTGGGGTTCAAAAACGGATCATTTTTCCTTTCTAGGAGCTCAGGCCTCATGTCTCTCTCCCCACAACCTGAAGATAGCTGTTCACAGCTGCTCGGGTTCCTCCCCCACTGAGCGTGCCATCTGTCCCTGTGAAAGATGAGTGAGGCTTGGGGCTGAGAAGCTGCTGCAGACAGCCCTACCACAGACCCCGGGGCCCAGCTTCTGGGGAGTAAACCCCAGAAAAACTCCTCATGCTAAGCTGGTCAATGTTCAAAGTGCAGTTAAGGGAAGATGAGGGATAAACACAAAACTTTTTCTAGTATTTCAACTTGTCCCTAAAGTAACCATTTGTGCTGAGGTCCTGAGAGCTGAAAGGGGGCCAATTACAAAGAGAAGGGGGCTGGAGACTTAGGGGGCTGGGGACTTCCCTGGTGGTCCAGTGGTTAAGACTCTGGCTCTCAATGCGGGGGGCTAGGGGTTCAATCCCACTTTGGGGAACTAAGATCCCGTGTGCCACACAGTGTGTCAAAAAAAAAAAAGAAAGAGAGAGAGAAGGGGGCTGGAGGAAAATTTGAAGAGGAACAATGACAGAATGAGATTTTTTAAAAATTAATTTATTTATTTATTTTTGGCTGCAGTGGGTCTTTTTGTTGCGGTGCACAGGCTTCTCATTGCGGTGGCTTTTCTGGTTGCGGAGCACAGGCTCTAGGTGCGTGGGATTCAGTAGTTGTGGCACGTGGGCTTCAGTAGTTGTGGCACGTGGGCTTCAGTAGTTGTGGCACATGGGCTCAGTAGTTGTGGCGCACGGGCTTAGTTGCTCCACGGCATGTGGGATCTTCCTGGACCAGAGCTTGAACCCGTGTCCCCTGCATTGGCAGGCGGATTCTTAACCATTGCACCACCGGGGAAGTCTGAGAATGAGATTTTTACCACTTTAATACATGGTACATTTATTTATTTCTATGCCAGAAATACAGAAAGATGCAGGTAAGCTGAAGAGAATCTGAGAGGCACTAGGACCATTTAAGAGGAAAAAGAACATCAGTTTTCTATAACTGACTAGCAAGCAGTTAAATTTATGCAGAGGAATGAAGATGAAGATATGGACCTGGTTACGGTAAGAGAAAGAAGCAATGTAAGAAGAAATGAGAATATTTAAGCAAGTTTTCAAGATGGCAGTAATTCAAAGAACCAAATAAATAAAACTGAGTGAGAAATGTATCTTTGAACTTCCCCCAAGCAAATGAAAATAGTAGCCAAAACTCAATGGGTTAGTTTATTTGGAATTATTATTTTTCAAGGAAGTAATTACAGCACTCATTTCAGGTTTTCTACAACTTCAAGAACTGCTCCCATTTTGGGAGAAGTGGAGACAGAGACCTTGACTATTTGCATGTTTTTTGCCAAGTCACTTTCTCTTTCAGACTCACTTTCTTCATTTCTGAAATATGGGATGAGAATAACAACTACCTTACCGGGTTTGTGGAGCTGATGAGATGTGACCATATATGAAAAATAAAAGCACTCAGCGACCTGAAAGCTCTAAAGAAATGATAATAGTGACAAACTCCTTAATATTTCAAATTTCCTTTGTCTTCCTTGCAGTCACATCCACAGAAGTCATGACTTTTAGGATACATTTAGGGATTAGATGCTCTCTTTAGCTGACCCTAAACATTGGTCATTGGGGGATTAGAAACACCAGCACCCTGGAGTAGGCATCTGGAAAATTCTGAAACTGAAAATCACCATGAGTTTTATTTAGGTGGCTATCCCAAGTAAACCACCATGTCTGACCCCAACTAAACATGTTTATAATATGAGGTTAAAATAAGCGTTGAAGTACAGTGTGGTCAAACCAAGGGGACACCATCAAAATATGAGTGGCAATGACAAGTAAAGGAGAAGGGTGGGGACCAGCATCTCTCCTGTCACTCAGGCCAAAAACCAATGAGTCACTTTTTTGTAGTCTTTTTTTTTTTTTTTTTTTTGCGGTAAGCGGGCCTCTCACTGTTGTGGCCTCTCACTGTTGTGGAGCACAGGCTCCGGACGCACAGGCTCAGCGGCCATGGCTCACGGGCCCAGCCGCTCCGCGGCGTGTGGGATTTTCGTGGACCGGGGCACGAACCCGTGTCCCCTGCATCGGCAGGCGGACTCTCAACCACTGCGCCACCAGGGAGGCTCTCAATGAGTCACTTTTTGATGATGGCCATTGTGACTGGTGTGAGGTGATACTTCATTGTAGTTTCAATTTGCATTTCTCTAATAATTAGTGAATGTTGAGCATCTTTTCATGTGCTTTTTTAACCATCTGTATGTCTTCTTTGGAGAAATGTCTATTTAGATCTTCTGCCCATTTTTGGATTGGGTTGGTTGTTTGTTTGATATTGACCTGCATGAACTGTTTTGAAATTTTGGGGATTAATCCTTTGTCAGTTGCTTCATTTGCAAATATTCTCTCCCATTCTGAGGGTAAAAGAACAAAATAATGCCATTTGCAGCAACATGGATGGACCTAGAGGTTGTCATACTGAGTGAAGTATGTCAGACAGAGAAAGACAAATATATGCTATTGCTTACATGTGGAATCTAAAAAAGAAGGATACAAATGGACTTATCTACAAAACAGAAATAGAGTTACAGATGTAGAAACTAAACTTATGGTTACGGGGTGGGGGGAAGGAGGAGGGGAGGGACAAATTGGAAGATTGGGATTGACATATACACACTACTATATATAAAATACAATAGATAACTAACAAGGACCTACTGTATAGCACAGGGAACTCTACTCAATACTCTGTAATGACCTATATAGGAAAAGAAGCTGAAAAAAAGTGGGTATATGTATGTGTATAACTGATTCACTTTGCTGTACACCTGAAATTAACACAACATTGTAAAGCAACTATAACCCAACTAAAAAAAACAAAAACCCAATGAGAGGGGAAACGAGAGTTAGTGTTTAATGGGTAGAGAGTTTCAGTTTTGCAAGATGAAGAGTTCCGTGGATGGATGGTGATGCTGGGAGCACAACGTGAATGTACATCATGTCCATCTTAACCACTTAAAAATGGTTAAGATGGTAAATTTTATGTTATGTGTATGTTGCCACAGTTTAAAAACTTATGAAAAAAAACTTATGAGTCACCTTTGATTCCTACATTCATTCTTTAATAAGATGAGCTAATCTGAAGAGAGACTGAGAGGATGGAATAGAGGTTCTGAAGTCAATGAATGTTGATGTAACACTTCTGACTCCCAGGCTGGTTGCTTGGAAGCAGAGACGTTTCTGAGTACCAGGGTTTTTCTCCACCAGGTGATGCTTCCAACACAGCTCCTGTCACCAGTTCCTCTCTACCAGCCCCAGGCATTCAAACCTCTGGCTCAGAGCTAGTAGACCTACTTCTCTTCCCTTGTACCAGCTCTGAGTGAGAGGAGTAGGAAATAGAGGGGAAAGACACTCTGAAGTCGAAAATGAGAGACAAACAATCTGGCATTAGTTTCCACAGAATCTTTTTTAGATTCCAACGACATGACTTGGAGAAATTTCCATGCCTTTCTGGATAACAGGAAGACTCATTATGACTTTATAAAGACTCTGGTGCCTCATCTGTTGGATATCATGCCCCCTGATGGTTTCACTGTGTAACAGAAGCAAAAATAGGCAGTGAGTGCTCTGGGAGCAGGGTTAAGGACTTTGGCAAGAAATAATTTCCCAAAATCTGTGTCAATAGGTGATGTATAACATAAGATTCTCATCCCGGCAAGTCCAAAGCTAAAAGTGTAATTGAAATAAACCAAAGTAACAGCAGACCAGGAAACCAGTAAAAAAAAAAACTTCCCATAGTTTATTTTTTGGAAGCTGCTTTCTAGAGAGGAGCTATAGGTTTCCATCTTGATACCTGTCGCTAATACCAAACTGCAGAGGCCTCAGGTGTTGGGAGTGGAAGAAACCTTTGCCTCTTCTTATGACCCACAGGGAAGCAGAACATGAAGGGGGGGTGGGTGGACTTCAGGTAGATCTAGAGGCTGATCCTATGAGAGACATACATTCGTGACAAGCCATGAGGCCAGAAATGCTGTGACTTGAAAATGGCTAATTACCTTCAAAGGGAGGTTGAACTGGAACAGTATTTTAAGGACCTTAAAAAGGTCTGTGTGTGTGTGTTTCAACTGTTTACTGTTTTTTTTGAACATACAATAGGATTCTAGTACGTTTATTTCATCAGCACAAGAAACTTGGGAATATTCCATATTCAAATACATTGAAATAGAGATGTTTAGAGCCAAAAGCTATGTAAATCCCATTTTTTCTTGAAAATGAAGGTCTACGTTCTTTTGACTGTAGCTTTCCTCAATTCCTGTCCCCCATGACTCCCAGAAGTATGAAATTGATAAATATCCATTAATTGTTTACTCTTGGCCCAGCAATTCCACTCAGGAATTTTTCTTGCGAAAACACACAGTCAAGACCAGTATTGCTATGACAGCTTTTACATTGTTTTTACAGCTTGTACTAACAAAGAAAAAAACTGGCAGCAACTTAAATATTGAATTATTAAATCAATTATGATATTCTTATACAGTGGAATACTATGAAGCCATTAATAGGATGGCGGAAATCTATTCACTGATGTGAAAAGATACATGTAGCTTGGCAACATGTACCAATGCTTCAAACAAAGTATATAGACTTTAACCCTTCCTCTCAGGAATTTATCTTCAAACAACAATAATAAAACAAGTCTAGCATGTTCAGCAGAGCAATGTTTACAGTACAATGTTTACTGTTAAAAAATACTGCTGTAACATGAAGCTCTTTTAATTGAGATTGGTTAAAAATATTATAATTATATCATGGAATATCATGCAGGCATTAAAATTATGCTGTAATTTATCTTTGTTACAAAGCAAGCTCACTATAATACGAAGTGGAAAAAATTTACAAAATGGTAATCATTGTATAATTCCATCTTAGTAAAAGTAAAAATATCTATAGGAAAAAGTGTGCATGTGTGTACACACACACATCTCTAAATGTAGAATAGTTATCTCTGGATGGTGGAGTTTTTAGCTATCTTTTTTAATGTTTATTTTTTAATTTATTTTTATTTTATTTCTTTTTGGCTGCATTGGGTCTTTGTTGCTGTGTGCAGGCTTTCTCTAGTTGTGTTGAGCGGGGGCTACTCTTCATTGCAGTGCGTGAGCTTCTCATTACAGTGGCTTCTCTTGTTGCAGAGCACAGGCTCTAGGTACGTGGGGTTCAGTAGTTGTGGCTCAGGGGCTCAGTAGTTGTGGCACATGGGCTTAGTCACTCTGCGGCATGTGGGATCTTCCCAGACCAGGGCTTGAACCCATGTCCCCTGTATTAGCAGGCAGATTCTCAACCACTGTGCCACCAGGGAAGTCCCTGGGAATAATGTTATATACCCAGGGAATAATGTTTATTTTTCTAATAAACATTAATGTATTATTTTTATAGTAAGAAAATACAACAATACTATTTCCATGATTTTTTTAAAAGCACATAAAGACTAAGAATTCATCCTAAAGTGTTTCTCAACCTTTTTCTCATCACCATCCCCTAAGGAGCCTTTTAAAGACATATTTTCCAAATTACTCCTGCCATGAAATTTTAATGCCACAGATATATCATATATCTGTTTATGTACTGTATGTACATCTGCTTTATACATAAAAAGGGTATGATTTTTTTGATCCTCAAGAAGCAATCTACCTTGGGGCAATATTTTTCCTGTTAATAATTATGTTCTAAAAGGACACTAAGAGTGTGTGTGCAGTGTGATTACTTAGTCATCCTAAACTTACTCAGCCTTCTAATTAATTTCTTCTTTTGCCTGATTTATTTTATTCTTTTACATCTACGTGTCATCCAGCACCTCAAAGTATTCTACTGTCCAAATTCTCTTCAGCCTCCAATTTTCCTGAGAGGCTGAGGGTTATCACATGAGTCTGGTAGACTCATACATTCTGTCCAATCTTGCTTCCTGTCCTTTTTAATAGCTGT
Organism: Orcinus orca; assembly: GCF_937001465.1. Classification (NCBI taxonomy): domain Eukaryota; kingdom Metazoa; phylum Chordata; class Mammalia; order Artiodactyla; family Delphinidae; genus Orcinus; species Orcinus orca. Next base: position 6,770,019 of record NC_064560.1, on the reverse strand, counting down.
TATGCCCAATAACAGACCCAATACAAGTTCTGCATTCTAACCTCCATCTGGTCTGCTTTTCAAGGAGAGCTGAAATCCATAGGGCAGGCAGTCAGGAAGAGCAGGCTGGAACCCTCAGGCATAAGCTGAAGTTCTCTCCACAGGCAAACTTTCTTCTTTAAAGAAGCCTCAGCTCTGTCCTCATGCCCTTTTACTTGAGTAAATCAGGCCCACCCAAAATATCAAGGATAACCTCCCTTACTTAAAGTCAACATCCATAAAATACCTTCACAGCAACACCTAGATTCATATTTGAATAACTCAGACTGTAGCCTAACAAAGTCAACACATAAAATTATCACAGTCTATCCTTTGTCTTCTGGACACCCATATGCATCCCATTAAACCTTAAAGACAATAACAAGGTCATACTTCCACCCAAATCTATAGAACTATCCTGTATTCAACCGAAAATACAACGTAGTAGGACTCTGTGGTCATTCCCTCTCCCCCCATGTCCTCCACCTGCCTTTTGTCTGTAGAAAAACTTTAGCCAAAGAATAAGTTTAATCAGAGAAGTAAGAAAATGCAAAAGCAAAGAAAAGGGGTCAAACAGGACAGAACAATAATAGTTTAGTCAGTAAACAAAGTCAAGGACCTTCAGTTCCTCCTTAAGGGCCACAGATAATATTGTGAGCTGTATCCTGTGAGCTGTCTTATAGATACTGAAACCCTCACCAGGTGGAAGAAGTTAACTACACGATGACCAGATGGTAGCCATGAGATAAGCTGCCACAATTCTGAGAGCTGGTCTCAAAGAAATGGGAGCAAACCAACGCTGGAACTGAAGACTAACTGTACTTAAAACAATCAAGATGATGCTGATCAGATCACCGCAGGACCAATGTCAAGATGACGGTGAGAGCTGATGGTGCCGTTTCTGCACGTAGCTCCCTCCCTCCGTGTGTAACAGCTCTTGCCCACTGATGGTCAGTGGGGGAAAGTCAGCCTTTGGACACGAGTCCCCCCACCCCACCCCGCCAGGTTGCTGAAATAAAACAAACTTTCCTCCCCACCAACCTTGCCTCTTTATTGGCTTTAGCGCGGCAAGCAGCTGGACCCACTTTCGCTAACAGTTTTTGGCTCCCAACGCGGGGCTGCTGCACTCTCGCGATATCTGGCTTCTGGGATTCTGCCAGCAGAGCTGCCGCCATGATGACGCGCCGGGGTGGCTGTGAGGAGCCTGATTCCCGTGGCTCGCTGGCCCCGAGAGGGGGTGTTTGAGGGGACGTTCCTAGCAGCTGCCGAAACCGTTTGTTTCGGGGATCCTCCCTGTTTCTCCCCTGCTTGGCACTGGCGGCCAACGTATGCTGTTCCTTGGTGGAACGGAAACGTGCATCTGGACGAGCCGACGAGCTTCAAGACCAAGTAGGTCGACCTGTGTGCACCTGGGCTAACTTCTCTTCCGAGCACAAAGTGCTGTTTGGGCATTTTGCTAATTGGTTTTGATGTGTGTCTGATCTCGGCTGGCCTCAGCCTGCGGCGGCTGGAAGCAGGTTTTGGTTCCCGGCCAGAGATTGAAGTCAGGCCGTGAAAGCGTTGAATCCTAGCCGTCAGACCACCAGGGACCAGTGGCCAGTGACAAGGCCCTGGCCCGTCAGCTGTGTAGAAGTGAATTTCCACGGAGAGACAGAAAGTAGTGAAACAAGTAGAATGTTTATTAGGAAAAAGAGTACGTGTGCATAGGCACGTGGGCGGGCTCAGAGAGAGAGTTGTGCCCACGTGGTAGTTTGAATCACTTATATGGGGCATTTCTTCCAGGTTTCTTTTGGACAGTCATCTTGCTGTGCGTGGTTCTGAGTCCGTAGTTGGTATATCTCAGGGTCCTCGCGTGTGTTTGCACACATCTCTTAGCCAAGATGGATTCTAGTGAAGAGGCCTGTGGGTAGTTGACATCACTTACTATGAGATGATGCCCCCTCTCTTTTGAACTCTGAGGACCCTTTCTGCACAGGTGAAGTTGGGAAGGGCTCCTTGACTTCGAGAAGGAGGAATATGTGGTCTTTTGTCTCTCATCTGGGCAGGACTCAGCTCCTCTTGCCTCCCGCTGCTCAGTCTGCGGCCCATCTGTCTCCTGCCTCATGTCTACCATTGAGGACTGTTTGTGCGAATTGAGCGTCGTTTGGGCATTTTTGCAATTGGTTCTGACATGTGTCTACCGTCAGGGACCGTTTGTGTTGGGGAAGTGTTTGTTTGGGACCCCATATTGGTCATCCTCTCCTCTGGTTTGTGACAGTTCTATCTTCTGGTGTGTGAATGTGTATTCCATTTGTGTGATTGGTATTCTTGTTGCCTTTTGTACAGTGAGAAATTCAGGTTCAATTCATTAAAAAGATTTTAACTGTGAAACTATGACTTTAAAAAAATGATCTTTTTAAACACTGTGTGGCCACCAATAGTATTCTTCAAACTCCAAAAAGATTGGTTAAGATGAAACTCCTTTGAATTCCAGAACTGTTTTTTTTGTTTTGCATATGCAGTTAGAGAAAGCTAGCTTGATAGAATATTTTACTTTCTTCAGTATTCTGACCCTGTGATAATAAAAATATGCCTAGGAGAAATCTTGAAGTTAACTCTTACCATGTCCTTGAAATACAAACACAGCCCACTTTGCCTGAAACTTCAGCCTTGGGTTAATTACTAAAACTTCAAGCCAAGGGGAAATAAAGAGAAAAGAGGGCTTGGGTTTATTAAACACACATCTTGTACCACATAAAAGAGAAATTGTGCTATGAAAAAAAATATATGTTTTTAGAGGTTATGGAATATGTTTTTAAGTTTGCCAATCAGAAAATGCTGGTATAACAGTTCAGTTACTTGTTTCTTGGTTTTGTTAAGGTTTTCAAGGATTAAAAACGTAACATGTAAAAATGATGAGGGAGGCATTTCAGTGTGTAAAGCAAGTTGTATATGTGTTGTTGGCAAGAGAAACTATAAAAAATGGAGATTTTTTGTTGAGGAAAAAAAGGAGAATAATTTTGTCCTAGGGCTGGTTGCTTATGTATGGGAAAAGTAAGGGACAAATTAATGTGGATTCAGAAAGTGATAAAAGGTTCATGAAAAAGGGACTCCAGAAAAAGAATCTTGTACATTGTCAGAATTAAGATTAGATTGAGGGACTTCCCTGGTGGTCCAGTAGTTAAGACTTTGCCTTCCAATGCAATGGGTGCAGGTTCAATCCCTGGTCAGGGAGCTAAGATCCCACATGCCTCATGGCCAAAAACTAATGGGGTTAAAGAACTGGGCTGATAGCAACAGGATGATGAGACACAGATATTAGAGGCCAGGTGGGAGGTATGTAGCCATCAGGAGCCATGTGAGCATGAAGACCTTAGTAAGCGGTAAGATCAAAGGAGAGCCAGGGTGGCCTAGCTCCATGCTTGTTCTACACTGGAAAACCAGTGGCCAGATCTGATGTGTGTGTCTTCCTCTGCAGACCAGGCTCTAAGAGTATTCCACCCCGATACCAGAAGTAGGGGCTTGTTTCCACCAGTTCACCTCCAATATTAGAAACAAAGGCATATGTAATTTTTGCCTTCTTCTCCTTCATTTTCATTCTTTTCTTCTAATAATATTGATAATAATAAAACAACAACAATGGCTTTATCTTGATTAGGAGATAAAATACAATAATTTTGAGAACTAAAACACTTTTGCAGCAGGTCAGCGATGCTCAGGAAAGTTGGGTTAAATTTCATTTTTTAACTCATAATCTATACATATGTTTTAAAAACAGACATTTGTTCTCCTTTCCACATCTCCCAGGGAGAAATGATCACAAACAGAACTTTGCGAAATTCCCTGTGCATCTGTGGGAAGAGGGAAAGAGAGAGGGAAGATGGGGGAGGGGACTGAATTATCACAAAGCAGCTTCTTTCGGCCTTGCCAGGGAAAGCCACAAGAATTTGCCAGAAGACAATCTTCCTGAGGGACTAACTCACTGCTCACTCTTCTCTCATGCCCTGCAGTCTCCTTGTTCATGGTACAGACATTGTGTTCATATGTTCTCTGATGCTTATAGTTGTGAGTTATTTCTATGGATGGGGTTGAAGGACCCAATTAATCATACAGCTCTCTCCTCTGGGCTCTGAAATTAAGAACATGCACAAAAGAAGGGTGGGGAATCAATGTGTGAACTTTTCTTCTCTGCTTGCACCTGTGGCCAAGTGGGCTTCTTAGAAGCAGTTCCTTCTTTAAATTGAACAAACTCACTGCATTCCATGACTGCAGGCTGCCCCCATGGGTGGGTCTACCTGAGTGTGTATTTTGATTGGAAGAGGCAGGATTGAAAAGCGATAAACGCAGCTTGTAGAGGAGTGCCGCCCAAGAGAGTCAAAGAGATGTGCCCTTTATGAGTAGCCATTTTTACTGAGTTCACCAGTCCTGAAGAAAATAGGGAATAATACCTCAGTCTCCCACTGCCTCACCAAACGTAGAGAAGAGCCAGTGAGAAGTGGAGAGCAAGCGACTTTCTCCCACTATTTCCTCAGGAAGGTGGGAGTCTTGGTAAAATTCCCTATTTTATGGGCCAGCAGGAACTTTGGAAAAGGAAGAAAATGATTCTTCTACGGCATACAAGTGTTTCCATATAAATTTAATCCATTTATTCATTCAACAGTTATTGAAGTTTTACTGTGTGTAAGTGATCCAAACACAAATAAGACGAAACACAGTACATCTGTTCACCATTTTGTAATGTAATATCCCACCTCATCCAGCCATTAACTCTCAATTCTCTGCAACCCCAAATGCTAAGCCTATTTGGTCTTTTAAAAGGTGGAGGAAATGCCTACCTGAAAGCATGCCCATTACTGTGTTACCAAAAAAAAGCATTTTACTAATTTGTGTAAGACACAAAGTGGCTGATTTCATAAATATGATACCGTGGGAATCTTCAGTTTCAGAAAGAATCTCTACAGAAGGAAAGGGAAGGAGACCTACTAACCAGGGAAACGTTAAAGTTGATGGGACAGTGGGAGAAAAAGAAGTAAAAACTAGTAAAAACTTATTACCAGGAGGAAGTAGTGGTAGTTCCCCCTACTAGGAAAAACATCAGGCTGGACTCTTGCTGGCAGTGACCTCTATTGTCTCCAAATGTTAATCCCTCTTTCAGCACAGTAAAATCATTGATGTGTATAGTGATTATCCTAACACCAAGAAAAGGCTAACTTATTTAGAGTATTTTTGTTTTCTAAGGGAGTATATAATGTTTTAAGACATTTTATAGGAAAACTATTTAAAAAATAGAAACAACTTTCAGTTTTATGGAATATATGCTCATCTAAAATTATTTCCTGACTGGGCTGAAAAATTAAATATACACGGATCACTTGCACATAGTAAAACTTCAGTAAGTGTTGAATGAATGAATAGATAAAATTGATATGGAAATACTTGTATGCCATAGAAGAATCATTTTCTTTCTTTTCCAAAGTGGCACAACTCTGAAGTCATAAAGGAAAAGTTTAATAATTTTATTATATAAATATTAATATATCTGCATGACTAAAATTCCAGGTAGAGCTGGTTCCTACACCTTTACCAGCACTGAGGCCTGAACATTTCAACTATGTAAAAATGCTTAGAAAGGAATAGAAATATAAAAATAAGATCACATGGCTACCTCTTGATAGTATGGGTAATTTTTTGTTTGTTTATATTTACACTCAGAAAAATTTCTGAAATTATACCATTAATGGGGAAATAAAATTTTTACTTCCTGGATAGGTTTGATTGGCATATGCTTTAAACAAAAGTGTTTTCACAGCTAACCCTTTTCACAATCTTGAAGGTGATCTGGGAGCAAAAAAAAGTGGGGGCGGGCGTCGGACATGGCCCCATAGTTAGGCCCATTCTTTCTGTTAGCCTATTTCTGTAACAATAAAAGAGTGAGCTGAACTATGATGTTCATGAAATTTATTTAAACTAACACAGTGTTTGGAAGGTATACAAATATTCCACTAAAACTAATACTGATATAAAAGCAGAATAGGTGGCTTTTCTTTACGATTCTTGTTGTTTGAGGGAAGTTAATCTTGAAGTCAATTCTTGGGAACAATGTTTACTTGTTAGTAATCAAAGAAATGCAAAGTAAAAAACAATGTGATACCTTCCTTTGCTTATCAACTTGTCATTAATTTAAAATAAAGGTAATCCTTCTGCTTTTGGGACTTCTGTGAATGGGCCCTCTCATCCTCTGATCACAGGAATATAAACTGGGTCTACTTTCAAAGAATAATTTGACATTACAATCACTTTTTATACATTAGAATCCTACCTCTATAAAAAATTATATAGCAAGATCTTAAAAGACTACCCACCAAAATGTTAGTAGTAACCATCTCTGAGTAGTGGGAGGAAATATACTTTAATATTCTTTTCATTTTAAAAAATTATTTCCATAGCAAAACACTGAAATCAACCCAGGTGCCCATCAACGGGAGAATGAATGAATAAACTGTAGAATAGCTACAGAACAGACTCTCATAAGGTAGCCAAAATGAACTACTACAGTGACATGTAACAATATGGCTAAATTTTAGTTAATTGTATTAAATGAAAAATTAAGTTGAAAAGGATTGTGTTTAGCATGGATCCCTTTTTTACATTTAACAACCTTAAAAACATTAGGAAATATATATGTGTATCAGGGCTTTCCAGAGAACCAGGACCAGTAGGATGTTTGTATATACAGGAGGCGATTTCTTATAAGGAATTGGGTCCTGTGGTTATGAAGTCTGGTAAGTCCAAAATCTGCATGCTGGGCTGCAGGTTGGAGACCCAGGAGAGTCGATATTCCAGTCTGAGTCTGAAGGCAGTCTGCTGAAGAACTTCCCCTTGCTTGGGGAGGCTGGTCTTTTTTGTTCTATCCAGACCTTCTGCTGAGTTGGATGAGGCCCACTCACATTGGGGAGGGCAATCTGCTTCACTGAAAGTCCATCAATGTAAATGTTAATCTCATCCCAAAACATCTTCAAAGAAACACCCAGAATAATGTTTGAACAAATAGCTAATCGCCCTGTGGCCCAGCCAAATTGATACATAAAGTTAACCATCACAATGTGTGTGTATATGTATATATATAAAACACACACACACGTATATAAAGGCAAGGAAAACATACAAAGAAAAGCAAGGTAGTGATAAATACTAATTCAGGATGATAAGCATCTCAGCTGGGAAGAGGCAGGGTGATGAGCTGGGGAGAAGACCATGCAGGTGTGGTCAGGGTCCTACCTCTTGTTTCTGGTGGTGTGTTCATGAGTGACTACATTACTTAAAATAGTAAAATAAAATAAGCAGGCCATGCTAGATCAACAATGAGTATGTGTGTCAGGAGCAAAGGATTAATCAACCTATTCTGTACACCCAAGGTCACAAACTTTTTTCTATATTTTTCTAAATTTTCTACAGTGAGTGTGTATCTCTCTCTCTCCTCTTTTTTTTTTTTGCCAGATGAAACCCTAATACGTAGCTTTAAAAAAAATCCTGTGACATACAGAAGTGTTTATTGCCTAAATATCTAAAATTTGGTATTTGAAATTCTGCCATTCGTTTTATAGTTCATAAAAATACTATCAACACCCGGAACCTGGGGGCTCCCACCTGTACATGTTTCTGGAGCAAGATGGTGGACTAGGTTCTTCTTGTCCTCTCATTCCATTTCTTTGAGGTAAAGTCCCTCGGCAATGACAGAGGGGCTGTATCCGAGTGCTTATCATTGTCACTGACTCATGTGGGGACCCTGAAGCCCCTCACTCACTTCCCTGTCAGCCTTTTGCAGAGATAGGTGCTATTGAATCCCACTGTCCTTGATCTGCTTAGAACACTTACACTTTACAGAGGATACATTTACTCCTCAAGAGTGAAAAGGAAAAAAAAGCAAAGTATAAAATCACTAGTCTAAGATAACATAAATCATAACTATGTAGCAAAAATACATTTTCTTTCCTAGTTCAGATTTCCAAGAAAAACAAAGAAGGGAAGAAGCTATGCCACCTGTTTTCCTTTGTTCTCTCTTTAGCAGATGTTAATCTCTCTCTCTCATAGGTGTACACACTTAAAATAAGACACATTCATGATGTAACTTAATTTTTAAAATGCTGATTATAAATAGATCTGAATCTGTGTGTACTGGATGTAAAAGAACTGTGAAGCCCCCAGGAGACAGCAATTTGCATGCAAAATGGTGATTGCCACTGGGGATTCTTCCAGAATTCAAGGAATTAAGAAAATCCATTCCATCTCGGTGTCCAGTTGCCTATAGGGGCTGTGTTTCTCCAGCAGATATAGGATGGTCAACCATGTCCAAATGAGGTCTGCCATGGTTCAGGCCACATAGCAAGACTATTCCAGCGAGTTAACCTGCTTTTAAAATAAAATCTCAGATTGTGGTCTCTTAGGTGTCAACATGGGCTGAGGGTTCAGCCCTGTAGAGAGGAATTACACTTGCTTCTCTTGGTGCCTTTCTAGAAGAAAGTTCCTGGCTTGCAGTTTTCCAGACTGCAAAGAGAGTGGAGTTATGTCCCACCTTTGTGCAGGGCTTCCTGTGGCCACAATGACGGGGAGCCATCGACCCCTTTGTACTCACAGTTATGTTCCCTCACAATCGTCCTGCCAGGGCAGTGCCTTTTCTCACTGATGCCTTCTCTGAGGCTCTAGCACTACACGATCTATGAGCAGGGACAAGGGAAGGTTGTGACGTGACTTCCTACCCTGCAAGAGCTCCCAGCTTTGTCATTCACCTTCCCTACTCTGGGTCACCTGTTATCAGTAAGGGCCCCAAGGTAGCAGGTGGTCTCAGTGTCCACCTACCCTAAATGGACTTGTGTTCCTGCTTTCTTCCTGGTCTTAGAAATTGACCTCATTATCTTGTGAGTTCATTTGTGCACTCAAGAGGGTGATTTTTATTTTTGACCTAGCATTTTCAGTTTGAAGGTTTCAGGCTATCTTGTCCACATCATATTTCCAGAAACTGAAGTCCTATTCTGTGGATCTATTCTTTTTCAATTCTGATGTTTGCTTGGTGATGGGCACCATGGACTTCTTAAATGCTGCCTTAGGAATTGAGGAAATAAACAAGGATGGCAGTTGGATTAGAAAGGGTCAGGCACAGGGAGACGTGAGCAAGAAACAGAGTCTACAGTTACTAGGCGGTTGGGATAGTTGGGTGGTGGCCATGTAGTGTGTGTGTGGGCGTGATGTAGGGGGAGGGGTGATGTTTGCAGCAGGAGAGCAGATAGTAGATGTCAAGTTCTTAGAAGACAGCCTGGCAATTGTCTCTGTTCCATAAAAGGCAGCCACTGGGCTTGCTGCGATCACCTGAGTGAAATGGCATGGATGCTCAGGAGGCAGAGAGGTAGAACCTGCCATAACCTCAAGAAGAAAACAAGGGGCTGGATGACTCACCTTAGAAGGAGATGTGGGAGTGTGTTTAGGAAGGAACAATAGAGCATCTAGCAATGGAGAGACAGAAGCGCATCATGGAAACCATACCAAATTGGACAACAAAACACGTGTATTCAAGCCATGGATCTGCAACTAGTGAGACCCTGTTATTATTATTATTTTTTAAAATTTTATTGAAGTGTAGTTGATTTACAATGTTGTATTAATTTCTTCTGTACAGCAAAGTGACTCAATTATACATATTCTTTTTCATATTTTCCATTATGATTTATTATAGGATTTTTTAAAGATTTTTAAAAATGTTGACCATTTTTAAAGTCTTTATTGAATATCTTACAATATTGCTTCTGTTTTATGTTTTGGTTTTTTGGCTGCAAGCCATGTGGGATCTTAGCTCCCTGACCAGGCATTGAACCGGCACCCCCTGCATTGGAAGGTGGAGTCTTAATCACTGGCCACCAGGGAAGTCTCTATCAAAGGATACTGAATATAGTTCTCTGTGCTATACAGTAGGACCTTGTTGTTTATACATTCTATATATACTAGTTTGCATCTGCTAATCCCAAACTCCCAGTCCTTCCCTCCTCCAACCCCTCCCCCTTGGCAACCACACGTCTGTTCTCTATGTCTGAGAGACCCTGTTATTTTTATAAAATTGATCATGCTGAGCTCCAGATGTCAATAAGCTACCTAGGCTACAGGGTAATTTAGGATGGTGATAAAGGACATGGGCTTTAACTTTGGAAAACAGCATGAAATTTCCTCAAAAATTAAAAATAGCATGACCATATGATCCAGCAATCCCACCCCTGGTATTCATCCAAAGGAAGTGAAATCAAGAGTCTGAGGAGATGGCTGTACTCCCACGTTCACTGCAGCATTATTTACAATAGCCAAGACGTGGAAACAACCCAAGTGCCCGTCAATGGATGAACGGATAGAGAAGATGTGATGTATTATATATATATATAATACATCCATATATATGAATATTATTTAGCCATGAGAAAGAAGGAAATCCTACCATTTGTGACAACATGGATGGAATTTGAGGGCATTATGCTAAGTGAGATAAGTCAGGTGGAGAAAGACAAATATTGTACATCACTTCCATGTGGAATCTAAAAAAATAACTCATAGAAGCAGAAAGTAGAATGGTGGTTACCAGGGGCTGGGGATGGGGGGAACAGAAGAGGTGGTTTTTAAGGGTACAGCCTTAAAACTGGTAGATAAATCAGTCCTGGAGAGCAAATGCACAGAATAGAGATTATAGTCAACAATACTGTACTGTAAACTTCAAAGTTGCTAAGAAACCAAATCTTAATTGTTCCCACCCCAAAAAAGAAATGATAATTACATGACATGCTACAGGTGTTAGCTAACACAGGTGGTAATCATATTGCAATACACAAATGTATCAAATCAACATGCTGTGTACCTTAAACTTAGACAATGTTACATATAATTATATCTCACTTAAAAAAAGAAGAGCATGGGTTTTGGAGTCAGGCGGACCTGAACTTCAATTTGCTCATCTATAAAACTGGATTAATGATCTCTCCCTCTTAGGGTATTATGAGGATTCACACGACGACTGCCAAACTGTTAATAATTTTAAAAAAGGATCTTTTATCATCTTTTTCAAGTTGGTGGAAATTCAGGAATCAATGATGAAAATGCAAGGTATTGGTTTAAGGTGGCAGCTAGAGCAAGATTTTCATCACTTTGCTTATATGTTCCTTTTGTCATTGCTTTTCTTGGCCATTTGCTTTGCCCTCAGCACTTAAACTGCTTTTTCTTTTATGCTTTCTCCTAATGCTAAAACTTGTGAAGTCTGGACCGTATGTTGATGCACATACTCCATTGATTATTGGTATTATTCTATCGGTCCTTTGCATTTCTGTTGATCCCAGAATATCTGTTTTAGATTTGACGTTTTTACTGGACAGAGATAAGACGTGCAAGCTTACTTTACTTTCTTAACTTATTGTATAGGGTTTTATTTTTCAGTGTTCCTGAGTCACAATTTCCTTTAACCAGATTCTCTGCAGGAGGATAGTACTGTAATTTCTAATAAAAGGGAATTTAAAGAACTATTTATTGATTTATTCATTCATTCATTTAAAAAGTAGTTGTTGAGACTTCCCTGGTGGCGCAGTGGTTAAAAATCCTCCTGTCAATGCAGGGGACACGGGTTCGAGCCCTGGTCCGGGAAGATCCCACATGCTGCGGAGCAACTAGGCAGCAACTAACAACTAACAGCAACTAAGCCTGTGTGCCACAACTACTGAGTCCGCGTGCCTAGAGCCCATGCTCTGCAACAAGAGAAGCCACCGCAGTGAGAAGCCCGCGCACCACAACGAAGAGTAGCCCCCACTCACCGCAACTAGAGAAAGCCCACACGCAGTAACGAAGACCCAACGCAGCCAAAAATAAATAAATAAAATAAATGAATTTATTAGAAAAAAAGTAGTTGTTGAACTCTTACTATGCTAGACTGAGAGTAGGAAGACAAGACAGGTTCCTTTTCCTCAAGATGCTTAGTGTCAAGTAGAGGAAAGGAACAAAGGAATATACAAAAGAAGCTTCCAGTTGGATCAAAGAAAAAGTCCAGGGAGATTGTCATTATTAGTTTCTGTCCTTTTCTGAATGAAATCTTAGCTTTGGAAATACTATTTGACTTAGTGTAATATAATTACACAAATACATCTTCAAGACCTACTAGGCTGAATACTTGAGGATGAATAAGACAATGCCCTGATTTTCAAGGAGTCCAGGGGGCTGGTGATGTGGATTTAGATTTCCTTGTACACCCACCCTGGCCCCTGCCCCATGGTTAACTGACAGGGTTCTTGGGTAAGCAAAATTGAAGGAATCTAGGATGGCCTACAGAGAATCATTAAGTACTCCAGGAATTCCCCTTGTGCTATCCTCCATAAAATAGAATATTTAAGAGTTCCTTCGCTTCACGTGTCTTGATGAATGATTATTGAGATAAGATGTGTTCCTCTGAAATGGAAAATGTTGTTTATATTTCCTGCTGGAATTGACTGACAGTAATTTCAGTAGCTGCTCAAATTCTGGCTGATTTCTCCTGAGTGGATTCTTTTGTTTTGATGGCTCTCCTTATGTAAACCACCTTTATTATCTTTGGAGAGTCTGTTACAAGCAAAATTACTTGTTAACATTAGGATAATTCCTTATTCCACTTGGAAGGGAACTTTCTGCTGATCTCCTTCCTTTTTGCATCTAAGAATTAAAGAGCACAGAGCTTGCCCTGGAATTGTAGAATTCATCTTTGGAAAACTGTAAAACATGGAATGTTTCTATTGCCTCACAGGAATTCAGCGTGTTCCTCAAAACACATTTTTTATTACAGGGAATTTCCTGTTTTTTTCCCTAAATTAAAGCATGGGTTTTCCTCTTAAACCAGTAACATACTCAAGTTTTTTCATTTAATTTAATTATGAAATAGTATCTCTTCTGTTGTTAGATGATTCAGTATTTACTTTAAGTTCTTTCTGAATGAAATCAAAACAACTGCTTTGATTCACTCACACAAATGGTAATCTGTGAATGAAAGAAAGCAAATTAGAAAACAAAGAAACCAAACCAAAGAAACACACAATTGTTTTGGCAGTTTTTGCCACCATCCCCCAAACCTGGCTTCTTAAAATTTTCACTTTCCAGATAACACTGAGTTTTCCTAAATGGGACATAAAGAAGGTTCTGCACCCAATTCTGACATAGGGATTTCCCCAGCCACTACAAATTCTCAGACCCCAATTGTGTATCTCTTGGGCTGCACCCCACAGGCCTATGAGGCCTGGGCTTGCCCGGCTTCAAGGCTGATGAAAGAGCCTGGAATTAGCAACAGAGTCATCAATGGTTTAATGGATGGGGGAGGGATCTTACACTTCTGAAGCAAGATCCTGGAGCAACACCCTACCTTGTGCGGGGAAGGTGGGCAGAATATGGTGTCAGTCTTCGCTCCTGGGGTGAAGGGGAGATTACCAGTTACAGGGGAATTGACCTCAGGTGGGCTCATTAGTTACCAGGGAAACCGGTTTAGGAGCATGCCCCTCACGGCCCCTTTGCTAACAATCATCAGCTGGGCCTGGGGCAAGCACCAGGAAGGTCAGTCATGTGAGCAGGGGTAGGTGAAGCAGGTTGTACAGATTGCAAGAGAGCAGCCATCTTGAGTGGCCTGAGGGTACTAGTATCCTATAATTGAGTTCAATTCTGACATTATCTGCCGAAAGATAGGTCTCTCAGGTTAAAGGCTCAGTCCTACAAGATCCCCCCAACCAGCCCCTTTCAGACACCAGTCATAGGCCCAGGTTATCACCTGTGCTTCTGATTGGCGATAAATTGGAGGTCCCACCAACCTCCTCCTTGGGTTTGATAGATTTGCTAGAGCAGCTCACAGAACTCAGAAACATTTTACTTACTCGATCACCAGTTTATTATAAAAGGATATAACTCAGGAGCAGCCAAATGGAAAAGATGCAGAGGAGAAAGTATGGGGCAGGGCCTGAAGCTTCCATGCCTTCTCCAGGCTCAGCACTCTTCCAGAACCTCCACCCAGAAGCCCTCCAGACTGTCCTTTTGAGTTTTTATGGAAGCTTCATTACACAGATATAATCAATTAAGTCGTGGGCCATTGGTGATTGATTCAACCTCCAGCTCTTCTCTGCTCCTCAGAAACCAGAGAGTGGGAGCGAAAGTTCCAACCTTCTATTTGTGGTTGGTTCCCCTGGCAACCAGCCCCCATCTTTAGTGGCCTTCCAAAAATCACTACATTATTAAAAACTCCAGTGTGATTGAAATGGACCTGTTACGAATAACAAAAGACACATTAAATATATTCACTTATAGGAGTTAGAGTTTCTCTATTCTTTCCCCGCTTTGAAGGAGAAAGGATTTAAGGATTGCTTGGATTAACTAATGGATTTTTGTTATGTGGATGGCAGGGGAGTTATAGAGGATTGGGAAAAGTCTAGAGAAGTTTAAATTTAGATACATAAGAAAAGACATAGAAACTTGGTAAGATTAAAATATCTCAGAAGAGTTTGGAGGAGCTTTTCATTTTTTATTTTGAGGGAGGGAGAGGAGGAAATGGAGAGGTGGTAAGCAGTTGCCATGAGGTGTGGAATTTTAGGGAAGGCAGTGGCTTAAAAGTTTTAGGAAGTTTTTATGTGTGTCGTACAATGTAATTTCTCCTTTCCTGTCTCCTCATGAGTCATTCAAGAAAGACGTATCTTTTCTAGGCTCTTTGGAGTTGGAAACACTCCTTCTCACTGTGTCATCCTGCTAAGACCAGTTCCAAGGTAGCCTGATTTAATGAGTTTTTGATTGGGGTCCTCCTGTGTATTAGTCTGTTGAGGCTGCCATAACAAAATACCCTGGATGGTCGGCTAAACAACGGAAATTTATTTTCTCTATTTTCTAGAGGCTACAAGTCCAAGATCAAGGTGCCAGTAGGGTTGGGTTCCACTGAGGTCTCTCTTTTTGGCTTGCATATGGCCGTGGTCCTGCTGTTTCTTTATATGGCTGTGGCAGAGCACGCCCCTGTTGTCTCCCTGTAAATGCTAATCTCCACTTCTCATGAGGACACTTACCAGATTTGATTAGGGCTCACCATAACAGCCTCGTTTTAACTTTTATTACCTCTTTTAAGATGCTAGCTCCCAAAACACTCACATTCTGAGGTACTAGGGGTTTAGAACTTCAACATATGAATATTAGGGAAACAAAATTCAGTCCATAACATCATCTATGGAAGGAATATGTAGATCATAGAATTCTAGGGCATACTTTGGCTTATTACTTCAGGAATATGAACGGTTAGAGCTAGGAGAAATGTTAGACTATTTACTCTCACTGTATTGATAAGTAGTATATAGCAGTAAAAAATTATGAATTGCCTTAGTTCACCCTGTTACAGCTCTGTTTCCACCACTGAGATTTTGAATATTTTATTTTTCATAATTCAACTCAGTCATTCTTACTTTCCATGATTCCTTTTTCTGACTAGATCACATAGTTTGTCACTTTGTGCCAGCTCCCCGACCGTGAGTTATTTTTCATTGAAATTTGGATATTTGTATTTACTTTTGTAAATTTTCACAAGCTAAAGGATTTTGGATCAAGTCTTCAGGAATTTCTAGACAACCTAAGGTATACACTAAAAAATTCATTAAACTTTTGGATCGGGGACCAGATAGAAAAAAAATGCTCCTTAGTGTATGTATTATTTACCTCATAGGAAATGCTTATCTCAGGCAGTTTATTCCCATGGAGTGGGGGGAATTTTAACTTGATTCCCCAGGAGGGAAAAATATGGGAGGAACCACTCTCTGTCCCTTCACCTGCGGGAGGTATTGATTTATCTGATCAATGAGATAAGAAGAAAGAACCAAGGATGTATAACTTGGCTCCTTCTTGTTTTTCTGGCTTACTTGTCCACAGAGAAGGTTTATTGGTTTCTGCCCCAGTTTTCCATGAGGTAAGCACACATGCTCCACCTTCTAGATTATGGGATCATTTCCCTCTTTCCTCACTATTGTGGTCCAGTAAGTGTTAGGCTGCAATTCGGAGGAAAGATACCTGTTCTGCAGATGAAAACTCCCCCTTGGGAAGTTGTCCTGAGGTCTAGTCTTCAGGTGGATTATTAGAGATCTGCTTATCATCTTAGGTTAGTTTTCTTTTTCTTCCACTCTAATCTTATTAGGAATAAAGTTAATATTTTGATCTCATGTCTCTAATTACTATATGCATTCTTAATTTCTGCCTGAATTTATGTATCGGGGAAACCGTCTGATTATTTATCACCCTTAAAACCAGAACAATTTAAAAGAAAGCAAACAAACTTCTATGCTTCTATTAAAAAAGACATCAGGTTCAAGAGGCATTGTGATCCCTGATCAGGGTAAATATAAAGGAAACCATATGTAGGCACAACGCAGTAAAACTGCTGAAAAAAACAAAGCTAAAGGGAAATACCAAAAAGCAGCTGGAGGTGATAAAACATAACCTCAAAGAAGGAACAATAAGAATGACAGCTGACCTCAAAGCAGAAACAATGGAAGCCATAATTCAATGAACAACATCTTCTTGGTGATGAAAGAAAATAACTGGAAACCTTCAACACTATATGTTGTAAAAAAAAATCCTTTTCAAATTATTATGGAATAAAGATACTTTTGGAGAGAACTTATTATCAGCAGAACTGCACTAAAATAAAAAACAAGACTAATAAAATGTATTAATCTCTGGCAAGAGCAAGAAAAAAAATGGGAGAGAGAAAGAAAGAGAAGGCACAACCAATACGAGAAATAAAAAGGAAATCTAACTATAGTCTTATAAAGTATAAAAAGATGCTAAGAGACCATTATGAACAACTTTCTACCAATAAATTCAACAAATAAGACAAATACCTTGAAAAACAGAGCTTACCCAAACTGATGGAATAAGCAATAGAAAAACTAAATAGTATTATACATGTTAAGTAATTGGAATCTATGGAATCTATCATTTAAAACTTTCCAACAAAGAAAAATCCAGGCCATACGGTTTTACTAGTGACTTATTCTAAACATTTAAGGAAGAGATAATACTAATGTTACACAAATTCTACCAGAGAATAGAAAAAGAGGTAATGCTTTCCATCTGTTTTTAAAAAATGAGGCCAGTATAAACTTGATGCAAAATATGACAAGGACTATAGAAGAAAAAACAATTAGAGACTGATCCCTTTCATGAACACAGGAGCAAAAAAATCCAAAACAAAACTCTAGCGAATTAAATCCAATTATAAAAAGAAGCATACTGAATCCTGACCAAGTGAGGTTTATTTCTGGATTGCAAAATGAGCAAGAAATTAAAAAATCCAAATAACTCAACAAATCAACACAATTAAGAAGAAAAACCATATGGTTATAATATGTACAGAAAAAACATTTGATAAAATTTATGAGTTGAAAATCCCTCGGTAACATAAGAACAGAAGGGGACTTCCTTCATCTGGTAAAGGGTATCTACAAAACTCAACAGCTAACATACTAAAGGGTGAAATGGTGAATGCCTTCCCCCTGTGGTGACCTATCCACTAACCCCATTTCTATTCAACATTGTACTGGAGGTCGTGGCCAGTGCAACAAGGAATAGATTGAGTATAAAAAAGGAATAACTGTATAAAGATTATAAAGGAAGAAGTAAGCTGCCATTATTCACATATTACATGGTTATGTGTATCAAAAAAATCTACAAGAGTATCTAAGCAACCCATTGGATTTATGTGAATTTAACAAGGTTGTTGGATGTAAATTCAGAATATAAACATCAGTCGCATTTCTACATGATAGCAATAAACAATTAGAAAACGATATTAAGAATAGAATTTACACTAACACAAAAATGTAGAATACATAGGAATAAATCTAAAAGATGCCCAAGATGTCTGCACTGAAAACTACAAATTATTACTGAGAGAAATTAAAGAAGGTCTAAAGAAATAGAGGAATATGCCACGTTCATGGCTTGAAGACTCAATATGTTGTCAGTTCCTCCCAAATTGATCCACAGATGCACTGCAACCCAATAAAAATCCGAACAGAATTTGGTTTTGGTGAAAATTGACAACTGATTCTAAAATTTATGTGGAAATGCAAAGAATCTAGAATGTCCAAGTCAATCTTTAAAAAGAAGTATGTAAATGAATACTAATACCACCAGAAATCAATTTATTATAAGGTTATAATATCAAGATAGAGGGGTGGTATTGGCATAGGGAAAGTCAAACAGATCAGTGGAACAGAATAGACTGTATAATCAGACCTAAACATACTATTACCTGATTTCTGAAGGATCTCCACTGAAACTCAATAGGAAAAGGACAATCTTATGAAAAAATAATGCTCGATCAAATCTATATCAACATGAAAAAAAGTATCATCCCTATCTTGTACTGTATCCCCAAATCAATTCCAGCAGGATTGTATACCTAAATATGACAGGTTAAAGAAAAAGCTTTGAGACAACAACATAGGATAATATCTTCATGACCTTTGAATAAGGAAAAATTTCTTAAACAGGATATGGCAATAGACAAACGGGCTTGAACAGGCACCTCCGAAAAGATTATATCCAAATAAACATGTGCTCATTTCATCAGTAAGCAGGGAAAGTAAAATCAAAACCACAATGTGGTACCATTGGATAAATGCCCAAATGGTCAAAACTAAAAAGGCAAATGGTGTCAAATGTTGGTGAGGAAGTGGAGCCATTGCTTCTCTCGTGTCTCCTATGCTGTTGGTGGGGATATAAATTCCAACAGTCGTTTTGGGAAACCACCAGCATCTTCTAAAGTGAAACGTGGTCATCCCCTGTGACTAGGTGACCATGTTCTGGTTTTCCGTGAACAGTTTGGGGTTATGCATATTTTCTCAATGCTTTTAGTTTAGCACTTGTCCTGTACTTTTTCATTTTTTAACAAAATTTTGTCACTAATTGCTGTACTCAAATAAGGCAGGGAAAGTTTGGTGGACTTCTACTTGATTCTTCCAGCTGTCGCCAGAATCTTGTCTAGTAGTGTGGGACACATATGCAGCAAAGAGAGTTCATTCTGAAACATAGTGTTGAATCTTTAAGGCAACCAGAGATAATACACTTTCTGGGACACAAAAGTCCCAGGGATGGCTCTTTCCAGTTTTAACTTGTAGTGAAAGCTCTTGACACTGCTGCCCCTGCTGGCTGTTTGGTGTAATACCAGCCAATTGTTGCAGGAGCCTTAGGCATTGGCCTGAAAGAAGCATGGGGCCAGTAAGCTGCCAGCTGGTATGGTCAGCGGGAAAGTTGACAAGCTATAGGTTAGATGTATTTGAATTTAGGTGCAGAGAGTAGAGGCGGAGAAAATAGAGTGAATCAAGAATAGTCTAAATACTCTTACTATTGTGGTTTTACTATGTATTGTATGATATAAATCTACGATTGTTCATTGTTTATGCCATTATTTGGTAATGTGTTTTTTATTTCACAATAAATTTTCTTGGTAGTAGTGAGCTCAAATGAATGGTAGTGCATATTTAATAAGAAATTAAGTACTGCTTCAGTTTCTCAAGGAAGGTGTTGATATATGTATTATTTTCCAAAATATTTGTTGACATCAGTTATCCATCCTGGGGCAAAGTGATATCACTGCCCACATGAGAACCAGAAGACACAAATGGACCTACAAAATGTCTGCACATACATTGAGGCAGTAGTTATTTGAGGAAGTATGTAAGCAGCCACAAAGGGGGACTTTACATGTCATTTCATAAAGCATGGCTTTTCATTAAGATGAAATGGCCATTGCAAATTAATTTTGCTCATTAAATTTCACATTTTCTTGTGCAGACACAAAATGCAGAGTGATAGCTGTCAGTGTGTTTGCTGCATGAGCAGAACAAGAACTTTTCAAAAGGTTAAATAACAGTTTTATAGCAGTGCTATTGATGCCTCAAAGAGATTACAAAAGTGGCTGAATTTTCATCTCTAATTCATCGAGTCAAAGTGAAACTTTTAAAATTCATTCCATCAAAGGGAAGATGTATGACGTGATGGTGAATGCTACTATAGATTCATTTCAAACATTCAACACTAAAGATCATATTTCTGTGGTGATAATACAAATATGAATTTTGATAGAATATTGCATTGAGATAAAAGCATATTAAAGTAAGAAACCTATAGAGTAGAAATGTATTTGGAATTGGTTGTAGTGCACATACATTTTGTTAATGTGTCAAAAAATGGCCTTTTGTGCGTCAAAGGACACCATCAAAAGAGTGAAAAGACGACCCACGGAGAGGGAGAAAATATTTGCAAATCACATATCTGATAAGAGATTAATATGCAAAATATATAAAGAACTCCTACAACTTAACAACAACAAAACAACCCAGTTAAAAAATGGGCAAAAGTCTTACATTTCTCAAAGAAGATGTATACATAGCCAATAAGCACATAAAGACATTCTCAAAATCACTAGTCATTAGAGAAACACAGATAAAAACCACAGTGAGATACCATTTCACACCCACTAGGATGGCTATTATAAAAAAATAAAATGGAGGATAACGAGTGTTGGTGAAGATGTGGAGAAATTGGAATGCCGTGCATTGCTCATGAGAAAGTAAAATGGTACCGTGGTTGTGGAGAACAGTATGGCAGTTGCTCAAAAAAATTAAATAAGAATTTACCATGTGATCCAGCAATTCCACTTCTGGGTACATACCCAAAAGAACTGAAAGCATGGACTCAAGTAGGCACTTGTATACCAATATTCATAGCAGCATTATTTATAATAACCAAAAGGTAGAAACAACCAAATAATTAAAAGCAGAATGAATAAATAGATTAGGTCTCACCTATGGCTCCACATTCAGACCACATTTCCAAGGATTCCTCCCTCAGTCTCTAAGGCACACGGCTCACACCTTCCTTTGGAAGTTATGAGAACCCGAGGTCCGTGCCTTCTTCTTGCCTCTTCCTCGTCCAGATGGAGCCCCAGACATAAAGCTGAGTGCCAACTCAATTTTCTGAGCAGTCATTGCTGTGGTTTCCCCTCTCTTTACAGTCCTTTTCTGAACCACGAAAGACGCAGTTTTGCAATGAGACATGTGGCCAGGCCAGATTCCGCTTCCGTCCTTGGGGGGCAGCTGGTACTGTGCTTTAGCATTTTGACATCCCTAGGGACCAGCTCAGTAAATAAAAGGATTAAGACAGGCTTGCAAGGAAGAACTTAAATTTTCCTCACCAAATGACTCGTATTCTCTTTCCCGACTTCAAACACGACTCCTTCCCTCACACTTACTAGTGACAAAACCACGGCATCAGCATCCTCTGTTGGCCCCCCGGGCGGAGAGGAGGATGTTCCCCAACTTGGCTCAGGCGTGGGAGAGGAGGGAGGGGCTGCAGGGAACCCCCATCCCTGCCCTTCCTCCCCCAGGGCTTTCAGAAGTGATGCTGCTGTTCTCAAGTCGCCATAAGAAACATGTTAGTGATGACTTAGCATCCCTTTCAGAGATGGAAAAATGAATGTGGGAGGAGGTGAGGTGGTAAAGCCAGGTCTGAGTTGTGTCCTGGAGCCTGAGCTACTGCAGCCGCTTCCCAGCGTCTGTCAGCTCCGCGGGGCCTTGTTGGGATGGGCTCAGGTGGGAGAGTTTACACCACTGCCCCTGGCAAAGGCTGCTTACCTGGGCTCTCCCCTCCCTGGAAAGCTGTCTGCCTGCCTGATGCCTTAATCCCACTTTATGCCGCACAAGTGTGAAGTAAAATACATTTACGGCTGTCTTGTTACGAGGAGTATTACAGTAGTGTGGTAGTTAAACCCGAAACAAGACAAAACCTCACCATTTGATGTACGACCTTTACAGTATTGCTTTGTTACATGGTCCACCTTCGTATTTTAATTAAAGAATAAATAAAAGAAAATGAGATCATTGTACAGGTTCTTCTGAGGCATTGTGTTTATGCTGGACTTCAGCCTACTTTTTCTGTGCATTAAGACATTTCCCAAGTTTCTGTGTTAAATTATCTAGGGCTCAGTAGATGGCGCTGCTACACTGTCTTTTTGGTCAGATTTACTTTCTGGGACACTAATGAAAAACGCGCAATATGATTGGAACAGGAGTTGGGAGGGAAACCCAGATTTCTTAACCTAGTTCTAGGCAGATACCAAGATTCTAAGTCTCATTTTTTTCCAAACTCTTGAAAATTCTGCACCTCGAGTAAATAGAGATATCGTGAAAACATTCATTCCTTGGGTATTTATCTTTAAAAAAATTTTTATTGACGTCTGGTTGATTTACAATGTGTTAATTTCTATGGTACAGCAAAGTGATTCATATATATATATATATATATATATACACACACACACATACATTCTTTTTCATATTCTTTTCCATTATGGTTTATCACAGGACATTGAATATAGTTCCCTGTACTCTACAGGAGGACCTTGCTGTTTGTCCATTCTCCGTATGTTAGTTTGCCTCTGCTCATCCTTGGGTACTTATCTTTGATATCTTTTATCTGAGAATCTGAAGGGACTCTGCCAATATTTTCTCTCCAGGTCTTAATTTAGGTGGGGAGACGAATCCCCTCACAAATCCTTTACTGTTCTTTTCGCCCATAAAACAACAAGGTCCAGAGAATTCGTGTTTCTTGACAAATTAAATTCTTACTTCCAGAAAGCTGCCTTTTGATTTTTTAAAAAATTTATTTTTTATAAATTTATTTATTTATTTTTGGCTGCGTTGGGTCTTCGTTGCTGCACACGGGCTTTCTCTAATTGCGGTGAGTGGGGGCTACTCTTCGCTGTGGTGCGCGGGCTTCTCATTGCGGTGGCTTCTCTTGTTGCAGAGCAAGGGCTCTAGGCACACGGGCTTCAGTAGTTGTGGCGCATGGGCTCAGTAGTTATGGCTCGCGGGCTCTAGAGCTCAGGCTCAGTAGTTGTGGCGCACGGGCTTAGTTGCTCCATGGCATGTGGGATCTTCCCAGACTAGGGATCGAACCCGTGTCCCCTGCCTTGGCAGGCAGATTCTTAACCACCGCTCCACCAGGGAAGTCCCCTGTGTTTTGATTTTTGAAATATCACTGACGCTGTAAGAAATGAGGCAAGCTCTCTGGGATGAGTGAACGAATATGTAACAAGCTGCCTGCAGCAGCCATCCACAAGGCCCATCACTGGGGCTGGACTAACTGAATCATCCAATTTAATTTTTTCTTTTGTCTTATTGTTAAATTTTCAGGGACACGAAATAGGAGAGATAATAATATACATACACGCACCTACCACTCAGCTAAATAGAGAAAAGATCATGGGCACACTCAAACACTCTATGTATTATTCCCACCTGGCATTCGCTGCTCTCTTCCCCAGCGGTATTTAGACTTCAGTTTTTCCGTTTGTGTCTTTGTTATCTACCCTCTTGTCTTTTTGCAAGTTGCTTTTTCTCGTTCAACATTATGCTTTGGAAAACTATCCGCGTTAACACCTAGTTTATTCATTTTGACATTTGCACAGTGAGTGAATTCTCCACACTTTGCTTAAACCATTCTTCTGCGGATGCATATTTATATCCCTTCCAATTTCTAAATTATTGCAGACAACATGAGTTCTTGTTTATGTGTGAGAGAGTCCTATAAACCTTTATATTTTATGCACCTTAAATATTTCATAACAACCACAAAACATAAAAAACCAGCATCTACAGTCATTGCAGCCAGATTAGTTTCATGTTCCCTCATTCAGTGTAGTTTGTGTTATTTCTTATAGGAGTTGATGATTTTAAAATATTAGAAGGCAGTAGACTGGAAGTTAAAAAGCCATTTAGAGAGTAATTCAGCCTCTCTTGAGTTTGTTTTCTAAATACCTAGGAGTGGACCGATGGGTGGTACCGTGTGCACAGGTTCATTCCACTGTACTTGCAACTGACAAATAGCTCTTCAAATTAATGGCAGCAATTCCTGTTTCTATTGTTTGGAAACTCTGGTTGCTCCTTTTTAAAAATGTATTTTATTGAAGTATAGTTGATTTACAGTTTTGTGCTAATTACTGCTGTGCAGAAAAATGATTCAGTTATATATGTATATATATATGTTCTTTTTCATATTCTTTTCCATTATGGTTTATCACAGGATATCGAATATAGTTCCAGGTGCTCTACAGGAGGACCTTGTTGTTTATGCATTCTCTATATAATAGTCTGCATCTGCTGACCCCAAACTCCCCATCCACCCCTCCCCCACCCCCTCCCTCTTCACGACCGCGAGTCTGTGCTCTGTGTCCGTGTGGAAACTCTGGTTCTCTTCATCCTCTCTCTTTGTCAGTCTCCTTTTAAACAAATTTTTTTCTTATTGAAAATTTCAAGCATATATAAAAATAATGAGAGTAGAAGAATAAACTTTTATGTTCCTATCATTCAGTTTTAACAATTATTAATACATTGCCCATCTTGACTCATATATACCCATCCTTCTCCCCCAGATTATTTGAAGCAACTCTTATCATCTCAGGATATTACTGTGAAAGATAAGGATTCTTTCTTTTAAACACAAACTCAATACCATGATCACACTTTAAAAAAATCACTAATCATTCCTTAATCACATAAAATAACCAGTCAAGGTTCAGATATTCACAGTTGTCCCATAACATTTTGTGGTTCATTTGACTCAGGATTCAAAGTAAAATGCATAAAATGCAATTGTTGGTGTGTTTCTTAAAAGTCTTTGAATCTATGGATTCCTTCCCCCACCTTTGATATTTATTTATTAAAGACAAAAAAACTGGACTGCTTGTCCTACAGGTTTCCCACAACCTGGATTCTGCTGATTGCGTTCCAGGTTGTTTCATTTGCTCCTTCTGTCTCCATATTTTCTGAAAACTGATGCCATATTTAGAGGGGATTTATGTGCAATTTTTTGGTCCCACAGTTTGCAGAGTGCTCCAGTCCATCCTTTCAGGATCTCTTTCCAGCCAAGGAGATTGGCTTCTCTGCAAGGACTAAGGTCACGTTTCAGACAATGAGAGGCAGCAATTCCCAGTTATTCACGTACATGTTGTAAGTGGTTCTTCCCTTCTTTCTACACCTAAATTTGATGACAATCTGGGAGGGGTGTCCTTAGATTGAAACATTTACTGCATCCAAATAATAACTTCTGTGCCCCAAACAACTCCTCATACTTCGAATCCTGCAAACCCAAGCTTCTTCTCCACTTGGTAATCTAATTTTATTTTTTATGCATACAGGGCTTTCAGGGTTGGAGTCCAGAAAACTTAAAAATTCACTTTCATTGTTCTGTTTAATTACTAAAAAGTAAACCTGATAACCTTCCATGTTTCCAGGCCA
Source organism: Orcinus orca (assembly GCF_937001465.1). Taxonomy (NCBI): domain Eukaryota; kingdom Metazoa; phylum Chordata; class Mammalia; order Artiodactyla; family Delphinidae; genus Orcinus; species Orcinus orca. The sequence goes on along the minus strand of NC_064560.1, from coordinate 6,744,670 downwards.
TTTAGCTGAATTAGGGGAAGGCAAAACAGTGTGAAAACTTTTCTCCAAAACCCAGAGAAAAGTAAGTGAAACGACGTTTTCTCTAAAATTCACAGTCCTGGTGAATAATATGTTACAGGGGAGAAAAAACCCCAGGTCTATAATATTGTTGACATTTAATTTCTTATTTATCCCTTTTTCTCTTTAAATTCTCAGTTGAGGAACTAAACCTGAGAAACTGGATAAAACATAAAGGAGAAAAGAGGAGCCTTCTGGTTTAATTTGATACAAAGATCATAAGGCTAGACTGGGATCTGGCATTTTCATGCTTCATCTAAGCATCTAAGGGACTTCAAATTATCACTGCAAACACAAATAGAAAAGGGGAAAAGCTCTCTATTACATTTCTAAGCCTTGGGTTGGAGTTTTGGAATAATAACGACATGTACTACAAATTCCCTTTATAAGGCATGGTGTGGTGTGGTTGGGGGAGCTGTGTTAATGCTAGCATCCTTCTTGCTTTTACCATATTATGGCAAATTTTCCTAGATGTAAATACATTTTTTGGGGTAGGGACATCAGTTGAGTCATTGTTTGTCACGGTCTTTAAAAAAATAATCTTTTTTTTTCTTTTTTAGAATTGAAGTATAGTGTACATACAATAGTATGTTAGTTTCAGGTCTGACAATCAAATACATTACCAAATGATCACCACAACAAGTCCAGTAACCATCTGTCACCATACAAAATTATTACAGTGTTATTGACTATACTCCTTATGCTGTGTATTAATTACAGCTCCATGACATTTATTTTGTAACTGGAAGTTTGTATCTCTTAATCCCTTTCACCTATTTCTCCCAATCCCCCACCCTATCTCCCTTAAAAACTAATCATTTTTGATCATCTTTATTATTCTTGTTTAAATTCAATTCAGTGAAATATTGATCAGTAAATAATTAGATGCTTGATGGATTAAAATAAATTGTTTTTTTATACTGTGAGACTGATAAAAGTATGTGTGGACACACAGAGAATGTGTTTTGCAGGATGGAGGTGTTAACTAACTTGCTTTATGACTAAATGTTGGGCTTTCTAAAGCTGTATATAGCTAGACTATTGAAGAGTTTCTTGGACAATTATGCACCATAACACAAAGGGTTCGCTAGCAGGTAAGCGATTTATCTTATACACGACGGAGAGGTATAGGGAAATTAGGAGACCAAGGGCACACTTACTGAATGGGTCCATTTCCACCAGGCAAAGGAGGAGATGCACCAGATGACACACAGCATGTTAGAACTGGGAGGGGGACCCCTAGAATCATTTCATGATGGGAAAACCAGGCATAGAGGGGATAACTGATCAGTTCAACATCTCATACCTTGTTAGAGGCAGAGCAAGAAGTAGAATCAAGAAATCCTGATTCTGAGTCCCTTTCAATACATCCTGGTGCCTTAGTAAATGTGAAGGGCAGCAGGGAAAACCATGTGTTACAACCAGACAGTTGTGGTTTTATTTATTTTATTTTTTAATAAATGGTTGTTTTAAGCCACTCAGTTTTGTGGTGTCTTTTATTTTTTATTTTATTTATTTTTTTGGCCTCGCCATGCAGCATGCAGGATCTTAGTCCCCCGACCAGGGGTCGAACCCGTGCCCTCTGCAGTGGAAGCACAGAGTCTTAACCACTGGACCACCAGGGAAGTCCCCAGACAAGGGTGGTTTTTAAATGAACGCCGTAATGTTTAAGGCCACAGACTAGAACACAGACTTCAGATCGAAGGTTGTGTTAAAATAATGTTTTTTTTCATGCGTTTCCAATTACACACTTGAAGATTAACAGCATCTTCAGCAAAGTCATCTTTTAGAATGGTGGTAAACAATACACAAGTACAGTAAGTCCCCTACATACGAACTTTCAAGTTGCAAACTTCCAAAGATGGGAACATGCATTTGCACGTCCAATCACGGAAGTTAATTCATGTGTCTGGCGTACACTGTCACGCGCGTGCATCCTCTACAAGTGGTTGTGCTTTTGTGTACTTTACTGTATAGAGTACAGTAGTACAGTATCTTTATTTCAAGCCCAGGATGGTTCTGAAGCAAGCCTAAAAGCAGTGGTATATAGCCGATTGCGTTAGCTGGGTACCTAGGCTGACTTAGTTGGACTTACGAACGCGATCTTGGAACGGAGCTCGTTTGTATGTAGGGGACTTGCTGTATATACATATATGACAATAGGAATTCTTCTGTTTGGCGGGTCAGCCACCAGAGGGTGGCACACATTCTCTCTTTCTCCACATAGGATGAACATTATCTGATCTGTTGTTGAGATAATATACTGTGGGGGAGGATTGGGCCCCTGTCTGCTTGCTCCCCCTGCCCCTGTGTTACCCCCTGTCCTCAGCTGCTTGGGTCTGGGCTGTGTCAGAGCATTCCCTCTGGTCTCCTGGTTTCCAGCCTTCCATGGTGCTGCCAGAGAGGTATTTATGACTACATAGCTTTCCTGTTTAAAATTCTTCAAGGGCATCGTCTCTTAGGGGATTCCATGGCGTTTTGTACACGCCTCTATTTTAGCCATTTATCACAGGAAACTGCAGTGATTTATTTCTGTGCCCACCTTCCACACGAGCATTCTCTAGGATGGGATCTTAGCTCCATTCTTTATTTTTGGTAGCCTGGATTCCTAGCCTGATTAAATGAAGAGTCCATCGTCACTGAGAAACTCTACCATCCCTATAGTGTTTGGACACACACGTAGAAGTTCACTCGCTCTCTTCGCCTTGCCTCTGATTCATACACTAGGAGACCAAGGAGGGGTCTGAAATGCTGCCTCAACGGGGATGTCCCTCGGTATAGCCCCTTAAAGAGGGCTCTGGAGTTCACCATTGCTTGAAACATACGTTTACATGTTTTAAAACCTGAACACCTTAACAGGGATTTGCTGACAACTGAGAGCAAGAAGGAGATCTGGACCAGAGACTGAGGCACGTGAGGAGTGGGGTGCCTGGGGGACATCAGGAGGGAACAAACAAGGTGTCCCAGGGGAGGTTTCCAACGAAATGCTTAGACCTCGCGATCAAGGCAGCGCTGGCCTTGGTTGCACCAGAAGCACCCTATCCTTGACCATTTTGATACCAGTGCTCTGTTTTGCTAACCCTTGAACAAATCAGTTAAGATAAATGGCCGATGAAAAAAGTTCTGGTTCCTTTTTACCTGGGTACATGCACGCGCATGATAAAAAAGAAACTCAAATAGTACAAAAGGATAAAATAAAATTTGTTTTAAAAAGGGCAAGCAAAAATCTCTTATTTTGTCTATTTCGTCTTCCTTAGTTTTTCTTTTTCCTCATTGAAAATACGCCCCCTCCCCACTGCTTGAAACTATTTTATTTTCAAAAGGGTTGGTCGATAATCATTGTAGTTTTATAAACTTCCTGATCAGAGTTTTAAAGAGGTACTATCTAAAATGCAGTTATTCATATTTATATACATTCTTCTCAACTCTGGGTTTACAGAACTCATCAGCACACTTACCTCCATCAGCAGCTGGCTAGAAATGAGTGTCCTGGGGAATCAGATGCCCAATCTTTGCACCCATTTGTTGTGAAATGAAAGATGGATTGAAACCTTCAGAATAGTTTGTCTGAGTTTGCAATCTTCTTTCCCACATCTTGCTGGCAAATGATGTCCAGGGTGAAAAAAAGAAAAAATCTGGGATTGAACAAGATGATTATTCTGTTTTGTCTAGACATGGAAACTATGCCTAGATGTCTCTGAGTTTAGGAGAATAGGTGAAAGTTATTGCTATATCTAAATAAGTCCCAGTTGTAGGAGATCTTGAAAATATTTTCATGGAATGTTGATATTGCAAAGATGTATTATGAAGAGACTTCTATATTTTGGATCTGATGATTATTTAATACTGACTCCATTTTGAAGATATAAAGTTTTAAAGGGTGTTGACAGTTTAAGTATTTCTTAATGTGGTCCCTATTTCATTGTTTAAAAAAGCTGTGGAAATGGAAAAAGGATTCCAGACTAAAGGCATGCTAAAGCTTTAGGGAAAATCCAGTGTTTCAAAGTTGTGTGATGAAAAGAATCAAGAGAAAATATTTTGAGACACAAACCAAGAGAACCCAATGCATAAGGGGATTTTTATGACAATTTGAAGGTTTCATGGCACGTTGACCTGTACAGTTATCATTCAAGATGAAAGTGTCCGGTGTGCTGCTGTGTGCAGAGAGAGGCTCAGTAAATATTGTTGCTGGTGATGAAAAGTTTATTATGGAGAAAAAGGGAATTTTGTGGATGAAGAAAAATAAATTTGTAAGGCAACACATCCACATATCTTAAGTAACTTTAGAACATTTTTGCAGTGTATATAACTGATTCTTCTAATTACCTATAATGGAAAAGAATCTGAAAAAGAAAAAAATGTATAACTGAATCACTTCGCTGTACACCTGAAACATTGTAAATCAACTATACTTCAATAAAAATATTTAAAAAGAAATATAGGTAACTGAGTAAAATATGTTCTTCAAGTACACAATACAAATTTGAAGTGATGATCTGAGCAAATAATTTAGTTCATTCTGCCCTAAAACATTTCAGGTAGAAATAAAAATTGAATTTCAATAAACTTTTCTTGACATACAATGTTCAGTGATTCACCTAAACCTGGTAAAAGCATGTGTTATAGATAATCATACAGACTCTGTACTAAATATTTACTATGGTGTCTGAAGCTCACATGTTGACTACTCTTGAAGAACCATTTCCAAGTTAGATTCTTTCACTGGGATTCCTTTCTTCCAGGGAACATCCCTTTTGTTCCAATATTTACACAAAGATAATGCCTGGCTGTTTTTCCATTTTAAGTGAGCAGAGTTTGTTGGAGGGGAGTCCAGAATGAGAAAAACAAAGACAATTTGAAATGCATCCTCTTTTATTTGAGGACTTTGCACTGGATTTCCTTTGCTGCCAGAGTCTAGCTGGCCAAGCTTTCTTACCCTGTTTTGCCTCCTGTGATTTTGTTTGGGGTGAAGGAATGGAGAAGACGGTTGACAAAGAGCTGGGTTGGAAGACAGCAGTAGGGTGAAGCAGGGTGGAGGTCCTCTCCTGTTCAGGGAAGCTGCCTTCCTTTCACCACAGGACGCGGAGCCTGCTCCGGGCAGATCCTGCAGCAGGGCTGTTTTAATTCTCACAGATGTCAGAAGATTTCCTTTCCCTTGGGGGTTTGCACTCATTTGTGTCCTCTCCAAATCTCTACACTACGCGTTAGACAAACTCCCAGCAATGAGTTGGACAGAACTCCAAAGGACAGGGTTCCCCACCCCACGTGGTGGTACTGGGATGACGGAGCTCCCTTCTGCGAGGGGGCGAGGGAAGGAAACCTGACACGTGCTGGGAGTCGGTTTCCCCGAGATGTGCAGACTGTCTCAGAGAAGGTCCCTGCCGGAATAGACAGCGGCCTCTCCTGACATAGAAAGAAGGCGATCTGGGGAACCCAGCACAGGCTCCTGGAAACAGAGGGTGAGGAGGTACATCACATACCAGGAACTCCAAAGGACTTGTGGTTTTAGACCTTGTAGAAGTGGAAGGAGGAAAAAAAGAGGTAAGAAGGGAGAGGCACATACTTCCATGGAGAAAAGCAGTCCTAGCAGAGGTGAGGCTGGGAAATCAGTCAATAATAATTTTATTCGCCTTTCAATGACTGAATTAAAAAAAAAAAAACACATTTCTTGAGGGGCTCCCTTTTGTTGCCAGACAATTGTCTGGGAGCTAGGACTCCAGCTGTGAAAGACCAAGTCCCTGCTATACACACATATATATTTACATAAATATATTATTATTTATATACAATAGTATATATTATCTTATATAATATATAAATTATATATCTAGAATGGATAAAAAAGATGTGGCATATATGTACAATGGAATATTACTCAGCCATAAAAAGGAATGAAATGATGCCATTTGCAGCACCATGGATGGACCTAGAGATTATCATACTAAGTGAAGTAAGTCAGACTGAGAAAGACAAATATTTAATATGATTTATATGTGGAATCTAAAATATGATACAAATGAACTTATTTACAAGACAAGCAGACTCACAGACATAGAGAACAGACTTGTGGTTGCCAAGGGGGGAGGTGGGAGGGGGAGGGAAGGATTGGGAGTTTGGGATTAACAGATGCAAACTGTAATATATAGGATGGATAAATAGCAAGGTCCTACTGTATAGCACAGGGGACTGTATTTAATATTCTGCGATAAACCATAACAGAAAATAATATGAAAAAGAATATATGTATAACTGAGTCACTTTGCTGTACAGCAGAAATTAACACTGTAAATCAACTAAACTTCAATACAGTTTTAAAAATTATATATTTATATGTGATATTCCAGCAGTAGAGATGGCTAATAATGATGTATCTCATTAAACAAAGAAATAGACCATGTAAGTTCAACTAGTGATAGATGCTGTGAAATAACATAAAGCAGGGTATAAAGACTAACCTATATGTGCTTTTCTGATAAGCAGTCAGGGGAGGCTTCTAGGAGGAGGTGACATTTCAACAGAGTACGTGGAATGAAGGGTGAAGAAGCCATGTGAACGATTTAGTACTAAACTGGGGCATCCTTTTCCTCCAGCTCAGGATGGGGGTTGTCCACAGAGCTGGGACCACAGCCCCACTTTTGGAATCACAAAGAGACCAGGGAATTAGAGATCTTCTACAGCCACTGGAGTGGAGGGGACCAATGTCAGAGTGTGGCTTGGCTGGGAGAGCTGGATCTGAGATGGGGTGAAGGGGTAGCAATACCTCCAGTTCCCATAGAGCTACAGCTCAAGCTACAATTGGACTCGGGGTATAAGGGGCATAGTTGACTCTGGAGAGATAGGGCATGAATTCTAGCATTGTCTCTCATCAGCTGGGTGACCTGGGCAAGTTATTTAACCTCTCTGTGCATCAGTTTATTTACCTGGAGAATGGGGTTAAAAATGTCCCTCTGTCATAAGGTCATTGTTAGGATTAACTGAGCTAATATATATGTAGGGTTGTTAGGACAGTGCCTGGCACATAATACATTCTATGCACATATGGCTGTTATTAACATATCACCTTCCTGAGGGACCCAGAGCTCTCCCTGCTTTTCCCACACTCCTACTCAAAAAGTTGATTAAACACCACCTACAATAAGGGCATGATTCTACCCTGCCGAAGCCAGTGTCTTCAGGGCGTACCGTGGCCCCTGCCTGCAGCTCTCGTTACTGAACCCACACGTGAAAGGGCTGAATGTTTCCACTTCCCAGACAATACAGTGAAAGGCACAAGGGCAGATGCTATGACTTCTGGCAGCCTTCACTGACTCTTGGAGAGGATTTCTTCCACAGGGATGGATGCAACTTTCTGGCATCTTTCTACCTAGAGCTGAGGGGGAAAGATTACAAGTTTAATCTTCCTTCAGAAATCTAGTTACATTAAGCACCTATGTCTTTAAGTCCCTATGCAGAGAATTCTATAGCTTGAAGGAATACGCAAAAGAAATAGAGAACATGGTGATTGTTCAAAAATGCCCATCTGGTCATGCCCATATCCTCTGCTTAAGACATTTTAATATTAAAAGTGGCCCATTGCTTCCTGGATGAAGTGCAAACTCCAGCTTGAGAACATTCATGCTCGGCCCCTACTTAACCTTTCCAGCATCATTGATCTACACTCCATAGTTCTCCCCTGTAATTCCAGCCCCATGGCTCCAGTTTCTGCAGCCAGCCAAGCTCTTTCTGGCCTCCACTTGTTTTTTTTTTTTTTTTTTTGGATCCCGCAGCATGCGGGATCTTAGTTCCCAGACCAGGGATCAAACCCGTGCCCCCTACAGTGGAAGTGCGGAGTCTTAACCACTGGACCGCTAGGGAATTCCCTGGCCTCCACTTCTGCTGTGTGCTGTTCCTCAGCCTGGAGCACTGCCCCCTGTCCCCCATCCCCTGTTGTCCTTTACCTGACCAACCCTAATTCATCCTAAAAGTTTCCATTTACTCATTTGTTCTTCAGGGCGGCCCTCTCAGGTCTTCCAAGTCTGGGTTAGGGGCCCCTTTTAGGTGCTGCCTTAGCAACTGTCACTTCCCCCATCACTGACAGTATTAGATTGTGACTCAGAGAGGTCTGAGTCCCTCATCGAATGTTCCTCATCTCACTGGACCATCAGTGGCAATCAGAGTAGCAACTGATGAGTTTGTTGATTGAAGGCATGTTCTTTGTTTTCCAGGAGTTTACAGTCTGTTTGATGGGAGGGCTGAAGATTACACTGAACACACACACAACTGCAAAGTCAACAGTTCAGTGAGTCTCTCCAGTGAGTGGGTTTCAAGGAAGATTTTGCCCAAAGTTAGCGAGATCACAGAAGACAGGGAGTGTTGAGAGCCAAGGCTGGGGAAGCAAGTAGGGGGCCAATCACAAAGGCCTTTGTAAGCGAGATGAAAGAGTTTGGAGTCATCGAGCACAGTAGGTGACAAAGAAGAGTTTTAAGTGAGGGAGATTGGCTTTCCTCAAAGCTAACCACGACAAAACAATTACACACATCTTAACTGCAAGGTCCAACCCTAATGAGCTTCTTTTCCTCCAGGGTATTGGGAAGCCTCAGCTTTCAGACTCACTCAGATTCATCATATCCCGGCTCTGCCCCTCACCAGCTGTGCGACCTTACACAAGTTAGTTCAGTTCTCCAAATGTCAATATCGTCATAGAAATAACAGGAACGGTAACAGGACCTACTAACCCGGATTTGTGAGAATTAAAGGAGATAAAAAACGCAGGGACTAGAACAGAATATGGAAGTAAATTATAATGACAGTGGTTAGTAACAGTAACAGTACTAGTAATAATAGGAGTGCTACCCATGAAAATATGCTCAACATCATTAATTATTAGAGAAATGCAGATCAAAAATACAATGAGGTATCACCTCACACCAATCGGAATGGCCATCGTCAAATAGTCTACAAATAATAAATACTGGAGAGGGTGTGGAGAAAAGGGAACCCTCCTACATTGTTGGTGGGAATGTAAACTGGCACAACCACTACAGAGAACAGTATGGAGATTCTTTAAAAAACTAAAAATAGGGCTTCCCTGGTGGCACAGTGGTTAAGAATCTGCCTGCCAATGCAGGGGTCACAGGTTCAAGCCCTGGTCCAGCAAGATCCCACATGCCGCGGAACAACTAATCCCGTGTGCTACAACTACTGAGCCTGCGCTCTAGAGCCCGTGAGCCACAACTCCTGAGCCCGTGAGCCACAACTCCTGAGCCCATGTGCCACAACCACTAAAGCCCACACACCTAGAGCCTGTGCTCCACAACAAGAGAAGCCACCACAATGAGAAGCCCGCACACAGCAGCAAAGAGTAGCCCCTGCTTGCCGCAACTAGAGAAAGCCCGCGTGCAGCAATGAAGACCCAACACAGCCAAAAAGAAATAAATTAAAAAAAACAACAACTAAAACTAGAATTACCATATGATCCAGCAATCCTACTCCTGGGCGTATATCTGGAGAAAACTCTAATTCAAAAAGGTACGTGCACCCCAATGTTTATAGCAGCACTATTTACAATAGCCAAGACATGGAAGCAACCTAGATGTCCGTCAACAGATGAATGGATAAAGAAGATGTGGCACATGTATACAATGGAATAGTACTCAGCCATAAAAAAAGAATGAAATAAAGCCATTTGCAGCAACATGGATGGACCTAGAGATTATCATACTAAGTGAACTAAGACAGGCAGAGAAAGACAAAGATCATATAGTATTACTTATATGCAGAATCCAAAAAAACAATACAAAGGAACTTATTTACAAAACAGAAACAGACTCACAGATATAGAAAATATACTTATGGTTACCAAAGGGGAAACAGTAGGGGAAGGATAAATTAGGAGTTTGGGATTAACAGATATACACTACTAAGTATAAAATAGATAGACAACAAGGACCTACTGCATAGCACAGAGAACTATATTCAATATCTTACAATAAACTATAATGGAAAAGAATCTGAAAAAGAATATATATATATAACCGAATCACTTTGCTGTACACCTGAAACTAACACAACATTGTAAATCAGCTATACTTCAATAAAAAAATAATAGGAGTGCTACAGATATTCTTTCAACATAATAGCATGCAGGGGCTGCCCGCAGGATCGTTACTCTGGGAGTTGTGAAAAGGCCTTTTACTGCGCAGAGGTCTCCTTCCCCTTGTCTCTCCTTTACTTGCCTGGATTGATGCCCCTTTAGCAGGGAGTGTTCATGGAGCTGAAGGATCCCTTTGCTAGAGCAAGAAGTGGGATGCGAAGGTGAGGAGGAGAGGAAGGAAAGGCCGAGGGATCTGGGGGGTGGGCAAGAAGAGACTGGAAATCTAAGGAGAAAGAGGGTTTTCTTCTGACAGGGGTTAGCCATTCCCCCCCACTCCCAACACATAGCATGCATGTTTGTCTGCATGTGTGTGCGTGTCCACACACACACGCACAGCCCCCAGTGAAAAGGCATGGGGAGGGGAGGCTTATGGGAAGCGGTAAGGAAGGTATTCTCAGATATCCCACCTCCCCTCGTGGACTACGTAATAGGAGAAAACGCACTTTAAATTGGACTTAAAAGACCATTTCCTGCATTTTTCTGTCCCCCATGTGAGTGTGAGCATCTGAGCTAGAGCCACACCTTCCCCCTCCTCTCTCCAGCCCCCCAGGGGTGGGTCAAGCCCAGGTATGTTATTATTACTACTGCTGTAATTATTTCGATGTGAATGCAAGGATTCCCCCATTGAAGTCCATGGGAGATCTGGATTTCCATGGGTGATCAAAGTGCAGACACAAGGTGTGAAAAATGGAGGTCAACTTGGGGTTAATCCTCCCTGGAAATGCGTTTCTACGTTTGAAATCAACCTAATCTAAATAACGATTAGAAAAGGCAGTCACTCTTGGAGACTGAGTTGCATCTCCCTCATCCCCAAGGCTCTATCTTCTGTGGAGCCTCCCTCCCCCCTCCCTCCCCCCACTGCCAGACTGGCTCAGGCCATTAATCTCTTACCTCTGCCATGTGGATTTGAAATCCTTTTTAAAAGAGATTAGCACAGAGAAAGATTATTGAAACTAATTCAGCTCCCCCCACTCCTTCCAGGAAGAAGAGAACAGGGCACTTAGCCTCTTGTCTATTTCAGCGTGACGTGATTGTGCAGAGTCCTGGCTTTGACATCATTCTCAGTCAGCTGCATGTACTGAGAGCAAATTCGAGTCACTCACAGATACCGGGGTAGCAGCTGGCTCCACACTCGCTTTCGGAAACAACTCCCTTCTTTCCAAATCCAGGGCAAACAGTTCACGAACTCTTGGGATGAGCTGTGAATGGGACAGAAATTAAGTAGAAACCCGGGGAAGGGGTAGCCTGAAACGTAGTCTATTGAGAGGGTGAAAGGGAGTGTGGGACTCACATAAGGGCTTTGCCGGGGTGCCCGTGGTTTCAGCAATAGTTGGGAGTAATGCTGTAGAAGTTAAAAAATAAAGGGGTTTTACAAAAACAAAACAAGGATATATGTATTTTAGAATGAAAGCCAGACTCCACCTGAGTTTGGTATAGCATTCTGTTACTAATACTCAAATTAATCTCATTTTCAATATTGATTTTAAAGGCTGAAGGGTTTGTATGTTTGGATGATTCCATGATGAAAATCTTTACTGGGGACTCAGTGATTGCTATGACCCAGAGGGCTGTCCCAGCCAAAGCTGACTTTCCTGTAATAGCCCCTGGAAACACCTGATACTTAGAAGCCAGAGGAAATTAAGCTATACTTAAAGTATTTGCAGGGAGAGCATCTAAAAATGCAGAGGCAACTTGGATATGCAGCAACCAGACTACTCTAGAATGAGAGATGACTTCCGGTTTAATGCCTGCTTAATAAACTATGGAAGGCCCAGAAACAATGCTGTTTGCTACTTTTTTATGCAGCAGCATTTGAACCAGTGCTTCATGGTATCCTTAAAGAATGGTAAATTCTCCACCCTGAACTAGACTGCGAGTTTTCTCCCACTGTCTCTTCTCCCCTTCTTTCGTACTGATGAATTACTGGCTGAACTGGAGACCTGGTAGCTGGGTGTGGCCATGTGGCCAAGACAGGCCAGCAGTTTACAAGTGAAGTGAGGCGTACAACTTCCTCCTTTGTGCTTCCTGGTTATGTCCTTAAAGGGCAAGGGCATGACCTTCTCTTGCCCTCTGTTCTGCAAGCTAATAGGAAGGTGTGATAGAGCAACCAGCTTGAAACATGAGATAGAAACTGTTTTGAGGTTGACAGAGCACACAGAAGAATAACCTGGATCTTTGATGATTATGTGGCTTCCATTCCAACCCTGGATTGCCTTCCCGGACTTTTATGTGAAAGAGAAATAACCTACCAGCTTTTTAAAGCCATAGTTGTTTTGATCTCTCTCTTACAGGAGCCAAACCCCTGTCCTAACCTGTATATTCACATCTTGGGCTTACAGTGGATGCAAACTGCGGTTATTTGGCTCAAGAGAAGACTGTGTCCTTTCTTTTTTTAATTAATTATTTTATTTATTTATTTTTAATTTTTATTTATTTTTTGGCTGTGTTGGGTCTTTGTTGCTGCGTGCAGGCTTTCCCTAGTTGTGTCGAGCAGGGGCCACTCTTCGTTCTGGTGTGAGGACTTCTCATTGCGGTGGCTTCTCTTGTTGCGGAGCACAGGCTCTAGGCATGTGGGCTTCAGTAGTTGCAGCAGTGGGCCGAGTAGTTGTGGCACATGGGCTTAGTGGCTCCGCGGCATGTGGGATCTTCCTGGACCAGGGCTCAAACCCATGTCCCCTGCATTGGCAGGTAGATTCTTAACCAGTGCGCCACCAGGGAAGTCCTGTGTCCTCTCTTGCTTTCCTTTTCAACACGTATTCCATGTGTATTCCTATGGCAATTTCAACACAAATGGTAGGTTTTAATGTCATATTATTTCAGTGTTTTTTGATTTGTGGCTTTCTAGGAAGCCAGGCACCCATAGAAAGCTATGTTTTTATTCTTCTGTGATGAAACAGATGACCCTGTGGATTCATCTTCAGATGTTTGTTGAGTGCATGTTCTAAACTAGACTGAGTCTCAGATTTATGACAAACGGTGCATGACATGCAAAGAAAATGCTCTTCGTTTTTTAACTTTTTATTTTATCTTGGAGTATACCTGATTAACACTGTTACGATAGTTTTGGGTGCACAGCAAAGGGACTCAGCCATACATATACATGTATCCATTGTCCCCCAGACTCTCCTCCCATCCAGTCTGCCACATAACATTGAGCAGAGTTTCCTGTGCTATACAGTAGGTCCTTGTTTGTTAACCATTTTAAATATAGCAGTGTGTACATGTCAATCCCAAGCTCCCTAACTATCCCTTCCTCCCATCCTTCCCCCCTGGTAACCACAGGTTCGTTCTCTAAGTCTGTGAGTCTGTTTCTGTTTTGTAAATAAGTTCATTTGTATCATTTCTTTTTAGATTCCACATATAAGGGATATCATATATTTCTCTCTCTCTGTCTGACTTACTTCACTCAGGATGACAGTCTCTAGGTCCATCCATGTTGCTGCAAATGGCATTATTTCATTCTTTTTATGGCTGAGTCATATTCCATTGTGTATATGCACCACATCTTCTTTATCCATTCCCCTGTCAGTGGACATTTAGGTTGCTACTAGGTCTTGGCTATTGTAAACAGTGCTGCAGTGAACATCGGGGTGCATATATCCTTTCCGACCATGTTTTTCTCTGGATATATGCTCAGGAGTAGGATTTCAGGGTCATATGTTAGCTCTAAGGAAAATTCTGTTTTGTACTGACAAGCACTTAAGTTGGTTGAAAGGGAATTTCTAGGAGGAAAAGATAGTCCCATGTAAGATTTCAAAATTTCTTTCCAACTTTCTCAAATTTCCATTTTTAAACTCAGCTTACTATAATATAGGCAAGTAAGGAACATAGTCTTGCACCAGAAGGATGTTTCATTCAGAAATTCAGCTTTATGTGGACCATTAGAGACATAACTAAGATTTCTGTGTGTTCATGAACCCAGAAGTATGCAAGCGTTTTACATGTGTAAGCTGGCGAGTCCTCACAATATGAGGTGGGTAGTACACCTTGCTGTTATCTCCATGTCGTGGATGAGGAAACTGACACTCAGAGAGGGTGAGGGACTTGGTAAAGTTTACACACCTAGTGGTGGCACACTCAGGACTTGAATCCTGGTCTGACTTCTAGACTCCAAACTCTTAACCTGACTCCATCCTACATATTTATGCACACACTTAAACCAATGGAATTTTTGTGGTGTTCCTAATAGCTTTTTTCTCTGGCTCAGCGATCGTTACACTGTTTTTACATGGCACTTGTGAATGTCTTGTTGCTAATGTAAAGAAGTTCATAGGCAAGAAGCCAGGAAAAAATTCTAATAGTAGAATGATTACATCAGTGTTGTCAATACGTAGAAATATTTGACTTTGGTTGTTTCTGACAGTGGGAGATAATTGATAGCACTGAGAGAGAGATTTTAACAGCAATTAGCCTCACTATAACTAAGTGACATCATGATACAGCAATAATTAATTTTTTTTGAAACAAATGTATGAAAAAATTAACATTGTGTTATTATGCCTGGGCTCCTGTTGATGAGAACATCTTTAGAACTCTCATTTCTAAATAAAAAAGCCCTCAATGACTATGCTAATCGAATGAATATTCTTTATGGGCCAAATACTGGTCTTCCTAAGGCATCCTTTTGGAACAATAGCATTCAGGAAAAAGACTAGTGAACAAAGTGAGTGTATAAGCTAAAGAATTCTATTTTATTCCCTATATGAAACATAGGTTTAAAGTAATGAGTCTAATTTTCTCATGTGTGAGTAGCTCTGAGGGCACAGTTGCATAAAGGTTTTAAGTATGACAGTAAGAGTAGAATAATAGTATAGTTTTTTTAATTTAAATTTAAATTTTCAAATTTTTATTCCCCCCACCATTGTTCTTTTGTAATTGAAGTATAGCTGATTTACAGTGTTGTGTTAGTTTCAGGTGTACAGCAAAGTGATTCAGTTATACAAATAATACATCTAGTTTATTCAGATTCTATTCCCTTATAGGTCATTATAAAATACTGAGCATAGTTCCCAATTGTATAGTTCTTTGATAACTACTTTAAAGGAATCATTGGGACACAGTGGGCTTTTGGGATGCTTTTTTATTTTTAAATAAATTTATTTATTTATTTTTGGCTGTGTTAGGTCTTTGTTGCTGCACACAGGTTTTCTCTAATTGCAGCGAGCAGGGGCTACTCTTTGTTGCGGTGCACGGGCTTCTCATTGTGGTGGCTTCTCTTGTTGTGGAGCACGGGCTCTGGGTGCATGGGCTTCAGTACAGTAACCGTGGCACGTGGGCTCAGGAGTTATGGCTCGCGGGCTGTAGAGCGCAGGCTCAGTAGTTGTGGCGCACGGGCTTAGTTGCTCTGCGGCATGTGAGACCTTCCCAGACCAGGGCTCGAACCCGTGACCCTGCATTGGCAAGTGGATTCTTAACCACTGTGCCACTAGGGAAGTCCCCAAGATGCTTATTTTTAAAAAGTAACAAATAGCAGAAAATGTATTCATTTGACAGTATGGCTGGAGAAACTGATAGCTTTCTCTTTGGCTAAAATTCTTCCAGCAACCAAATTGCTTATCTGTTTGTGACCCAACTGGTTACTGAATAACCAGTGGAAAGCTGCCCTTTCTCTACTTCTCTATTTTAGGCTTAAAAAAAAAAAAATCCGGCAATCTTCACAGGAAGGCTCTGTGCATCCTGAAAAGTTACTGGTCTTCCTGTTTAACTCCCCTCTGTTCTGAGAAATACGTGAGATTTAGAACTTAGTGATAAAGGGATGTGACAGGCAGCTGAAGAGGTGACAGAAGCTCAGTTTCCAAAGGGCATAGTGCAGAACTTTTGTTACTCTTATTCCACATGTGTGACAGCGGTGCCGTCTGCCCACGTGAATATCCAAGACCGACAAATGACAGCCCAAGAGGATTGAGTCCGATAAGAACGAAGTTGATTGCCCGGAGCCATCTGCCAGCTGAAGTCTGTTGATAAGCGCTCCATACATTGTAACATGAACAACCCATCCTCCAGTTTCAGAGGGAAGCCAGCTATACCCACCGCATAGATAACAGTCTCAGATTCTCCAGTCTGGAGGGAAAAGGTTATAAATAAGTCTCTTCTTTCTCCTTGAGCTAGCTGCTGTGCAAAGGGAACTGGCAAAGCAGTGACGTTGGTCACCCAAATCGCTCCTGGTTTCTGCCAATCACTCTCCCTAAGAGTGAAAACCAAACTCTTTCCAAGTCACAGAGCAGTGTCACGTCAAGATCGTTAATCACTCTTCCTAGCGCCGGAGGATCCTTTGGTTAATGGCGTGACTTCCTGAGCCGGGCTTCTCACTATCGGCAGGATTTATGCCTCATTATCCTCTTGGCTAAAGAGTTCCTCAGATTTCATAAGGTTTCCCTCTTCCCACAGGATGAGGAGGAAGAGGACGACTCCCATTCTGCATTGTGCTTTGCTTTTCCCTTTGAATTGTGAGTGATCTCTGCTCTTCGCCCTCGTCAGCCATTGCTATAATTGATGGGTCCCTAGATTTATTGGTTCAATTAAGGCTGTGTCTACATGACACTAACTGGTGGGTTTGGTCTAGTTCCTGATGGAAGCAGTGAATTGGGTGATGAAAAAATTGATCTGACTGCTGATCAATTGACTAGAGCCCGTCAGAGTAGCCCCTGAACTGTGAGTAAATAACCCAGGGAATATTCTGTGACGGTGCTATGGACAAGAAATCTGGAACCTTTACAGAATATCTCCTTGATGTGATTGATGCCTTCTGCACCACATGCTGCTATGGCGTAGCAATTCTAGTCTTGTTTCTGCCAAGTCAATGTTCTCGTATAACTATCTGTCTATTATTTTCTGTTAACCAGCTGTGTGGGTCAGTAAAATGTGAGTTTTGGGAGTTCAGTCATAACAACCCCTGTTAATGAATGCCTGGTCAACCAAGGTTTTCAGATATGATGTCATAGGCTATCCAACCTTAGGGAAACACTCAGGTTGGAAAAGTAATTGATTTAAAACCAACACAAATGCCATAGCAAACAATGTAGGTAGCCTATCAACTTAGCCTTCCACACTCACAGAACCCCGGTAGATTGGGGTATTTGGTGGTGATGGGCTTGGTGGGTCCTCCCAGCCCAAGGAGTGAACATTGACACAGCAAGTCCACTTCCCTTGCCCAGTCCAGGTTTATACAGGTTCAGGCTTGTGAGATAACTAGTCAAAGAGCTGGAGGGGGAATTGGCTGGGAAGTTTGGAGAAAGTTTTCTGCTCTGTGAAAAGTCCATATTGGGAGGAATAACTGTTCTTTTCTGCCTCTGGATAAGCATCTATGATGAGGTGACGTTGGAAGCTGCTGCACCCATCTTGACACTTTTGGTGGGAAAAGAAGTGTGGATGGCAGTTCCAACACGTCGAGGATGGAATGTTAACAGAAACGCATACATTGAAGGGCTGAATTGTCGTGGAACCACCTTGCCTTTGGCTTTTTTTTATTATATGGGATAATAAACCCCATATTGTTTAATGTACCATTAGTTGAGTTTTCTGCAACTTGCAGAAAACGGTTAGGGTAAAGCTATAGTGTCAGTTCCAGTTCAGTTTGGTTGTTCAATAGAGGACAGTCCAAGACACTTAGCTGAAGATAAGCTGTACTTTCACTATATGTGACAGCAAGTGTCATTACTAATATCCCTGATACTCTTGAGTATTGCAGCTGTCAGTTAAACAGTTGAATAGGCTGAACTATCATTAAGTTATTTAACTGAGACACATTACATATTTGAAGCAGTTACTGTTTCTTACTTACTTTTCAATGAGGACTAATAATTTTATTTCCCCGAAACATTTCTTTTAGAACACAACTGACAATTGACTTAAAGTAAGTCAATAAGTGGAGACACTGCTTGGAGAATTGGGCTTCCAAATTGGGCTGGAAGCATGAGTAGGTTTTATGTCATACCCTCAAATGTGTACTTGCTTTTAACAATCCCTCTCTCAAAGGGTGTATGTTGTGGCTTCCTAAATGTGGATTAATTTTGAGTGCACAAGGGTTACCTTTGTTCATTTTTTTGCTGTACTGATTAAGTCTCACCTTTCTGTCTCTGTCTCTCTGTTTCCTTCTCCAGATTTGTATAAACTGAACAAACCTGGGGGGAAATAAATGTTGTGCCTTAGATGTAGGACAGAAAAAACTATTTAAGGCAAATTTGCCTGTAATGGGTGTGGTCTCTCAGCTCCTAAAATGAAGACACCTGTGATTTAGAAGTGATCTTGGGATGAGGTCCTTTTGTAGAGCGTGGAACTCCTGTAGATAAGTGAACTTTTTCTAGTAGTTAAACACAAGATTGGCTTTGGGAAAGACTATTTGGAGTGGCTTTATTCCTTCTCGTTTTGCTACAAGGTGGGCTGAGGGGATCCTGTGAGATTGGATTTCTGATCCAATTTTGGTTTATCAAAAGGGAACAGAGAAATCTCAGAGGGGGAGATTCATACCCAATCTTTTAGTAATTTTCCAGCACGCTACACTGGGCTGTGGTCATAAATCTCAATAGAAACTTGTTTCCTTCCCTCTGCTGGCAGCCAGCCTCGTTTACTCAGACCATTGAGAGGTGGAAAGCATCCCCAAACCTTCGCTGCCCCCTTCTTGGGAACCAGAAGGTCTCGTAGAGTGGGAGAGAGTACAGCTGACAATGTCTGTTTTTTCTTGCATAGGACAAACCTCCCTCTGATCTCGACCCTTGACTTTATGGCAGCCAGCCACATCCCGGAAGGAAGAAGCAAGGCGGAGTTGGGGCAAGTCATATTTATTTTAGAGGACCCCAAGTGGGCAGGGAGAGCATTCAAACACGAACAGGTATGCCACAGAGCAGAGTGGCGCAGAAATCTGGAAAAGGTAATTCAAAAAACTCTTGAAAGGTCTGAAAATCCCCAAATCTCATCTTTCATAGGCACTAGAAATACTATCAGGAAGATTGCGTGACCCAAGATGAGTTACTTTTATGAGATTGTCTGATGGCTAGGGGAAGGGTGGACGGAAGTCAAAGGATTTGCCTTTCTCATTGGCACCGTTTCCAGTTCCTGATTCCCTGCTTGTTGTGATAACTAAACTGGACTCATGTCTCAGTCTTTGCAGAGCCAACACCAACACTGTGATTAGGGATGTACTTTAGACAGTGCCTTCTCCCAAACAGCTGCCTCGTGTCTTGTTTAGAGAGCATCGCCTTATATAAATCAACAGGAAAATCTCTCTGCCTGTCTCCCGGAGTGAAGGGTAGCCCTGTAACCTCCTTCCCGTGAAATGGAACTGAAATCCTGTGCACGTGCACCAAAGGGCCTGGCTCCTGGCTCTCAGCCGGCCATCTGTTCACTGGACAATGGGACCACCTTGTCTTTGGGGCATACAGATGGGTGGACATTTTGCTTTCAAATCAGGTCTCATCTGTAAGTTTGTTTTCTCTGTGACAAAGCTTAAACTGCAAACACCTGATTCTAAGGAAGTCTTTCTTTGGGAAGTATTTGCTATCCTGGGAAGGTGATGTGCAGATTCTATGCCTCCCATCACTCACCTCTGATTTAAAATTATGAGCTGCTCTTTTCTGTGATCTAGTTTGGTTGGGTGATCATTTTCCTGTGTCTGGACAAGTTGACACTGCAAGTAGAGCTAGAGGATTTTTTCCCCTGTGGTTCTCTGTCTTAAATGAAAAAGGTGCAAATTGCTGAACCTGGAGTAAGGTGGCTTGAATTGGAATTGAAGGTGAATGATTCCTATAAGGGAAACTCCTTTAAGAGATACTGGAGGATTATTGATGAATAGGATTACTGTTGGATAGTTTTAAATATCCTCTATTATTTAATTACCCTAACATTGCATTTTTCTTTGAGTATTGTATAGAAATGTATCTCTATAAGTACATCTAATATCTAGTTTAATAAAATAAATAATGTTTAAGTGAAGTATCGAGGTGTCCCTTTTCCTCAATCCCTGGTAAACAGAAAGAAAAAATCTTATGAACCCAATATTCACTGCATCTTTTTTTTTTTTAACATCTTTATTGGAGTATAATTGCCTTACATTGTTGTGTTCGTTGCTGCTATATAACAAAGTAAATCAGCTATACGTATACATATATCCCCATATCCCCTCCCTCTTCCGTCTCCCTCCCACCCTCCCTACCCCATCCCTCTAGGTGGTCACAAAGCACTGAGCTGATCTCCCTGTGCTATGCGGCTGCTTCCCACTAGCTATCTGTTTGGTGGTGTATCTATGTCAAAGCCACTCTCTCACTTCGTCTCAGCTTACCCTTCCCCCTCCCCGTGTCCTCAAGCCCATTCTCTACATCTGCCTCTTTATTCCTGCATCTTCACTGTAGACTATTTCCCTGCTTTCAGTAAAAGTATCTAGATTTGAAGAAATCACTGTACACGAACAGTGGAAAATCTGATAGATTCAGGAAAAAAGATCATTAGCTTTATCAACGTACCGAATGTGAGGTTAAACTTAGTAGCAAGAACCCACAAGGCTACTTTCTTTTTTATACTTTACTTGTATGTATTTATTGTAACAGCATGCACTCTCTGTAGAACATTTAAAATATTCAGAAAATAACAAGAAGAGAATAAATATCCCTAACAATCCCAATTTCCAGAGATGATAAGAAATACTAAAATTTTGGTATACTTCCTTTCAGTTTTTACATATGTTTAATATATATATATGTATATTATTTATATATGTATTATACATATGTAATAAATATGTATTTATATATAATTACAAAATTTAGCCCATACCTTATATATGCTTTTGTGTCCTATTGTTTTCACAACCTTGTAGTGCTTTTCAATTATTACTTAATTTTCAAGATCCTTTTGGGAATTAGGGGTTGAATGAGAGAATACCTATGTTCTAGTAGATTGGTCTACATTCCTTTCTACTTCTTTATTCTACATTATTTAAAGTTGAACTGTTCCCATCAACTAATCATACATATGTGTCAAGGTTTCTTCCACCACTGCTCTTACTTTACTAACCTTTACTCTCCTGGTTCTTGACTCTTTAAGAACCATGGGCTTATATCAGCCACTGTCCAGTGCTTAGTAATCTCCAGGAATTCTAGCGAGTGTTTTGAGAGTTCCGTCATTACTTACTTTCTCTTACTCGTATGAACAACATGGTATTTAGCTTCTGGGCTGTCTGTTTAAGTGCAGTAGAATATTCTGCAGCTTATCTGTTATCAGGGCTCTCACGTCTCTATAAAGTGTCCCCCAGCTGGGAAAGATCTTTTTTGTTGTTTTTCCTCTAAAAAGATGGCAGAAAATGAAACATTTGACCAAGCTGTTCTATACAGCAAACATTTGTATTATATATATATATATCTCATAGAATTTATTTGAGAAAATTTCCTTTTTAGATTTCCTTATTTTAAACGAAGTTAAATTATCTGGATGAAAAACAGAAATTCACGCTACTGTACAGATTTTGGAGATTTAAAAAGAGACTCTCTAGACATTTTAAGATATTTGTGGAATTCATGTGAATAATTTAAAGAAGTAAAGAGTTGAATTTTTCATACTTTCTCTCAACGCCCTGTCACTGTAGTGATGTAATTGTTTTCCTTTTATGTCTTGCATTTTTTTTCTGAATGGGAAGAATAGTCAGCAAAAAAAATCAGGGATGCCCAAAGAGTGTCATTTCCCATGGTCCAATGTAGACTATACTCTTCTCCTCTTACGTCTGCTCGCTAGACACTTCAGGGCCTTTTGATTTCAGGTTGGATTGTGTGGGGGGCATTGTAAGGGAATTTGACCGTAGACAGATTGAAGCAGTTCTTCTGCCATCTGTGGTGTGTGAGTCTAGTCAGTGGCTACTTTCTTGACCAGCCAATCTGGAAATGGCCCGACTAAATGGATAATGCAGAGAGCTTATCCCAGGAAATGCGATCTGGCTGGAGCCCTGCCAAAGCACCAGTCTAGGAGTTAGAAGACTTAACTTATAGTCATGGCTCTGCCATTTGGCCGTGTGGCATTGGGCAAAGCACTGTACCTTTCCTGAGATTTGATTTTCTCCTCTGTAAAATGGGAAGATTGATACCATCGTGCCTGCTTTCCAGATTTATGGTGAGAATTCAATGGGAAGATGAGTAGAAAGGCACTCTGTAAAGCACACAGCCCTAGACAGTTCTGGGGTGGAAGTTATTGTTATACAAAGTGTGACAGGGTGCAAGTGGCCAGAAGAGCACACACATTACGTGTGATCCAACTAGACTTCTATTGTGTAAGTTACAATTTGTATTCTGTGAATTATATTTATATTATGAGAGTATATGTTTTTGAATTGCCTGAATGATAGTTGCTTGTACAGGTAGATTGAGATACGCCTGGGTCTGTAAAGACTCGCTTCCTTTGCAGAGGATCTTTTGAGAAGAAAAACAGCTAATATCCTACTATTGTTCTAAGCATGAACACTTTGTTGGTGATGAATCTCAGTTGGAAGGTAGACCCAGAAGTCAGGAGGGTGTGTAGCAAATAATTCCCCTTCGTTGTGAGGGAGATTTGGGGAGAAGGTAGCTTGGGTCTGTAGCCTAATGGATTGCTAAGTCTTCACCAGGAATTCTGGGTAATTCTTTACAGGGCTATTGGCACAGCTCCGTAACCACAGACCTCCCACACAAGGTAGACTGCTTCCCCTTACCAGAGAGCAGGTCAGAACACAAGTCTCTAGAGAGAAAATGAAGGGCCTGTGGTGGAATGTTTAGTTCCTTCTTCCAAATGCACTGATAAGTTACTTCACGCAGGTGAGAAATAGTGAGGGACAGAGAGAAGAAAAGAGACGGCATCTTCCGTGCTTCTGATGTCCGTCCATTTGGGAAATGTGGACCAATGTTTGTCACACGTAAGTGTGCACACTGTCCTCTGGAAGAGAGTGAACAAAAGATGGGGCAAAAGACAGGAGTGTTCCTCTGATGGAGGTCCCTCCACACAGAAACATGTAGAGTAGGAAAGAAGAGTTCCATTTAACAGGGGGCTCAGTTGGTGCCCCACGTCAAAGCAATGGTTTGAAATATTCCTCAGGTTATTATCACAGGCTCAACGTCAAGCCACCAGAGAACCACACACTGTTAGGGATGGAAGGACGTTAACTGTGAATCTTGCCTTAGTTACTTTCCACTCCAGTTAAATTGCATTATAAAGTTTGTGATTGACCTCATTAAGGGAAACATTTCCCCGTGTTCATTTAACTAAAAAGAATTTCCTTTACCATTTCTTAGCATGCTTTTTATGTCACTTTCCATGTTAACATTTAACAATCCTTCATTTTGTGAGGGATCCTAACGTCAACAGAAGTGAGTCATGTGAGGTCAGATGACAGATTATGTCTGGAGTCCACGAGGCCGTTCAGTTTATATTTGTTAAAATTAAGGAAGTTCATAATTCTGTATTTTATTTATTATTTTATTTATTTATTTTTGGCTGTGTTGGGTCTTCATTGTTGTGCACGGGCTCTCTCCAGCTGCGGCGAGCGGGGGCTGCTCTTCATTGTGGTGCGTGTGCTTCTCATTCTGTGGCTTCTCTTGTTGCGGACCACGGGCTCTAGGCACGCAGGCTTCAGTAGTTGTGGCACGCGGGCTCACTAGTTGTGGCGCGCGGGCTTAGTTGCTCTGCAGCATGTGGGATCTTCCCGGATCAGGGCTCGAACCTGTATCCCCTGCATCGGCAGGCGGATTCTTAACCAGTGCGCCACCAGGGAAGTCCCTATAATTCTGTATTTTATAAAGGAAGCCACCCTGACTGTAATGTACTTAATCAAACAATGGTTATATGGAGAGCCTGTGCCTTTTCTGTGATTTTTATAATTTTTTTTCCCTAAAAGTCACTTCACATAACTTTTAAACTTGAAGTTCTTTTTTTTTTTTTTTTTGCGGTACGCGGGCCTCTCACTGTTGTGGCCTCTCCCATTGCGGAGCGCAGGCTCCGGACACACAGGCTCGGTGGCCATGGCTCATGGGCCCAGCCGCTCCACGGCATGTGGGATCTTCCCGGATGGGGGCTCGAACCCGCGTCCCCTGCATTGGCAGGCGGACTCTCAACCACTGCGCCACCAGGGAAGCCCCTAAACTTGAAGTTCTTAAGAGACTCACTGGAGTCACTTGAACCCCTTGTTCCTCTTCTGAAAGATGTACTATTTAAAATGGGGTCTGTGAAATGATGAACCGATGTCTGAAGGTTATACGCAATGGCCTGGCCAAAGCCTTGCCATCCTGTTTGCCCCTGATTGAGGGAAGACCTCTTCAAGGGCTGCAGGATCTCATTAAAGCTCTTGGAGGAAAGGGCCATGTCTCATAATTGCAAAAGGAATGTGCATAGACTGATTGAATAGTTTGGCTAACAGAAGTTAAGGGAATCCTCTGGAGAAAAGGAAGGAGAGGGGGAAATGAACAGAGAAGTCAAAGAGAGGAAGAAGTTGTGGAGTGGAGAAACGAAACAGAAAGAAGTTAGGGTGGTTTTGAAACGTATCTGTGCGTTCTGTGACACTCCTCCCGTTGAGGGGCTAAGATGCAGCCGCTCTGCACGTCCAGCCTTTTCTATTTCATGCTCTTCATTTGCAGTTAGTCTCTGATGACTCCTCTTTATTCTTCCGGTAGAGGTTGCCAGACTAGTCTTCCTAATGTGCAACTCTGATCACACTGTTCTCTGGCTCAGACATTCACTGTCTCCCATTATTTCCTGGACCCAGCAAGGGTGGTGCCCTGTCAGCCTGACTCTGTTGGCATCCACTGCTCCCACCCCAAAGACTAAGGTCATTCTCCACGTGGGTCCTTTCATTCTTGTCCTCACGTCTTAGCTCATGCTGTGCCCTCAGAGTACAGTGGAGGTACTCTAGCCCACTTCTCTTCCTGCCAAAGTCTTAGACATCTTTCAACTTCCAACGTGATTCCCCTATAACAATGTTCCAGCTCCCTCCAATATGCGCTTTCCTTTTAATTTGAAGCCTATAACACTGTCAAAAAGGTGTCATTTATGATAAGATCATATTCTAACTTATATTTTATTTTGTATACTTACTTATTCTCACCTTCCTCTGACTGTATATCAGGTCTATGAGGGCATGAAGAGGGCTTTACTCTTATTTCCATCGTAAGGAAGATTCTGGTAGAATGCTAAGCACCCAGTACTCAAAAATTATTCCTTAAATGAAATTCTCCCTTTCTCTTTTGGTACTTTATGAAACTGCCAGTATCCTTGAAGAGCCTTTATTCCTTCCTTTCCTTGCTTTTAAAAATGATTTTCACAAAGCACAGTGTCACATTTTTAAAGATAATTTAACATCAAATTTATTGTTCTTAGATGTAATATATGCATAGTTTGAAAGCTAAATAAACTGGTAACAAAAGAGTGAGTAGGCCTGTGCCTCTGCCTTCATTTTTTCCTCCCCAAACCCCTTTACAGAAACAAATACTTACAACTTTCAGCTATTTCATATGGTTTTTAACAAGAGGTGCTATTGGACTCTAGTCCCCATTGATATAGCCATATCCATATAATCCTAAAGCACTGTAACCTTAAGAAATGACTTTGAAAGATAATAAAATCTGATATGAAAGCAAAATTGAAAAATATAGGAAATATTCTTCTTTGGGACGAGTTGGAGCCCTGAAAATGTAGATTCACATGACTGTCTCTGTGTCCTGACCTGAGTACAAGGATAGTAAACAAGAGACTCTTGCTAGATCTTTCCAGATTGCTTTCCAGAGAATTGACACCAAATTACACCAAAGGAATGACTCTAATGGAAAACTCTGTCTTCTCAATAAAATGATGATTTTGAGGTGTGTGTTAGGAACGATTCCTCATTCTCAAATATCCTGATATTATAGCTGGTGAGCGTTAGGTGAACTCTGGGTAAGATTTTAGAGTGAATTATTAAAAGAATGACTTGTGAGTTCTCCAGTAAGGAACTGGTCTTCACCAGCTTCAGTTTTCTAAGCACAAGGTAATGACGTATTTTGAAATCCACAACGTACGTAAGATGGCACATGTTGAGCTAACTTCTTTCAGCGGCAGGCTTTGTGGGCTTCTGACTCAGGGAATCGTACAGGATTTTTAGATTTTCACGAGGCATTTGATGAGATTGCTCATGATATTCTCATGGATGAGATGGAAGAAGCTGGTGAAATACAACCCTAATGAGAGAGACATGGTTTCCCTACTGCAGAACTTAAAGTTGAGTGGAAGTCATAGGGAAATTGTTTTCAGATTGACATGAAGACTCTTTAAGCAGGAGGACGTAACTTCCCCAAAGGGAAAAGGACTGTTTGTGACCCTGGAGATGTTTGAATGCAGATTGAATGGACACTTGCCAGGGAAGGTTTAGAGGCAATTTGAGGACTTGGAATTCAATGTCTTTTAAGGTTTTTTTAATCCTTAGGGTCTGGGATTTTTGCTATAGCTAAAGGCATGTGAGATATGTCCTCTGTTCCCAGATTATAGCTGGTGCCACATAACCCCGCCAGGTTCTCATGGGCAGGTCATCTTGGTTATTAAAAGAGGATGACAGTGGATATGGGTGAAACAGCCTCAGCCACAGGAATGTCTAATGAAACACGCGTCCTCCTGACGGGGACTCAACGCTTCATCGTGCTGAGACCAGGACAGTCTCCGTGTCGAAGCCATTTTCCTGGGGGAGTCACCTGGATGGTCAGCCAGGGGTCCTGCAGCCCAGTTCAGAGAGGCCATCACGTGATGCTGACATCATAGATTGGTCAAGGTGGTCTTACCTGAGGCTTAAAAGATGGACTCAAAGACTGTAAAGTCATGATTCCGAGACAGTGACTCAGTGACCCGGAAGAAACGAGGATTCCCTGTTAAGGCAGGACTCTGGGCCAAAGCCGGACCACCCACTGTCATCAAACTGCCCCGGGGAGAAGAGCAACGTTCTCCACCTCCCAGCCCTCCAAGCAGCAGCCTAGCCCTTTGGCCTCAGGGCTTCTTGCCTCCTGCTGTCAGAAGGCTTTGGGGAGGAAACCGTTGCCCTGAACTTTGAATGTGGCTAATGGCATTCTCAGGACTTTCTCACCAGAGGGCTGCCCCATCACCCGCCCTGATTAGGACAGGAAGTTGGGAGCCTGGATGGCTGGCTTCCTGCAGGCGGGGCTGGAGGGCTGAACTACAGCCAGCAATTCGTGGAGGTCACTAGGTCGGCGTTCTCCTCTGTGTCTTCCGGTCCCCTGAAGCAGCATTTTGAATAAACGGCTCTTTCCTCTCACAAACCAAGATGTGAAAAATCTTCTGGGGTCCCACTCGCTGCTTGCCAGATTCTGTTTTCTGCTCCCCTTTCTTGCGTTCTCTCAGATTTCTGTCTTTTGGGGGAGTGTATCGTCGTGACTAATAGGAGTGGGGCAAATAGGCCACAAGGTTCATATTATTCCATTTTGGGAATGGTCTTAGTTACAGGGATCTCATCTGTTTTGGGAAAGATTCTGTTTTCTTAGAGGTCTTTTCCTTGCAGCAATCAAGATTTTAAAAATTCCACAGAGAAATATTTCCATTCCTGGTCATGCTTGATACCATGCATCACTTAGAATTGGATGAACATAATTAAAACAAGCAGGAGATTCAAATACATGCAGAAATATCAAGACTTCGGAACGCCAGCTCAGGAATATAAAGTCGACGTCTCTCATTAGCGATGCCTCTGTTCTGTTTTCCCAGTTACTGACTCCATCAAGGGCTACCTGCATGCATGTCCTCTTAAAACATGCAATTCCTTAACTACTGACAGACCCCCGGACTTTTGATAATGATGATTTCTTTAGGACAAACAAACATAAGGTGCTTGGAGGAAAAAAATTCCTACAATGTAAATAACACTTCACATACCAGCCTGGCTGCTGCATGATTAGAAATCGTTCTGTTTTCTTGTTTACTCCAAGTTCATCGCTTAGAAACCTCTAAGTAAGTCATATACTTATCCAGCCTTCTCTTTGAAAGTGATCTAGGTGACTTTTGCTATTTCACTATATGTGTGTGCCCAGAGATAGGGGAAATCTGGTATTTTTTTTCATCCTCTGGTCTCCTGGTTCATGTTATCTGAACTAAATGGCAATGATTCCATTCTCTTGAGTTTAAAATTTATTCGGGATGTTCCCACTGCTGCTGTCCTCATATCATTGTTTTTTTTTTTTTTGCATAGAAGAATGGTTTTTTTTTTTTAACATCTTTATTGGAGTATAATTGCTTTACAATGGTGTGTTAGTTTCTGCTTTATAACAAAGTGAATCAGCTATACATATACATATGTCCCCATATCTCTTCCCTCTTGTGTCTCCCTGCCTCCCACCCTCCCTATCCCACCCCTCTAGGGGGGTCACAAAGCACTGAGCTGATCTCCCTGTGCTATGCGGCTGCTTCCCACTAGCTATTTTACATTTGGTAGTGTATCTATATATGCAATCATTGTTTCTTACCTGAATGAATGAGTCCTTATAAGAAGTGGTCTCATTGGTTTTACTCTGATTCCCTTATAGTCCTTCCTCCACATAGTAGCATGAGATTAAAAAACAAAGCACCAAAGCCCCAGGAAATTGGATTATGGAATTCCCTTTCTTGAAACTGCCCCATGGTGCTCCACTACACTTCAATCCAGATTCCTTACCATGGTTACAAGGTCTTACCTGAGCTAGCCCCTGCTTCTCCCTCTGACTTCCCTTTTTAAAAAAATTTTAATGTTTTGAGTTTTAGTAAATTTATTATATTTGCAACCATCATTGTAATCCATTTTTAGAACATTTTTATCATATAAAAAAATTATCATGAGACCATTTACTGTCCATCTCTATTCCTCCCTCCAGTAAAGTACAGGTCTACTTTCTATCTCTATAATTTACCTCTTATGGATAGTTTGTATAAATGGAGTCATAAAATATACAGTCTTTTGCATCTGGTTTCTTTCATTGAGCATCGTGTCTTTAAGTTTCATCCATGTTGTGACCTGCATCACCATATCATTCTTTTTATTTCTGAATAAAATCCCATTGTATAGATGTATCACATTTTGTTTATCCATTCACCTCTTGTTGGGCATAAGGATTGCCTCCAGTTTCTGACTATTATGAATAATGCTGCTATGAATAGTTACATACAAGCCTTTCTATGGACCCACATTTTCACTTTTCTTGGCTACATTCCTAAGAGTAGGAAAAGCTCCTATGGGGAACTGTTAACTTTTTAAGAAACTACCAAACTGATTTCCAAAGTGGATGCACCATTTTACATTCCCATCAGCAATGTATGAGGGTTCCAGTTGTTCCACGTCCTTGCCAATACTTAGTATTTTATCTATGATTATAGTCATTTTAATGCTTTTTCTGCACCTGTTGTGAGGATCATGTGAATCTTTTCCTTTACTAATATATTACATTATTTTTGGATGTTAAACCAACCTTGCATTCCTGGAGTAAATCTCATTTGGTCACGGTGTATAATTCTTCCAATATGTAGCTGAGTTCACTTTGCTAATATTTTGTTAAGGATTTTAGTGTGTTTATTCGTTAAGGATTTTTTTTTCTTGTGGTATCTGTTTGTGGCTTTGGTATCAGGGTGATGCTGACCTCATAGAATGAGCTGGCACTTTTCGCTCCTTTCTTTTCTGAAAGAATTTATGAAGAATTGGCATTAGTTTTCTCTTTAAATATTTGAAGGAAATTACCAGCAAAGCCATCTGGTTCTGGGTCTTTCTTTGTAGGAGGATTTAAAATTGCTGATTCAAATTATGTACTTGTCGTAGGCCGCTTCAGATTTTTCATTTCTCCTTGAGTCAGTTTGTATCATTCTAGGAATTTGTGCATTTCATCTAAGTTGTCTAATTGTTGGCATTAAGTTGTTGTAAAATTTTCTTATAATCCTCTCATTTTTGTAGGTTTGACAGTGATGCCCCTTCTTTCCTTCCTGATTTTGGTAATTTGTGTCTTCTCTCATTTTCTTCGTTAATGTAGCTAAGTTTTTGTCTACTTGGTTAATCTTTTCAAAGAACAGGCTTTTGGTTCTATTAATTTTCTTAGTGGTTGCTCCAGAGATTACAATATGCATCTTAATGTATCACAATCTATTTCAGAATAATACTAACTGAGTTCCAGTAAAATTTAGAAACACTGCTTCAATATAACTCCATTCCCCCTTCTTTGTGCCACTATTATCATATATAATACATTTATATTTGTTATAAGCATGACAACACAGTGTCATAATTATTGGTTTATACAGTCTTATGCATTCTAAAGAAGTTAAGAGATGTATTGAAGAAAAATGTATTTATAGAGTCTTTTAGATTTACTCACATATTTACCATTTGCAGCATAATTAATTTCTTCTTGTGGATTCAATTTATCATCTGGTGTCACTTTTCTTTTGCTTAAAATATTTCCTTTAATATTTCTTGCAAGCCATAATTGCTAACAACAAACTCTTGCAGTCTTTGGTTATCTGGGCTTTTCTGTATTTCACCTATGTTTTTGAATAGCAGTTTTGCTAGATACAGAATTTTCGGTTGACAGTTCTTTAATTTAAACAATTTGAATATGTTATTTCACTGTCTTCTGGCTGTCAAGAGATAATGCTCCATGGATGTATTTATGTTTCGCCATGGTCAGGGCTTTCCAAATAAAGGGCACTGGAACTTAAGTTAAAAGACAATTAATGACCACAAGCTTTGAAAGTTCAACGTAGAAGCTTCCAGAGAGATTTGGAGACACATCCCCTGGAGATTATTTTTGTTTGTATTCCAAAGAGGGAATTGTATGAAGGTAGTCAAAAGGTACAAACTTCCAGTTGTAAAATAAATAAGTACTAGGGATGTAATGTACACCATGATAAATATAATCAACACTGCTGTATGTTATACATGAAAATTGTTAAGAGAGTACATCCTAAGAGTTCTCATGACAAGGAAAATTTTCAACAAATTTTTTTCGTTTATTTTATATCTATATGAAATGATGGATGTTCACTAAACCTATTGAGGCAATCATTTCATGATGTATGTATGTCAGATCATTAGCTTTATACCTTAAATTTATACAGTGCTATATGTCAATTACATCTCAATGAAACTGGAAGGGAAAATAAAGCATCTTAATCTTAAAACAAAAACCAAACACCTCCCCCATCCCCAAATCAAAGGGTAATACAAACTTCTCCTTATCCCCTCAGAGAACAAACTTCTCCTTCTCCCCTCAGAGAAGATTGGTTTACATTCCACACTAAAGGCTTCCCCCCACCCCTCAGAGTTACAGATGTGCCACTATTAGCCCTGAGTTTCATAATTTTGTGGATTCCTCTCCTGAGATATAAATCTTATTGGAAGTACAGGTAATATCTGGTGCTCATTGCGTTGTTCTGTGGGAAACTGGGAAATTGACATAAGCTGCTCTGCAAACAAAATGCCTTTTCCTGAATCCAGAGGTCTCCTGTTTCTCTTTACATATATTTGTATATTGAGAAATCAGTCATTAATATTTGTTTGCCCCTATATAGAATTTGTTTTTCTCTTGCTGTTTTCAAGATTTTCTCTGTTTTTTTTTTTTTTTTTCCCAGTAGTTTGATTATGATCGGTATAGATGTGGACCTCTTTGAGTTTATGTTACTTGGCTTTATTGAGCTTCTTGGGCCTGTAGATTAATGTTTTTCATCAAACTTGTAAAGTTTTCAGCCATTATTTCTTCAAATATTTTTTCTGCCCCTTTCTCTCTCTTTCTCTGTCTTAGACTTCCATTACAAGTATACTGATGCAGTTGATACTGCCCCCCAAATTTCTGGGCCTCTATATATTTTTCTTTAATCTTTTTTCTCTCTGTCCTTTAGATGGGGTAATTTATAATGCTCAATCTTCAAGTTTATTGATTATTTCTTCTGCCATCTCAAATATGCTGCTGAGACCTTCTAGTGAATTTTTTTCATTTCAGTAATTCTACTTTTCATTTTTTTAATAGTTATTTTATTTTTTAATTAAAAAATTTTTTAAAAATTATTTATTTTTGGCTGTGTTGGATCTTTGTTGCTGTGCACGGGCTTTCTTCTAGTGGCAGTGAGCAGGGGCTACTCTTCATTGTGGTGCATGGGCTTCTCGTTGCGGTGGCTTCTCTTGTTGTGGAGCATGGGCTCTAGGCACACAGTCTTCAGTAGTTGTGGCATGGGGCTCAGTTGTTGTGGCTCATGGGCTCTAGAGTGCAGGCTCAGTAGTTGTGGTGCATGGGCTTAGTTGCCCCGTGGCATGCGGGATCTTCCCAGATCAGAGCTTGAACCCGTGTCCCCTGCATTGGCAGGCAGATTCTTAACCACTGAGCCACCAGGGAAGCCTGTAATTCTACTTTGCAACTTCACAGCTTCCATTTGATTCTTTCTTATAATTTTATATCCTTATTGAGATTTCCTACGCACTGAATCATTGTCATTGTACTTTCCTTTAATTTTTTTAAACACAATTTTTCTTTAGTTCTTTGAACATATTTATAACAACTGTTTTGAAATCTTTCCCTGCTAAATACAACATCAGGGGTCATTTTAAGGCAGTTTCTTTTGACCCGCATTTTCCTGAGTATGGATCATACCTTCTTGTTTCTTTGTATGTCTCATTTTTTTGAATACCTGACATTTTAGATAGTATGTTGTAGCAACTACCGAGTCTGACTTTATTTCCTTCTAAGAGTTGTTTTTGTTTTTTCTTTGGTAACTAACGTGGATTGAATCTGTGAATTCTGTCTCTCCTGCACTGTGCAGACACTAATGTTTTCTTCTTGCTTTAAGTCTGGTTTCTGAGGAGTTGCTCCTGTGTTTGCATTCAGCTTATTGTTCAGGTGAAGACACATCATGGGTTGTGTTCTAATACCACAAGGTTTTAAGGCTTCTACTCTCTGCTGATAGCTCTAGGGGAGGGCGGCTGTGGAGAAAAATTCAAAATTCAGGCCATTTTCAAGTCTACCTGGGCTCTTATTTCCTTCAGGCTCTTTTATGTCTTCTTTGTGCTTGTGCACAGGATCTGTTGACCAGGGGTGTGTGGGTGACTTGGACTTGTTTTGGTCTCTGCTGTACAGGCACACAGCTTCCAGTCAACCCAGGATATTTGGAAAATTTACCAAGTTCCCAGAGCTGTTTTTCCTCTTGGAACTGCCTCTTAAATTCCTAGGTAGTTTGCCAATCTGTTCCTTCCTCCAAACAGGACATCAATCTTAGTCTACTGGAGTGGCTGGCTCTTCCTTTCACTTGCTGTTGACATGACCACTTTAACTGGTAATGTTCCAGGTCAGGTAAGCCCACCATAATGGTAAGAGTAAAGCTGCTGGTTTCCATGGTCTAGCCTGACCTGGTTGTACTTAAGTAGTTTAGGGATTGGGAAGTGAGGAGAGAAGGGAGCAGCCTCAGTGAAGAACTGTTTGCTTTGATCACATGGCAACCAAGCATGAGGGAAAGAGACCCCCAGATAGGCTACATGGTGAGGTAAGTCAGCCTAAGGTTAAAATGTTCACAGATAATATTCTAAAAGAGCAATTCCCAGGGATAACTGAATGATGTTTGCACTGACATTTTATTATGAAGTCTCTATGAAGCACACATTTGCAGAGATGATTTCTCTAACATTTCCTATACAATTACTATATATATTGCTTTTGTTTTGTTTTTTTGCCCTAACAAATTGTTATATGTTTAGTCTGTTCACTTAGATGAGATTTTACTGACACAGTTGACTATTAAAATAAGTAATAAAAATAAGGAGTTTAGGGGGGCTTCCCTGGTGGCGCGGTGGTTGAGAGTCCGCCTGCCGATACAGGGGATACGGGTTCGTGCCCTGGTCTGGGAATGTCCCACATGCCGCGGAGCGGCTGGGCCCGTGAGCCATGGCCGCTGGGCCTGTGCGTCCGGAGCCTGTGCTCCGCAGCGGGAGAGGCCACAACAGTGAGAGGCCCGCATACCGCAAAAAAAAAAAAATAATAAATAATAAAAATAAAAAAAATAAGGAGTTTAGGGAAGTGTGTTCAGAACAGTCTGGTGAACTTTGATTAAATGAAAAATTATACTCCAAGAGACCTTGGAAGCATTGCCAAATAGCCTTAAGCAGGGACTGAGAGTTAGGGGAAATCTGTACTGCCACTGTCTTCCAGTAATTTCTCCTTCTCCATCTCTGTTAGTCATCTGACTGCAGTTAGAATAACATTTATTGCTTTCTGGTTAATGTTCTAGAACAGATGATCAGGAAGTCATGAAAGCAGAGACACAGGGTAATCTTAAAATCAGTGAGGTGTCCTAACCAGCCTTCCCTCTCGATTTGCTGTAATTGGTTACAGGCAGAGGAGATAGAGCATTAAACTGCTTCATCCTTACTCAGAATATGTGAGCAGAGCTGAAGCATAAGATAGAGAGTTAGAACTCTACAAGGGTCTCCTGTATAGAAAAGCGTAGGAGTGGTGTAGATAGAGACTACTGGAGAGGGGGCGCCATTCTAAATCCCAGAGCCTGAGATTCCAACAAATTTGGTTATGGGGGCTGGATTGGGGAAGGGTAGGAATATGATAATACCCGCCATCCTTCTTACCTGTGTAATTCTTTTTTCCTTTTTTCCTTCCCATTTGTCTCATTACTCTCTTCTTAGGAACCAGTGACGTTGCTGACCGGGGGGACCTCAGTGTGGACATTCCGGGGCTTCTGGCTCATATAACAAGCTATGTTGTACCTCATTCCATCTTCTTTTCAGTATGTGGTCTTAGGGTTTAACCTTCAGTTGTTTTCTTTTTTGCAACATATGCTCTGGTCTTTATTCCGGATACTCAAACATTGCCTTTTGGGTTGACAGAGTCCAG
Source organism: Orcinus orca (assembly GCF_937001465.1). NCBI lineage: Eukaryota > Metazoa > Chordata > Mammalia > Artiodactyla > Delphinidae > Orcinus > Orcinus orca. Next base: position 6,709,663 of record NC_064560.1, on the reverse strand, counting down.
ATTTTTCTCTACATCTACCCTCTGCAAAGAGCATTTTGGGAAAATGAGTTGCACTGGGTGTCCTGCTCTGATGATCTCAGTTGACTCTTGGTGGCAGGCATTCCGGGGGCTGCCTCCCTGGAGATTTGTTTAGCCACAAAGTCCTCAGGACTGTGCCTTTGAAATGTCTCATTTTTTCTTTGGAATGTTTCTCTTCTCTTCCCCTCTCTGTGTTGCCATAACCACCACATTTTATCTAGATTCTAATTACCCATGCTTGGCTTTTTGGCATGAGTCTTACTAGCAAATCAGCCTCACTCCCTGCTTAGAAACTAAGAGGCTCCCTGTTTTCTTACTCTGAGGAGCACATCTTCCTGCCTTGGTCTAACCTGCTTCCTCAGCTGATCCCACACTAGCCCTCCAAGGATGTATCGTATCTGTCTGTGCTCTTCATCACAGACCCTCTGATCCGCGCCGTCTCCAGAATATTTTCCCTGAAGCTTGCTTGCTGTCATATGTTATTTTACTTTAATTTAATATTTTATTTTATTTATTTCATGTTATTTTATTTTACGGAGTGTACTTTTCCTTCTCTTCTTATTTAGCCTTCAGTCCTCTGTCCTCCAGGGAGCCTCCGTGGATGTTCCTGTGCTCACTCTCCTATGAACTTCTCTTGCGTTTCATGACTATCCGAATAACTCAATGAATTTTGCATTGACTCCTATTACCCACTGATTGTTTTCAAATCTTGGTTTTCCAAATTAAAAAATCTTTTTAAATGATAATAATTTTATTACATATTTCTCCAGTGTGTTTAATGTGTTCCCAGCAGTCCTGGGACCATACTAATTCTCAATAAGTAGTCTTTGCTCGATTAATTCTGCACTTTCCAGCACTGATGAAGACTGTGGTCAGTTCCACAAATGTAGCACTTGTTCCTTTCTTCACAGTTACTCCAAGATATTTTTAACTTCCTTAGGGCACTGTGTGTTTTGGCATTTAAGGGGCAGGATAAAGTGGCTTAGGTTACTCCCCTGGAAATCCTTTTTTGTAACACAGTCACTCATGTGAGCAGGGTTCTTTTGTTTCCTTTAAATGCCACTGAAATGTCCCCCTTTATCCTATTCCCTGCCTGCTAGGAGTGCTAAGACCTCTCATATGTAAGGATTTCCACTTACGGTGTTACTTCATTCTTTCGCCACTGCCATTTCAGTCAAAACATGTACACTGAGTTTTAAAAAAATTTTCTCTAAGTCATTGTCATTCTGTATGGATTCATGCTAGCCATGCAAATGTACAAACATTGTGAACCCTGAAACATAACCACAGCATTCTGGTATCACATGGGTTATTGTTCCTAAGGTAAGTGAGAATCTTGGTCCCAATACCCATTATACTAAATACAGCCCAAACTTCTATTTTCCTCAGGTCACTGGATTTTAGTTATTCTGTTTTATAGAATTAGAGGTGAAAATTAATCAACTTGTAGGGAGTACAAGTTGATTGTACTTCCTTCTTTTCTTAGAAGGAAGAGTGTCATTAATCTCTAAAGAACACTGGGTTTTGATTTCCATATTACACAGCATGAATTCAGTCATGTATTTCCAACAGCCTGCTCAGATTTCTTTACTCTGTTCCACTCTCACCCACACTTTCAGAGGTACACGTTTTGAGTAATTTTCTGCTGGAAGTAGAATTTTTCTTGGGTTAAAACTTCACATCTCCAATTCCATTTTGTTTCGTTCCAGGTTTCCTTCCATTTTTGTTTACTTTCTCCATTCTTCATCTTCCAGGTCATTAACAAAGATGCCCAATGATCCAAAAAGTCCTCAAATGAATTTACTGTTAATGTGTCACCCACCCAATTTCTCAAGAAAATTGCATGATGTATTTTCTTACCCATTTTGCATTTACCTTCAGTGAAGTTTTTTGTTTTTGTTTTGTTTTGTTTTTTAAACAGAGTTTGAGCTGTTGACATAATAATTTCACACTAACTTACAGCACTGGACCATCTGATTTCATTTTATTGTCCAGGTTAAAGAATTTAGCTTCACGTTAATTTCTTAGGGATGGGTATTGCTTTTCATTCACCTGTAAAACAACTAATCATTTCTGAAATATTCTCTGGAGATATACATGAGTGAGATAAATGTATTTAAAGAGAGTTCCTTTTGTGGCACCGTGCATAATATAGAATGTATCCCAAATCCCCAGACTTGGTTAGGAGTGTCTTCTTTCTCCTTTATTATTCTTTTGCTAAATCCAGGACATTTTCATAGTCCCCAAAACCTGGTCTGTTTCATTATGCTTTTAGCTGCAAACTCTAGAACTTCCTCTTCTCTGACACCCACCACTTGACTTCTTCCATTTTAGGAGATTTGCTGTAGAGTTTAAATTTAGAAAGAATGTTTTTGGAAGAAAGGGAATTGCACCCATACCAATGGGGATAGAATTCCTTCCTTCTTAGTGAGGATATTTGTAACCTGGGATTAAACTTGATTAACAGCAAGTGTTCAAGTTTCAGTCTAAGTTTGCTAAGAGAATCCCAAATCTTGTCTGAGTGGTGTGTAGGAAATGTAGGTATTAGCAAGAGATTTATGTTCAGAAATCAGAGTTTCTCTGTTGCAAAGTGGTCTCCTTTTAGCAGGGAGGAGAAAGGGAGCTGGTGTTGTTGCTGAAGGCTTCATGGGTGACTGGAGAAACTGAACAGGGTTCAAGAGGTTGACGAGATGGGCTCCTTTGTTCCGCAGGCAGGAGTCCTGCCTGCCGCCTAAGACCAATAATCTCGCATCCCTGAGCCTCTCCATCCAAGACTGGGTTTCAATTGTCCAGTTGTTTGTTTTGGAAATGTCACAATAAATAACTGAAGAGAGGCTGTTAGGGAAGGTCTCCTCGGGGAAGGCTACAAATTATTTGGGGACATAAAACCTCATGCATATGGCCTTGGTGAAGAGGAAATCACTTCTGATAACATTTGCTTTTTCTACATTCCCTGAGGACAATAAAACAGAAACAGGAACACGAAGTAGGAAAAAAAATCTTATTGGTTCTCTGAGTCAGCCTTCTCCTTGGGTCATTTTGGTCAAACAAGGGAATAGGGACATTTGGTCCTGAGCTGATTCAGTGCCCAGGGACCCAGGAGTTAGACGGTTATATCCAGTGTGTGAGACCCACTCCCACGCCTCCAAGCCTGGACCAGTTCTTTCTCTGTGTTACCGGCGGGGCTGTCCTGCATCGACTGTGTCTCTGTTCCATGTCATCTGCTGCACCATGAGGGTTTCTGGTATAGCATGAGTTTGGAGAGAGCTTTGTTGTCCCGTCTAAGGGAGAGAAAGGGTCAAAATCAAAGTACCTTTTGTCACAAAGGCACGATCTTGTCCGTGCACATGCTTGGGGCTCTCTCCTCCCAATCTCTTTGAGTACTGCTCTGTAAGGGTTTTGGCACTGGTACAATAGCCACAAGAATCCATGAACCAGAGCCAAATCTTACATCACCAAGAAGATGAAACACTGCTTATGCAAGGCCGCAGACACAGAACTACTTGCTCAGGGGACAGAAGGGGGGCACCGGCTGCGTCCTGGGCAGTGACCCTCCCAAGGACCTGCTGCCCCTCACTCAGAAGAGGAAATGTCTCCCAAGGAGTCCCTAAATTACTCAGAGCTCATCAAAGAAAGGATGATACTTTCCTGCAGAGTTGCTTATTTTTCCTTCTAATTACCAAAGAATAAGGGTGTCTTTTCTGAAATGTTGATTTGGAGATTCTGAATTTAAATTTGTGCCTCATTTAGCTTGCAAAAGGGATTCTAAACAGCACAGCAGGAAGACCTTTGGATTCCAATATCCTCGACCTGGGAGAGGTGGGCAGGAGTCAGGGGATGCTGGCTTGCTGACATTTTCAAAGGAGTGGTTAAGATAGACAGAGACTGACAAATAACCATGGGAGGTGGAAGCCACTGTATTGAAAATAAAGGATTTTAGCACGAAACGGTCCCTTAGCCATCCAAAGAGGGTCATGCTGGATGAAAGTGATTAATTATACTTTAAATCTCAGAGGAAGTTTCCTCTAATGTTGTAGTTGACAGAAATGAAGAATGAACCTTATTATCTGATCTGAAATAGGGAGTCAGAAGTTGCTGAAGAGATGCATATGGCTGATGGGGCAGAAGAAACAAGAACAAGTTGAAAATAAACCCAGGAAAGGCTTATTGAAATAAAAAAAATTTTTTTTTGGTCTGTAAGCAATAGAATACTAGTCTTTTTGTACTGTAATTGACATTTGTTTTAAAAAAGAAGAAAAGAGAACAACAGCATGGAGGCTCCTTAAAAAACTAAAAATAGAACTACTGTATGACCCAGCAATCCCACTCCTGGGTGTATAGCCAGAGAAAACCATAACTCGAAAAGATACATGCACCCCAGTGTTCATTGCAGCACTATTTACAATAGCTAAGACATGGAAGCAACCTAAATGTCCATCGACAGAGGAATGGATAAAGAAGATATGGTACATGTATACAATGGACTGTTACTCAGCCATAAAAAAGAATGAAATAAAGCCATTTGCAGCAACATGAATGGGCCTAGAGATTATCATACCAAGTGAAGTCAGACAGAGAAAGACAAATATCATATGATATGACTTATATGTGAAATCTAAAAAAAAGATACATTACAAATGAACCTATTTACGAAGCAGAAACAGACTGACAGACTTTGAAAACAAATTTATGGTTGCCAAAGGGAAAAAGTGGGAGGGAGGGATAAACCGGGAGTTTGGGATTAACATATACACACTACTATACATAAAATAAATAATCAACAAAGACCTACTGTATAGCACAGGGAACTATACTCAATATTCTGTAATAACCTATTTGGGAAAAGAATCTGAAAAAGAATGTATATATGTGTACGTATAAATGAATCACTTTGCTGTACATCTGAAACTAACAATATTTTAAATCAACTGTATTTTAATATAAAATAAAAAAAATTTTAAATCTCAGAAAAAAATAAAAAGGAAGAAAATGACAGTGACAATAAGACAAAATATAAACCAGGTGTGCAATCCTATGAGGAGCTGTGCCACCTGGGCAGCCTCCTGTTCAGTCTTTCTATGCACAGGTATAGTTTGTGGATCTACCAATATGCTGGGTTAATCTGGGTTCTCTGAGCAGTAGATGCCAAGATGAGATTAATGTGCAAAGATTTCTACAGGGGAAACACCTGTGTGAAAAAAATAAGAAAGAGCCAGGAAGGGATGGAGAGCCACGAGACCACAATGCAACATTGACCCTGAGTGAAGGAGACAAGGAAGGAAGTTTGGATGGAAATGTGCAAGATTGCCATGCCATTCAAGGAAGTTTCAGCAAGGCCACTGGGGAGTCCTTGAGCCAAAGCCAGGTTCCATGTCTGAAAGGAGTTCCGTGTCTCCCAAGTGTGCCCAGCTGTGCTCAGTTGTTGGCTGGGAGCAACCTTTGGGAAACGTGACCTTCATGCAAACGTGATGATGGATTTCAGAGCATGCAGCTGGACCTCTGGGTCAATTACACTTCCTGTAGTTGGAAGTTTGCACCATGAATTCCCATGGCCACAACAGTTACTCGATGGAGTATTCATAATAGCAGTATGATCTTCTGTGGAGTTGGAGGGAAACTTGAAGGTCATTGTTCAGCCCTCTTGTTTTGCCCATGACTTGGGTTCATGCGGATGGATGCCTTTCAGTATGGGGCATTATGGGAGGTGGATCTGATTTTCTTAGAAAGTTCCACTTTTCTGACTCTCATGTTCTTATTCTCATGTTCTTTCCACTGAGCCAATGACACTACCAAGGTTGTGGGCTAGATCACAATTCTTAAAAAAGTAAAGTTTATATTTCTGATGATGAAATTGTGCACATTCTAGAAAATTTGGAAAATAAAGAGAAGTAATAAGAAGGAAACATATTACTCATAACTTGCCCAACCAAGCCCCCAAATTCTTAACCTTTTGGTGTATTATTCCCTTACAGTTCTTTTCTATACATTTTTTTAATCTATTGAAGTTCATACTGTAGAAAATTTGTATCTTAGTTTTTTTCATGTGGCATCATGATACAGGCATTTCCCATGCTAAAAAAATTTCATTAACTTAAATAACTCATTCATCTTTGATTCAGTTATCATGAACTACGTGAGAAAACAAAGGAAAATTTAAGAACATTTAGGCTGAGCATAAACTTTCAAAGAAAAGTTTCTGAAACTTATTGTTTCAGTGTGGGATATTTATCAGATGTGCAAAATTTACAGTAACCCTTCTAGTTCATTCCTTGAAATATCCTTTCTCTGGCTTTTAAAGAAAAAAATTAGACCGACTTTGTAAACTTCAGAATGCTATGTTTTGATGAGAAGGACATTTTTCCTGTTCTCTACTATTTTGAGGTATTTGTATCCACCTATCCATGGTTTGGAATTTTTGCTTTATTTTGTTTCATTAGCTTTTTGAAAGTTGAAAATTGGTTTGCATTTTTCAGATTAATTGACCTGGTGTAAGAGAATCCTTCCTAGTGAACAGAACCCTTACTAGTAATTCTGTGAATTTCAGGAAAGGGTGAGCTCAAAGTGGTTAAAAGTGCAAGCTTTGGAATTAGAGAGATATGGGTGTGGACCTTATCTTGATCCTGGTCGTGCAACTTTGGATAAATTCTTTAATCTCTGTGAGCTTCTGTTTAATGATCTATGAAATGGAAATAATAAAATATATCTCACTTGGTTTCTGTAAAGATCACAAGGATGTAATGCAAGGAAAATCCTTCACACGGATCTTGTATGCAGATGAGTACTGAATAAAATCACCACTACTATTGTCTTAGGCTTTAGTTTGTAAATGTTTTATTTATTATTAATTTTTAGTCTATCAATGGTTTAACCAGAATGGCATATCTCGTTCTTGCAGTAAACCCAGACATTTCCTTTCCTTGTCAATGACATTGACAGAGTAGTTTTGCCGGGACCTATTTTCCATTTGACAGGCTCATCATCAATCAACTGGCTATGGTTTATTACTGTAAATACACAGAAATTTTTAGAGTAAAACCCTGAGCATTCAGCCTATGACTTATCAATACCTGAATTATTAAGTATTGACCAGTGTCAATACGTGACCAGTGTCTCCTGTAACTGGGGAGCATTTGTTTATAGCTTTGTGTATAAAATAATGTGCCTCAATCTCAAAGTTGGATTACCAGTACAGGTAACAGCAGAAGCTCTAGTTTAACCCACTTCTGGGCTCTAACTCACTTCTTTTCACATGTGTAGGAATCCTTTGTGTTCACCAGACTCTGGTGATAGAGTGAGAGGTCCTGTCCCATCCAATTCTACCTTGGTGTTAGGAGGGCTTGGCCTCTGGGCAGAAGCTGGCCTTAGCCTGTGAGGTTAAAGCATAGTAGTTGGGGTGCACTTCTCCAGTAGCTAGAGTGACATCTTGTCCTGGCTGTAGTGAGGTGGGTGGCATTCCTTACTGATACATTCAGTGAAAAGTACTTCCATTCATGGCAGAGCTCCATGGCTATACTCGTCTGTTGCTTCATTCATGACTTCCATGTGGCATGAGGTTGGTGGCACAGCTCAAGTGCTGTTGGTAGGTCCTGCCTCTCCTTTTGGTTAGCTGGACTATGTCTTATGGATGGTATTTAAAAAAAAAAATCTCATGCAGATCTGAGAACATTTTTCAGGTGCAAAGAATATATTTTTATTGGTTGCATACAAAATTCTTGGGTCACAACTTTTCTCCACTCAAAACCCAAAGGACTATGCATCTTTGTCATCTGGTATTGAATGCTGCAGAGTCATTGAAGACCACACTTGTTTTTATTCCATTTTCAATAAACATTTTTCCTGCCTGGGTGCTTATAAGAATTTTTTCTTAATTCACTGGGCTAGAGATTTCAATAATTTCCTCCAATCCCATAACCCCTTCGTAAAGAACTTAGTCCAGGTGGAGCAGCTCTAATTATGATATGACCCTGTTCTTTGGGGCACAGCTAATTGGGCCACGGGTGACAACTCTCCAAAGCTGGAGTGGTTATAGCTCGACTGTCATTGGTATTGTTGTTTGGCTCACTTGACTATCAGTAATCTTATCCAGAAATTTGTAAGTGGGGAGCAGAGACTGAGTTTGTTGCCTGTAGGCCATTAAGCTCAAAGAAAATGCAGACTCCAGTTCTGGTGTTTCATTTGAAGGAAGCCATTATGAGCCATGTATAAGCAAATAACTAAGCAGAGAAGTCAGTTTGTAGAGAAATTTGGATGAAGCAGTCATGAAGTAAAAGTGAGATGGGGCTGGAGGGGGAGAGCAGAAGGAGAGCGGGGAGAGAACGATAGTTATTTTTTCCCATTAAGCCCAGCTCTACTTCCATTGGTTGACTTCTATGAGATTCTCCTGCATCCTCCCCACAGCTACGTGGTTAACTGATTTGTAGAGGTTATTGTTCCTGTCAAAGCACTGACTTGAGACATTCTCATAATCCACTTTTTTTTCCCCAGAAGGATATCTATAGTTTTTTTTTTTAAACACCTTTATTGGGGTATAATTGCTTTACAATGGTGTGTTAGTTTCTGCTTTATAACAAAGTGAATCAGTTATACATATACATATGTTCCCATATGTCTTCCCTCTTGCATCTCCCTCCCTCCCACCCTCCCTATCCCACCCCTCCAGGCTGTCACAAAGCACCGAGCCAATATCCCTGTGCCATGCGGCTGCTTCCCACTAGCTATCTACCTTACTACGTTTGTTAGTGTGTATATGTCCATAACTCTCTCTCGCCCTGTCACAGCTCACCCTTCCCCCTCCCCATATCCTCAAGTCCGTTCTCCAGTAGGTCTGCATCTTTATTCCTGTCTTACCCTTAGGTTCTTCATGACATTTTTTTTTCTTAAATTCCATATATATGTGTTAGCATACGGTATTTGTCTTTTTCTTTCTGACTTACTTCACTCTGTATGACAGACTCTAGGTCTATCCACCTCATTACAAATAACTCAATTTCATTTCTTTTTATGGCTGAGTAATATTCCATTGTATATATGTGCCACATCTTCTTTATCCATTCATCCGACGATGGGCACTTAGGTTGTTTCCATCTCTGGGCTATTGTAAATAGAGCTGCAATGAACATTTTGGTACATGACTCTTTTTGAATTTTGGTTTTCTCAGGGTATATGCCCAGTAGTGGGATTGCTGGGTCATATGGTAGTTCTATTTGTAGTTTTTTAAGGAACCTCCATACTGTTCTCCATAGTGGCTGAACCAATTCACATTCCCACCAGCAGTGCAAGAGTGTTCCCTTTTCTCCACACCCTCTCCAGCATTTATTGTTTCTAGATTTTTTGATGATGGCCATTCTGACTGGTGTGAGATGATATCTCATTGTACTTTTGATTTGCATTTCTCTAATGATTAATGATGTTGAGCATTCTTTCATGTGTTTGTTGGCAGTCTGTATATCTTCTTTGGAGAAATGTCTATTTAGGTCTTCTGCCCATTTTTGGATTGGGTTGTTTGTTTTTTTGTTATTGAGCTGCATGAGCTGCTTGTAAATTTTGGAGATTAATCCTTTGTCAGTTGCTTCAACTGCAAGTATTTTCTCCCATTCTGAGGGTTGTCTTTTGGTCTTGTTTATGGTTTCCTTTGCTGTGCAAAAGCTTTGAAGTTTCATTAGGTCCCATTTGTTTATTTTTGTTTTTATTTCCATTACTCTAGGAGGTGGGTCAGGAAGGATCTTGCTGTGATTTATGTCATAGAGTGTTCTGCCTATGTTTTCCTCTAAGAGTTTGATAGTTTCTGGCCTTACATTTAGGTCTTTAATCCATTTTGAGCTTATTTTTGTGTATGGTGTTAGGGAGTGATCTAATCTCATACTTTTACATGTACCTGTCCCGTTTTCCCAGCACCACTTATTGAAGAGGCTGTCCTTTCTCCACTGTACATTCCTGCCACCTTTATCAAAGATAAGGTGTCCACATGTGCGTGGGTTTATCTCTGGGCTTTCTATCCTGTTCCATTGATCTATCTTTCTGTTTTTGTGCCAGTACCATACTGTCTTGATAACTGTAGCTTTGTAGTATAGTCTGAAGTCAGGGAGCCTGATTCCTCCAGCTCCTTTTTTCGTTCTCAAGATTGCTTTGGCTATTCGGGGTCTTTTGTGTTTCCATACAAATTGTGAAATTTTTTGTTCTAGTTCTGTGAAAAATGCCAGTGGTAGTTTGATAGGGATTGCATTGAATCTATAGATTGCTTTGGGTAGTAGAGTCATTTTCACAATGTTGATTCTTCCAATCCAAGAACATGGTATATCTCTCCATCTATTTGTATCATCTTTAATTTCTTTCATCAGTGTCTTATAATTTTCTGCATACAGGTCTTTTGTCTCCTTAGGTAGGTTTATTCCTAGATATTTTATTCTTTTTGTTGCAGTGGTAAATGGGAGTGTTTTCTTGATTTCACTTTCAGATTTTTCATCCTTAGTGTATAGGAATGCCAGAGATTTCTGTGCATTAATTTTGTATCCTGCTACTTTACCAAATTCATTGATTAGCTCTAGTAGTTTTCTGGTAGCATCTTTAGGATTCTCTATGTATAGTATCATGTCATCTGCAAACAGTGACAGCTTTACTTCTTCCCCGAAGGATATCTAATTGTGGATTTATTTTAAGTGATTTTGGTGGAGGATTCTTTTGATCCACAGGCTTGATTCTTTGCCCTAGCTCAGGGAAATGTGCTTAAGTTATTGCTTCTGTCTCAAATATTATGGTTTCTTTCTCAAAAACTACTGTCATTCTTAGGTTGGAACACTGTCACATCTGTCATTTATCTCTTTCTTTTCAACTTGACTCTGCATTCTGTGAGATTAATTTCCTTCATTTACTATATTATTTTTTGAGATGTTCTTTCTGAAACAATTCCCTTTCCCTTGTGCTACTGACTTTCCAGGCTTCTTTTGCCTTTTCCTTGTTTTCTATTCTAGAACAATAGCTATAGAGAGTGAAGATTGCTCTTGGCTACATTTGCTGTCCACTCAAATGCTGGTTTTGGCACATCCTGAGGTTTACAGCCAAAGGACTGCTTAGTGTGTATAACTCCCAGCTCAGTTTCCAGGGTCGAGGAGACATCTATTCATTTATTAGTTTATACACACACACACACACACACACACACACACACACACACACACACATATTAGATAGATAGATAGATATAGGGAGAGAGAGAGGTGAAATTCACACAGCATAAACTTTTAAAGTATGCTTCAGGAATTTACGTGTCATCCTTGCACAGGGACTTTGCTAGTTTTCTCTGTATTGTTCAAATTTTGAACTGAGCATGGCACACACTTGCTGTGATTCTGATGAGCTGAGGTGAAGTTATTTCCTACTCTACTCACTGCCCCATCCTCTGAAAAACTAACCCAGGGGAGATTGTGCACTGCAGCACCTTCCTTGCATTCACTGTGATCTGTAGGAGGACCACGTCTTCTCGCCACTTTCTGGGAATTCTGTCTGATATCTGAATGGACAGGAAGATTGGGAGGCTATAAGTTAGGGAGAAAATGGGGAGGAATAAAGGGCGATGGGAGAATTTATGACAGCTCACTGCCCCCAAAGCAGAATCTACATGTGTAAGAAATGATTGTTCCAGATATTACAGACCCTGAGTCTCTGAGTCCAGAGGCAGATAGAATGAGTTCAAGCTCTTTTCTCCTGGCAGGTCTAGATGACTCTCTATCTGTAGTACACACGAGCAGCTGATTGTTTTTCTTCATTCAGTTCTATATGACTTACAGTTAGTGTAAATTACTCCCAGGTTCTGGCATTTGGCTATTGTCTGTCTTAGTTTTTCTTTTTTTTCCTTTTCTTTTCTTTTCTCTTCTCTCCCTTTCTTTCTTTCTTTCATTTTCTTTCTTTCTTTCTTTCATTTTTCTTTCAGTTTTCTTTTAGAGGTAGTTTGGGAGGGGATATAGCTTGACTTTCATTGGTATTGTTGTTCGGTTCATTCACTAAAGATTATTCATTTAACACTAGATATGGCAGATACTTGCTGGATTCTAGAGATACAAAGATATAAAGATGAATAATCTTTGCCTGCAAAATCAGAGTCTGATGGGGAAATGTATATAAAAACAGATGATTATAAAACCAAATAGAAATATAGCATTAGGTATATATGCAAGATATACAAGTTGCAGAGTCTGTAGGGCCTGCAAAACCTGAAATATTTATATTTGGACCTTTACAGATAAAATCTTTGGACTCCTGGCCTAGTATACAAGGAACTGCAAAGAGTACAGAGTTTCCAGAGCAAGAAGCTTGTGAGGCCAGGCTGGAGAGTGAGGCCGGGACCAGATGACCGGGCCATGCTTGTCAAGGTAAGGAGCCACTGAGTGATTCAAAGCAATCTGCCTAGATAAGGAATCAGAATGTGAGACTAGTTCCTTGGTGTGTACTCATCACTTCTGAGGAATCTTCCAGCATTAAGTACCAACCAGACAATTCAGAAACACTTGACTATAATCCTCTTGGGGCACTGCTATAGTACACACAGAAAGGCATCTTGGGGTCAGGAAGTGTTCTTCTCTGAAGCTCCCTTCCTACCAGCTCCAGCAGTTCCAGCCAGGCCGGGTGCCCCGTCCCACTGTGCACGGCTCCCAGGGGTGCAGGCCTGCTGCTTCCTCTCAGGTGAACCCAAGGCCGTCAGCTTCTCTCAGCACAGGGAAGTTTATTTTTCAATAAATTTATTTATTTACTTTTGGCTGCGTTGGGTCTTCGTTGTGCTGCGCGGGCTTCTCATCGTGGTGGCTTCTCTCGTTGCGTAGCGTGGGCTCTAGGTGCGCGGGCTCAGTAGTTGTGGCAAGCGGGCTCAGTAGCTGTGGCTCGCGGGCTCTGGAGCGCAGGCTCAGTAGTTGTGGCGCATGGGCTTAGCTGCTCTGTGGCACATGAGATCTTCCCGGACCAGGGCTCGAACCCGCGTCCCCTGCATTGGCAGGCGGCTTCTTAACCACTGCGCCAACAGGGAAGCCCAGCATGGGAAGCTTTAGAGAGTGAGAAGGTGAGCTGGTCATTCTTCCCGGATAAGGGCTCCTGGCCCTTGAGGCAAGAGAGGGCTCAGAATTTGGGTAAAAATGCCTCTTAGGTCAAGAGGGTCCGGGGGTAGCAGGTGAAATTCGAGGTTGAGCCTGGGGCTGTTGGGCAAAGGATGGAAGGTGAGGCTAGTGTCTTCGCCTACATCCTGCCCCCAGCTTTGCTCCCTCTTAAAAGCCCATGACTGTGAGAGGTAACTGATCCGTGGGCGCTGGGACAGCAAAGCCAGTGGCTGATGTTGGCGGGTAGGAGCGCAGCGTGCAAAGAGAACCAGGGCTCAGAGGACCCCGTCCAGATACCGAGGGTCCGAGCTTTCACCCACCCCTTCCGGTCCTTTCACCCTCCTCACCACACTGAACAGAAAATAGGATATGTGGTGACCTGTGTTAAAAGGCTTGAGGAAAGGATGAGGCCCAGTGAAACTGGAGCCAAGGGATCATTCCCTTCTCACCGCAGCTGATCAGCAGACACGGAGAAAACAAAGTCTCCTTGCAGACCGCATTGTCTCCTGGAGTGAGTTAATAAAATGGCACCGTGGAAGTCTGTTCCGCTGATGTCCAGCCAGGACCAGAAGCTCAGCTTGAGTTTCTAACTGAGCCTGAGAAACACCAGGTATAAGATTTGGGTCATTGCTGATAGATATCCCACCTCCACAGAAAGATGCCCTAACCTCTCCGGAGAGTGTTTGAAATAATTGCAAATAGAATAAAAAAAGTAAACGGCGGGGTTTGGACAATGCCTCTCCTGTTACTCTGAAACACTAAGAACGTAGATGGGAGCTATCTGCCTGGTTATTAAGCTTATTATAAAAAATGACCTCACAGACTGAAGAATTCCAAAGTCTCGATAACTATTAACTCTTTATCCCAAATGACTGGCATATTTCTAACTGAGAGGAGACTGAAAAAGCATTCACTGCCTTGGAAAATTCAATCAGAGTTAAAAATTAAGCCCAGAAGAGGCTTTCAGCAACAATGGAAATTATATTTCTAAATTGTGTTTACTATGGAGAATACTGCTTGGGTTAAATGCCGATTAGGCTACTGTCCAAGTGATACATGAACTCTTCAAGTTATCTAGACATTGCTTTGGTTTCTTGTCAAGTCACAGAAAATCTATGATGTGATTTTTCTTGCTTTAATAAAACGGGAGGAGGATCAATGGATTAGTATTTAAGCTACACCGATAACTTGCATTAATGTTGCAGTAGTGTTGATTTTTTACCCCGAAGAGTTGGATCAGATAGCTTCTGCCTGTATGGTTTTCATTATTTAAGACTAACATGAGAATAAAGTCACTTCTGAACAGTAAGGCCAGATCTGAGAACAAAATATCCTTAGCTATTTAAAATCATGATCATCATCTCTTCTACCTCTGTGTAAAGGGTGGTAGGGAAAAAACAAGTTAAATACAAATTGAAAGTGTTTAGTACAGCAGGCAAGGAGACATTGTAATATACTGCATGACCTTAGAATTGCATGTTCGTTTAGTTAAAAAATGTATTGTGCCCACCTGTCGTGCGTCAGACACACAGCATGTGTGTTCCCCACTGGGTGAGGGATAAAATAGGGAACAAATCTAAGTTTCTGACCTCCTGAAACGTACATGGAATGACACTAACAAAGAACTGATGTAAAATGAAATCTCACCAAGGCCAGTGTGAGCTGGTGGACATGGCCTTGGGTGGGAAATTAAGAAACTTATGCTTTAAGTGTTACTGTACCACTACCATAGCTATGTGTCCTCAGGAAGTCACTGATACTTTCCTTCCTGCTGTTCTGTAAACTTCTGAAGGGCAGAGCCAGCCAGCATTGATTGCCTGAGTCTCCTAAACTGTCTAACAGATTCCTGAGTCTTTTAACAGATGTTCCATAAATATTTGTTCAATGAACAGACCTCATATTCTCTTACATTTCTAGCATTCTGTTCAATGATTATGGTATTACAGATGACTTTTGTCCCTGAGAGTCAAGCTTTATGTCTCTTGTGTGCCCATTTTTAGACAGATCCCTCCAAAAAGGGATGCAGAGAGATGTCTTCCTTCCCCCATCCACACACACGCTCAAGTAGCCGAAGAATCATCCCCCGTGGCCCAGACACCCCTTGACCTGGCATCCTATTCCATTGGCTCTTCTGGTTGAGCCTCTATCCAAGACGACCTTGGATAAAGGTGGTCATCCAGCACCTTTACTTATTGGTCCACTGACTAGGGTCATCCAGCAACCCTCTGCTTGGCACTCTGATTGCAGTAGCCCAGCGTACCTCTCCGAGACAAAGGGCCCCTGGAGACCATGAGTGAGTCCACTGCAAAGTTAAAATCCCATATTAGAAATTAACAAAAAGGATTTTTCATGTATGGCAGTGAGCTGAAACAGGTAGGTGATGGGTAGTCCCGAGCCAAGGAAGGGATCCTCCTCACGGGGCAGCATGGTAATTGTGATTATGTAGGAAAATGGCTTTATTTTTAAGAGATGCATGATTATATATTTAGGGGTAATTTAGGGGTAAATTACATGATATCTGTAATTTACTTTCAAATGACTTGCAATATTTATTTATTATCTCTTCATCTGTATAGATAAAACAAATATGGCAAAATGTTAAAAATTTTGGATTCTACATGATAGGTCTGTGTATGGTCGTCCTCCTATTCTTCTGTATGTCTGAGGATTTTCATAAAGAGCGTTGGAAAAAGTGATACAGCAGGTGTTTATGATCTTGGGAACAACTGTGACCCCAAAGTATCGTCTGTTTCAGGCTTACCTCCCACCAAAACTGCACTTGAACCATGAGTGTTGGAGAATAATCTTCCCTTCAGGAAAGAGTTCCTCTGTCTTCTCTGGCAGCCTCTTCTGTATTTTCATAATCTTTGCTGTCAAGAAGTTCTTCCTGATGTCTGTCACAAATGGTCTCCGTGAAATCACTGAGGCTCTTGGCTACTTTGGGATCTGCTGATTTCAGACCTTGGAGGTTTGGAGCAGGTACTAGATTTCTGCTTTCCTTCAGGATTCAAATTCTCATAGGCATTCTGGAATGGCTGGCGAGACAAGCGTCTTCCCAGTGTGGTCTGATATCTACCTGGAAACTCGAAGGGAAACGGGATGCAGGGCTGTGACGCGGAGCCAGCAGTGCTGTCCCAGCCTCTCACTCCATTCACTGCTCGGAAGGGAGGTCTTCCTTCCGTGACTGCCCAACTGAAATAGCATCCCATCACTCTACCCCTGTTTTCTTGATTTCCTTTTTTTGAGGAGCATCGATAATTGCCTGACATTACATCGCGCGTAGTCATTTACGGTTCTCCTCTAGGAGAAAGCACGCTCTGAGCAAGTGGGGTCTGGTCTACACCACTGGTTCTCCAACTTGATGTGCGTCAGCGTCTGCTGGAGGGCTTGTTAAAACACAGAGTTCTGGGGCCACACCGAGAGCTTGTAGTTCAGTAGGTCTGAGACGGAGCCTCGGTGAACCTGCGTTTCTAACAAGTTCCCGGGTGAACCTGATGCTCCTGGTCCTGGCATCTCATCCTGAGAGCCGCGAGGCTGCTTTTCGCCAAGGTGCCCCTGCGCACGGGATAGTAAATGCTCCGTGAGTACTTGTGGGATGAATGAATGAATGAGTGAGTGAATGAGTGGAAGCTGGCTGGCTGATAGGATTAGTGGTCTCTGGAAATGCGAGAACTTTGAAAACCAAATAACTAGCAGCTGAGGAAACCATTGTGGTTCCCACACTGAAGGCCTCTGACTTGGGGCCCGTGTCCAGGCACAGTTTGCTAAGAAGAACTTGGGCACACAAAATCATTTTTTTTTAATTAATTAATTAATTTTTGGCTGCGTTGGGTCTTCGTTGCTGTGCGCGGGCTTTCTCTAGTTGCAGCGAGCGGGGGCTGCTCTTTGTTGCCGTGCTCGGGCTTCTCATTGTGGTGGTTTCTCTTGTTGCGGAGCACGGGCTCTAGGCGTGCGGGCTTCAGTAGTTGCAGCACGTGGGCTCAGTAATTGTGGCTCACGGGCTTAGTTGCTCCGCGGCACGTGAGATCTTCCCATGGAACCAGGGATCGAATCCATGTCCCCTGCATTGGCAGGCAGATTCTCAACCACTGTGCCACCAGGGAAGCCCCAAGATCATTGTTATAACTTGTTCTTCCAACCCTTGACAGGGAATTTAGGAGTGTTTAGGAATATTTTAAGATTTTTGAGGATTACATCATGGAGGATAAATTCTATCTACTTCCCTTTAGTACCTTTATCAGAAAGAGACGATGGAAGGAGACAATCCAGTGGTCTGAATTTGCAGGACCTTTCTTCTTTTTTGGCTTTGGTGCCTTTCTAGACTGCTTTTCCTTTCTTAGGGATATTTCCTTCTAGTCAGTTTCATTCTAGAGGAAGTACCATTATAAGAGATACTTCCTTTGGAGTTGCAAGCTTAGGGCTACCTGGATGGCCACCAAGAGGCCACTCTCCAGTTGGATTTGATCTCTGGAATCTCACAGAGACAGAAGAGTTTAGCTAAGTGCCCCAAAGACCCTTCCTCAAGATATATTTGACTGTTATTTTTCTACTGTTAGAAACAAAACACGCTGTCAGCCACGTAGAGAGCTGGGTTAGTGAACTAAGTGCTATAGAGTAAGAACAGAACAGTCTTAGGTAATACAATTAGCAATGTGTTCTATTTGCATAAAATGATTGTTTCCCAATGACACAGATGATCTCATCTCCCTTGGTGTTATGCTATAGTGGACAGTTTGGTGTTTAAGGAGCTCTGGGCCAGTGGAGTACTTTTTGCTTCAAGATGTATGTTTGTTGCCAAGACTGTGTACACATGCCCTACGGTGAAGATAAGCTCTGGTCTGAAAATGCATGTGTATACATATGCACACACACACACGCCAACTAAATACATAAGTTTGCACACAGGAATCCAGGCCGAAGAAGCAGGGCTGCCCTGGGTGTGCTCAGATGGCTGGGGGAGTGGTGGTCTGGTACATTTTCAAGGCTCTGTTTTGGTGTCAGATTGAGTGGAGATAGAGCATCCATTAATTTAGCAGAGCATCTGGGATCTTTAAAGCCAGAAAGAGCCATACAATTTATCAATCTTAATTTGCTCATGCTGCAGTTGGACAGAGGAGATCTCTGGGAAACTCTGACAGGACCCAGATGTTCCCCATGCAGCTGCTGTCACACTCACCAGCAGAGACGCCCAGCTCCCCCACCCCACCCCCGACTTCCTCTCCCCTGAGCCGTCCCTTGCATTTGGCCTGCTGAGCTAATGCCTACACAGTATTTAGTCACAGAAACACACCGAGTTGATTAGGTATCCTGTGGGCGACTCCTCCTTGCACTAGGAAACTACCCTATTGTCAGCTGTTGGCCCTGGGACCAGGGTGAAACTTTCAATCTAATGAACATTCGAGTTCTTAGTGGATTGAGAGGGAATTGGCCAACCCGCATAGACAGGATATTCTCAGATCTCAGAAACGCTCTCCCACGTCAGCCATGTTTGAAGGCCAGTGAAAGAGTATGATGATCACTTCATTATTTTAGGTTCCTCGAAGGTAGGAACTGAATCTTATACATCGTTTTTTTTCCGGCAATTTCTCCTATAACGGCGTATATAGCTATGCTCAGTTAATATTGTGCACAGCTGAATGGGACCACTGGACTTTCACCAACTTATCCATTTTCATATATTCATCTTCTCCTTTTAAATTTCTTCTTGAAAATGGGGTTTTTTGTTCCTTAGGGTTAAAGACAACCAAACTTCTCTACACTTTAGGTTTTTGATTTTCTATGGACCCTATCCTGGACCAGGCTTCGGGCATATAGAAGGAGATGAGACAGGTAACATTGTTGCCTCCACACACTTTAAAATCTGGTGGTTGAGGCAGAGAAGTAAGTAGCTCTTGCACACAGTGATAAATGCTCTAGGGCCAGGGGAGGGGAGGTACTGCGTTTGTGAAAGGGCATCACCCATTTCGTATCCTAGCCCAGGCATTAGGGTGGAGGAAGCAATGCTGATTTTGGCGAAGGAGTGAGCCAGGTAAAGATGAGGGCTGAATCACACGGTTCACAAAGGAGCGGGGTGCGCTCTTTTGTTGTCGCCGCAGTTGCTTTGATGGCAGGGAGAGGGAATAATTTCCCTGCACTTTTGCTGTAGGGACCCTGCTCATGGAACGAACAGGTGACTTGTCTTCCGTGACATACAGGTGCAAGATTTTTTGCATTTGCACTGTTCTTTGAATTTAGCCATTATCTTTCAGAAGGCCTCAGTAAAAATGTAAATACTCCCAGGGAGAGGTAATTAAAAAGTTATTACCCATTAGCAACTTTAGGTGAAATAAATCCTCTCTTCATGTTTTCTCATCAGCTCTCTGGGCTCTGAGGAAATGATCAGCAAGGCTGTTGTATTTTCAGGGGAGGAGGTAAGGTTCAGAAGAAGGAGGGAAAACCAGAGATGGGAAGGTCTTGAGGTTCCCAGTTGGGTTTGGGGACATTATTTCCAGCTGGGGTTACTAGGTCTTACTTTTACTCCACTCAGAAGGTCCCCGGACCAAGTAAGTTGGGAAAACACATACATAAAGGGTGCGAAAGTTTCTTTATAGTAGGACTTTTTAGGGCCTCCATGATGCCAAGACGCACTGTGATTCTCTGAGAGATGTTATAACGTTAAACATTTCACAAGTGTATTTGACCGTGACACCCCCTTGGTGGAAAATTTTCTGGTATTAGTGTTCCAGGCAACACCCTTTGGGAAATTCTGATTTGGAGGATGGAGTCACCAGTGAAAGGAAAAGCAACTCCAGGAGGGACCCCACTGTGTCATTGTGATGACCAGAGCATGACATGGTGGAGCGTGTTGGACTGATTCCTTTTTACGCAGGGTCAGCTTTATTTCTTGCATGAATATCTGTTTATGCCTCACCTATGGGATATTTCAGTCCTGTAAACAATCCTCCATTCATTTGTTCATTCATTCATTTATCTGTAATTTTTTTTTGAGGTTAAAGTTTTGCACTGTGCTCTCCAAAATGAGGCAGACTCATAGGGTGTCTTTGCTTGTTCACTTGCTTTCCAGCAAAATGAGCAAACTTTGTCTATAAATGTCCCATGCAATCCATCTTGTCCCCTTGACCTCTTTTATCTTGTGTCGTTTATCAGTTCATCTTGGAAACACACACTTTCACCAAGTTGACCATGACTATTTATATACATTTGGAAGACATTCCATTGGAAATTACTCTGCAAATCTTCTGTTCAGTAAAGCAAGGAAGTGGTAATAGGACCCTCCTGTTTCATCACTGTGTGTGTTTTCCTTAAGATAGTTTCCTGCGGTGTTATCAGCCAGTTAACATGAAGAAAATCTCCTGCAGGCATTCCAAAACTGCCTTCCAACTCCTTCGGTTTCTTCTGGAGCAAGAAAGAAGCTCTTTCTTTGCTAAAAGCTGAGAAGGCAAAATCTAGCGAGGAAAGAGGGGGAGAGCTATTTGTTTTCTTGATTTCAACTATTTAAACATCTACCCTGCAGGAGAGATTCTGCTGTGCTCTGCAAAAACTGTGGAAGGGGGCAGATGACGTGGCCATGTGGCCCTTGCCATCAGAAGGCTGATAAGAGAGGAGAAAGAGAAACATGCATCATTGATTAACTCTCGGGCAGATAAAGGCAAATAGGAGAGAACAACAAAATGCCCCAAGACTCACACGCTGAGTGGGGTGAAGGGAGAGTTTTCTGTGATGATTTCATGAGAAAGGAGGTAGCCTTGGAGACAGGCTTTGAGGGACGGTTGGGATTTCACCTTGAAGACAGTCAGGGATGATGTTTCGTGAGGAGGGAAGAATGAGAGCACAGGTGTGAACATAAGGTGTGTTCAAGATGCAGTAGGCAAGGGCTTCCCTGGTGGCGCAGTGGTTAAGAATCTGTGTGCCAATGTAGGGGACACGGGTTCGAGCCGAGGTCTGGGAAGATCCCACATGCCATGGGGCAACTAAGCCCATGTGCCACAACTACTGAGCCTGCGCTCTAGGGCCCGCGAGCCACAACTACTGAAAACTACTGAAGGCCGCGCACCTAGAGACCGCGCACCGCAACCAAGAGTAGCCCCTGTTCGCCGCAACTAGAGAAAGCCCGCACACAGCAATGAAGACCCAACGCTAATAAATTTATTTAAAAAAAGAAGATTCAATAGGCAATTGTCTGGATGTTTGCGCTCATTCACCTGTATTATCAGGTAGAAATCAGGAGTCATTCTTGACTCCTGCTCTGCCTGTCCCCACCTTTCACTCGACTGGTCCCCAGTTGTGGATTTTATCTCCTGGGTATCTTCTAACACCCATTCCCACCCCATCTTTCCCAGCAATGGAGCCCTGTTTAATGTCTCTTTTTCCTCCTGGGCTCCCTCCCATCTCTCTCCAGAGCAAACTTCCCGAAGGGCAGACCTAACTTTTCGCCCACCTTCCACAGTGGCCCAGGGCCATCGAGATAAGAGTCCAAATTCCTGACCGTGGTCTGGGCTCCAAGGTCAGAAAAATGTGGGCTCAAATTCTTGCTCTATCTTTACAACTTATGTGACCAGCTGTGTTCACCCATGCTGTGTAACCAAACCCCAGTTTCCTCCTCCAGAAAGCGGGCACCGTTAGCAGCCATCCTTCGTCTTCTTGTTGCAGTTGTCCCTCCTCCTCTTTCCCTTCCTGGTTCCCACCTGCAACCTGAGCCTGGCTTCCAGGCACTGCCGTGTCCCCAACTGCACAGTGTTCTCGCTCGACCTTACCTGTGTCCTCCCATCCTCTTTTGTTCCCCCTTCCACCTGTCCTGCAAGACTTGCCTCCAGCCTCCCCTCCTCTTGGAAACTGCCTGAACCCTCCCTGGTCCCCAGGCCTATTTTGCATCCCTTTTCTGTGTTCCCATCCCTCCCAATACTTACCTTACAGTGCGTGTGCCTGCCTCTCCCCATACCTGGCTGACTGTTTCTCAGGATAGATTTTCAGAAGTGGGATCACAGGTCAAATGATATTCGTATTTTGAATTTAGATAGATACCAAGGGCCAGATTGCGCTCGTGAAAGGAGTATCAATTTCCACTCCCATAAGCATTGGATAAAACGGTCTTATTTCCCTCAGCCTTGCTAACCCTGGGTAGGATCACTCTTTTCAGTCTTTGCCAATCTGATAGGTGACATTTGATATATCATTGTTGCTTAATAAGACTTTCTTTGATCTCTAACATTTCCTGCTATCTGTAGTTCTACCTTTGTGAATTGCTTCTTTGTTTTTTGCCCATTCTTCTGGTGGAGAATTCCCCTTTCCCTTGTTGATTTGTAAAATGGCTTTCTATATTCACCTTTAAAAAGATGCATTGCAAATATTTCCCCTCATTTGTTATATAAACTAACATCATATGTCTTTTTTTTTTAACCACGGGGAAGTTTAAAACCTATCAAGCTTTCCTTTGCAATTTCCGAGTTCTTTGTTTTTTTTTGTTGTTGTTGTTTTTTGTTTTTGTTTTGTTTTGGGTTTTTTTTTTTTTGTACATAGAAAGGCATCCCTCATGGTAGGATTATAAAAAATATAAAATAGGGATCAATCTTCATTTTTCCGCAAAACTTGTAGTCTATTCTTTCAACGGTATCGGATCTTTTCTCGATGAATTACCAATTTAAGATATTTACATCATGTAACAAATTTGTGTGCGTGTGTGTGTGTGTGTGTGTGTGTGTGTGTGTGTTTGCATTTAGTTCCTGGACTCTTCATCCTATTCCATTGGTCTATATCTCTTTTCTTGTATGACATCTATACTCTTTCAGTTAATGGGCCTGATAGTATATTTTGATATCTGGCAGGTCTACCTTCAACCAGCTTATTTTCTGTAATTTTCCTACGGCCTCGTCACCTTGGAATGAGGAAAGGAATCATAACCATCTTTAGTCTCAGAAGATGTTTGGGATGCCGGCAACCTGCGTAGATCCCATATCCTGGATCAGTGAGTTCTCTTAGAAATTCTCATGAATGGGGGTTGGCCTCGGATCTGAGGATGCTTTTGCAGAGCCTCTGGGTCTTCATTCTGGCCCGAACCTCTGGGAGGGCCTGTGCAAGTTTAGACTATTTCTGTAACATTGGTGGTTCTAGAAACTAGGTGTGTACCTTTTAGAGATTGACGATGGTGGTGGGTAAGGATAGAGGTGAAGGAGGGCCAGAAAAAGAATGATACGATTTTGAACTCTGTTGTCATTCTGATTTATACTTGGTACCAATGTGATCTCTGCAAAAGGTTAGCTTCCACATTCATAAAATTGGGACACTGAAGCAGATCTATTACTCTTAAAATCAAATGTGGGAAGGGACAGACTGCAAACATGAACAATGGGAACTGGAATACTGTGTGAAATATTCATCTCCGGAAGGAATGAGGTGTTGTTTATTCATACCATGAAGTCCTTTTAATATTTTTAGGGCCAGGAGGAGAGAGATTTTACCCCACTGCCTTATATGGGTCCTGTTCTATCGTTTCCTGAAAGAGTGCGCTGGAATTCACCTTGCCTTCATTCATGCATTTGTGTTTCTAGCCACCAAAACTTGCTGTCTTAACTCAACCCAGTCCTGCAAAATGCCATCTGCCAGAAACAGAGCAGGGAAAGCAGCAGGAAAAGTTTGGATTAAGCCTGCAGAGAAGCTCTGCTGTAGAACGGTCATAGATGAGGAAGGGAAAGGGTTACACAGGTCAAATTCCACTGAAGCAAGACTTGCGTTAAATCTTCTGTGGTCTGCACTCTCCCCGTGATCAGTGATTTTCCTTTAAGTAGGTTATCACCTTGGCGTGTAAAAATCTTTTGTTATCTTGCAGTTTTGTGGTGGCTAGATTTCACCTATAAATAGGAATTGCATGAATATATTCTGGAAATGAGGAGCAGATCAGCCCTAAACTCGGCCTTCAGAGGTGACTTGTCAGATTACGGACGGAATATGGTTTCTCTTTCGTTAGAAAACGACACATTTCGTAGATGTGGTGTCATTAGGAAATGTACAATATGTGAGATTTCAAAATGCTGTTCTGGTGTCAGGATGTCTTCAAGCATCTTATTTCTGCTCTGAGTTTGCAAAATGAAACCCATATTTTCTTTCTAGAGACACAGACAGAACTATTCCCATGCATAAAAATGACTATTTCATCAACTCTCAGTTGTGTTTTATTATTTTCCTTTGTCTTCATTCTTGAATCCAATCAGCCCTCAGATACCAAAAACAGAAAAAGAAAAAAAAAGATACTTGCAGTTTAATGCTTCTAGTATAGGAGAATATTTTGCTTGACCATCAATGGTCCAAAACCCATTCTTCCCAAATCGCAATGCAATTGAATATGCAACGAAGGCATCAATGTATATCTGGGGTTTGCTTGTTTGGTTTTGTTTTGATTTTTGACTGGCAGCTTGTTTTTATTAAATATCTCCAGAATTAAGGGTACCCCCTTCACAGTGACCACAAGACATTGTTGAGGGTTTAGACCTGCCAGACACAGAAATGGGCTCTGGTGGCCCATAGGCAAAGGCAGAGTTCCTGACCTAAGTGGGTAGATGGAGAGATAACACAGAATGACCATCTGGGATGTTGTGAGAAAACACAGGATTAGGGATGGGGATGGGGTGTCACCGAAGGCTTTCAGGAGGTGGTGATGTCTGAGCTGACTCGACAGAGAAGTGGGATTGGGCCAAGCGAAGGAGGGGCTGAGAAAGGGGCTCCGGGCAGGGGGAAAGCATGGCAAAATCCGGGAAGCATGGTGAGTAATCCAGAGTGGGGAGAAAGTCGGGCATTTGTGGGAAATGGGATGGGCGGCAGGAAAATGGGCAATGCTGGTGTCGTGAAGGACCTCATGTACCATCATCTTGAGGATGAATCAGAGCCTCTGAGAAGTGGGCAATGCAGTTGGGGCGATGGGCACGAGACACACAATCAGACTGATACCTTGGAACGAGCAGTTTGGCAAAAGTGTGGAAGAAGGGCAAAGAGAGATTGAAGACGGTGAAGGTGATTAGCAAGTTGTGGTAGTGATGAATGTGAAAACTAAAGCAGGCTTGGACTAGACAGTGACATGAGGACGGAGAGGATGCTTCTGAATTGACAGACATCTTTGTTGGTCGGGTTGGAGAGAGAGAGAGGAGTCTAGAATGATTCCTTGGTTGTTCGGGCAGCTGGAAGCATAATTGCTGGCTGAGATAAAGAAGGGGATGTAGGGGAGAGTGGGTCTGCACTGGATGCATGGGGTCTAAGTGTAAACAGCTTTTTTTGTATTCGTGTCTGTAGCTCAGGAGTGACTTCTGACCTAGAGACATCCCCTCTCCCTCCAGCCCCCAGTAACCACTACTCCACTTTCTATCTCTATGGATTTGACTACTCCAGATATTTCATATTAGTGGAATCGTACAGTATTTGTCCTTTTGTGACGTGGCACGTATCACAATTTCCTTCCTTTTTAAGGCAGAATAGTATTTCATTGTATGGATATAACACTGTGTTTCTCTATCCTTTTGTGGATGGACATTTGGGTTTTCACCTTTTGGCGGTTGTGAATACTGCTGCTATGAACATTCGTGTGCAAGTATCTGTTTGATTCCCTGCTTTCAGTTCTTCTGGGTCTATGTTTAACTTTTTGTGGAACCACCATTCTGTTTTCCACAGTGACCGTGCCATTTTACATTCCAGTCAGCAATGCGCGAAGGTTCCAGTTTTTCCATATTCTCACCAATACTTATTTTCTGAGTTTTGATTTGATAATAGTTTGGCAACTGTTCTTTTAACTTTTCTCTCTTTGCAGCTTGTGGCAGAGGCTGCTCTGTGTTCATTAAGCTACATTTTTCTTTTCCTTTTTCTCTGGGTACATAGGTAGATGACATTTGCAAGCATCCTTCTTTGTAAGCAGGGCTGACTTCTGTCCAGTAAAGTATATCTGCTGCTCCCCGGCCTGGCTCATAAAAACTTCTGATGTTTCATATCCCATCTACTGGCTAAATGGAAAAGATTCCAGGGACCTAGGCGAGGGCAGAGCCACAAGACAGAAGGAACCTGGTACTGAATGAGCGAGAAAGCACATTCTCTCAAGTCACTAAAATCAGGGGATACTTGTTATCGTTGTTCCTGTCCACTGACGCAGGACTGCTCGATCTCTCGCTTCAGCTCGGTTGCTTCATTTCCTTGAAGGATTAGCCTTCTTTGCTTCTGCATACCTGAGGCAGAAGATAGCCACCCTGAAGTCTGCATGTCCCTTCATTGCTTCCAGTTTGGTAATTAGTGGAGATTATTAATATTGTTGGAATCCAGGTTCCCATGGTAGAGAATCTGAGAGGTCCCACTTGAGGCAGATAGCCTCCCCTGTGCCAGTTTGCTAGGACCACTCATCGGCACCATTGTCTACAAGCTGGGGCTGCTGGGGGCTCATCCAGAAGAGAAGGTCGTTGTCGCCTAATGGGCGCCTTTAACGGTATCGACCACAACATTGTTTCTTAAAATGTGGTCTGAGGATTCCCTGATTTAGTGTCACCTAAGGAATCGGAGTCTCAGGGCTGGAGGGAGTGGAGTGGCTCCAGAAATCTGCACGTTTGACAAGCACCCCGGTTGATGCCGATGCTCTCTGACATTGGAGAACTAGTGTTGTATTCTAGGGCTCTCAGTGGTGCTTGAATGCCTGATCTTGATGAGAGTTTATACAAAGATCACCTGAGACAGAGAGTTAAAAATCCTCCTGTGAAAGGTCACCAGAAACGGGCCTGCAAAAGCTCTCTTTGATTTAAAACTGTATACTATTTCTTCATATTTAACCCAAGTCTCTTGAAGTGCTTTCAGTTCCTTTGTGGTTATGTGCTAAGGGTTTAGTTGGGCATTGCAAGCTCCAAATGCTTTCAGGGACTGGACAGGTATCGTAAATAAAAGTTGCAGAAAGATTTAAGTCAATTAGAAATGATGGGACCCATGAGAAAACGGGGCGGGTGTGTGTGTGTGCCCAGCAAAGGCTTCCATACTGAAACAGCTGTGTTCACTGCCGTGGCCAGACAAAAGACGTGTCTCAAGGCCAGATTTAGCAAGAGAGCCTGTGAGTTTGGAACCTTTGCTAAGAAATCTCTTCTTCCATCCAAATCAAATGATTCCAAATCCTTTCATCTTTATTCACATGACCTCTTCACCAGGAGTTGTTTTTGCTACTTGTTTTCAGACCCTCCTGCCTCTTCTTAAAAAAGGTGGAGAAGGAAGTTCTCCCGAAGTTCATCATATAACATGAAAACCATTAGTGCTGAGAAAAGGTCTTTATTTTCTTTTTCTTTCCTTCTTTTTTTTTTTTTTCTTTTTTTTTTCTTTTTTTTTCTTTTTTTTTTTCCTTCTTTTTTTATTGAAGTAGAGTTGATTAAGGTCTTTATGTTTAAATGTCATCATTTCCATTAATATAGGTTATCAGTGTGTTTGTTTAGAACCATGGTTGTTTAAGTATTTTGATTAAGGTAATATATAAGCCTGAAGGAAAATTTGGGAAAGAAATAGAAAAAATAAGCAAAATGAATAAATCATTTCTCCATCCAAAAGTTATCACTGTGAACATTTGGATGTATTTTCTTCCAGTTTTTTTTCCATGGAGAGTTTGAAAAATAATTTATTTTTTTTGAACTCCACCTTCTTCCAAAATGGATTAAAGACAACTATAAAAATCACTTATAAGTGATTGCTTTTGTTCATCTCTATGCAAATATATATATATGTATATATATATATAATTGCAATCATATTGTGTGTGTATGAGTGCGTGTGTGTGCAGTTTGTAAAAGTTACATGTCTAAGAGACTTTTCCGTGTTGTTACTTGTAACAGCAACGGGAACATGTATAGAACACTCATTATGTATCAGATGCTGCTGTTCTGAGAACTTTGCATGGACTGCCGTATTCAATTCTCCCAATGAAGTGAGTGTTGTTACTAGGTCCCATTTTCAGATCAAGACCTTGGGGCACAGAGAGGTTCAGGGCTTGCTGTTCACACAAAGAGGAAGTGGTGCACTCAGAACCAGATATTTGCTGGCCTGAAACCAGAGTCTGTAGGCTTCACACCATGCGGTTCTGCCTCTCAGGCTTCTAAACTCTTGGGGAGAGTTACATAGCCTGTACTACAGTTTTTCTTTTTCTTTCTTTTAAGCTGACAATACTAAAATTGATATTTAGGTACTTTCCAAAATTTTACTATTGCAGATAATATTACAGCGATATCTTGGTACACACAAGCACGTATTTCTCTAAAAATGATACAAAGCCATGGGCATTGCTGAGTCATCAATTAATGGATCTTTAGCATTTTATTCTATACTGCCAACAAAAGCTCTACCAATTTGTATTCCAAACTGGCCTCTGAGAATACCTGTTTCCTTGCCAATGTATGACAATATATATCCTTTTAATTTTTGCTAATGCAATGGGTGAAAAAATATCTCATTAAAAAATTTGCATTTCCCTTATGACCAGCAAAGCTATGTTTATCGGTCATTTTTCCCTTCTGTGAATTGCCTATTAAGAGCCTTTTCTTGGGATTCCTTTATATATTTTGGATAAAAATTCAGTGTTCATTTCAGGGAGCATTAAAAAGAGTAAGCTAGGGTACAAGTTAAGAGCATGGCCTCTGAAGCCAGGCTGCCTGGATTCAAATCTTGGGTGTGGCACTTACTGGCTGTGTGGTGTGATGGTGGCCAAGTTACTTGACCTCTCTATGGCTCAGTTTCCTTGTCTGAAAAATGGGAAAGATATTAATAGTCCCTATCTCACATTGTCTTAGGATTCAACGAATTAGGACACAGTAGAGTACTAGCACCTGGCACATAACAATAAGCACCATATGAAGCAGTTGTTATTATTATTATTTGCTGCAAATATTTTTCTACCTGCTGCTCTTCTTCAACTTTGTAATGTCTTTCACAAGGAGCAAATTGAACATTTTTGAATAAAACTCATCCATCTCTGCAGAGCTTGCATTTCATGTCTTTTCTGAAGGAGGCCTTCTCTATCCTAAGGTTATTAACAAATTCTGTTTATTTTAGCATCGATGTAGCATTTATTTTCTCACAAATCCATTTGGAGTTTATTTTTGTGTCAAGTGTGGGATAGAAATCCACCCACTGCATGGAAGAGGCAGCTAATGTTGATGATCTACCCTTGGATCGCCTTATGGATCCTGAGGCTGGTTCCCCTCGGTAATGTTGCCATCTCACGGGCTCAGCTTGGTCTCTGCTGTTGGTGGGGTGGGCACCCTGAGTGGCAGGGGAGGGAAGATCAGTGTTGTTGGGCCATGGATTGGCCTCCATCTCAGGGCCCACAGTCCATGGCACGTATTCTACCTGCCCTCTGGCATCTGTCTGGGGCTGGCCAATGAGAGAGATTGGTGGGAGATCAGAAGTCAGGATGAAAGAGAGATTGGAGTATTTATTTATTCCTCTTACTCGTTCCCTGTCCAGCCACAGATTTGCTCTCTGTAAATAATTCTTCTTTTAACATTCTTCAGTTCAATCCGTTGAATGTTCTATAAGTGTCCTGCTGGAACTTTGATTATTATAGCAATGGAAATGAAATGAGAGAAAATGTGAAACCACAAAGGAGGAAGACGTTTAAGGCTGACACATATGGTAGAATTGGTTAGAAATCCCCTCAAAAATCTGAGCACTATCAGTGAGTCCAAAGCCATCTGGCTAGTAAATCGCCAAGCCTCGATTAAACAGTGTCCACCCAGCCTCCAAATGATGTTCTTTTTTCTCTACATGGTTGTCTCATTTCTGTACCTGACCCCACATATTCACTTGAAAATGGGCCATGTCTTTGTGGGAAAAGAGGTTACAGAAGAGAAGGTATTGTATGGGGATTTTTATATCTAAATTATATATAATGTGTGTCTGTACATATGCATAGATACCCATTCATATCTGGAAAGTTATTTATCTAAATATTAAAGATGATTATTTTTGGCTGATGGAATTTTTACTCTCTTATAATTCTGAGTATTATTTGAATTATTTTACCAAAAAGACACCGTTTTGTAATATTAAAAATAAAAGTAAAATGCGGATCCCTGTCGGGGGGAAAATCTGAACACTGTAAGGAAATACACTGAACGAGGTCTGTAGCTGATGGCCATCTTATGATGGTGCTCACATTGGGCAAAGCTAACTAACTATTTCAGCAGTATGAGGTGCTCAGTTGAGATTTAAAGTTTGTGGTCTTCTGTCCTAGCATAAAACTATCTTCCAGGGTGCATATTTGTGTTATTTTTGTTGGGGGAGGAAAGTGAACTGAAAAGGGAGGGAGTAGATAACGCTGCTGTCAACACATAATTAAAAGGATTTTTTCAGGGTCATGTTTTTTAGGGACCTATGATTCTCATGAGATAACAAGGATGAAATGCAGCTTGAGCTACAGAGGCATTGAAAGAATTTTTAGTGATTGTATACAAAACCCTTTGACCTGTAGACTAAGACTTTCTCCATGCTTTAAAACTCCTTTAAAAATAACCTCATTACAGTCTCAGAGACCTCGGGGACAACATTAAACATACCAACATTCGAATTATAGGGGTCCCAGAAGAAGAAGAGAAAAAAAAAGGGACTGGAAAAGATTATAGTTGAAAATTTCCCTAATATGGGAAAGAAAATAGTCAATCAGGTCCAGGAAGCACAGAGAGTCCCATACAGGATAAATCCAAGGAGAAACACATCAAGACACATATTAATCAAACTATCAAAAATTAAATACAAAGAAACAATATTAAAAGCAGTAAGGGAAAAATGACAAATAATATACAAGGGAATTCCCATAAGGTTAACAGCTGATTTTTCAGCAGAAACTCTGCAAGCCAGAAGGGAGTGGCAGGACATATTTAAAGTGATGAAAGGGAAAAACCTACAACCAAGATTACTCTACCCAGCAAGGATCTCATTCAGATTCAATAGAGAAATTAAAACCTTTACAGACAAGCCAAAGTTACGAGAATTCAGCACCACCAAACCAGCTTTACAACAAATGCTAAAGGAACTTCTCTAGGCAGGAAACACAAGAGAAGGAAAAGACCTACAAAAACAAACCCCAAACAATTAAGAAAATGGTAATAGGAACATACATATTGATAGTTACCTTAATTGTCAGTGGATTAAATGCTCCAACCAAAAGACATAGACTGGCTGAATGGATACAAAAACAAGACCTGTATATCTGCTGTCTACAAGAGACCCACTTCAGACCTAGGCACACATACAGACTGAAAGTGAGGAGATGGAAAAAGATATTCCATGCAAATGGAAATCAAAAGAAAGCTGGAATAACATTCTCATATCAGACAAAATAAACTTTAAAATAAAGGCTCACAAGAGACAAAGAAGGACACTACATAATGCTCAAGGGATCAATCCAAGAAGAAGATATAGCAGTTGTAAATATTTATGCACCCAACATAAGAGCACCTTAATACAATAAGGCAAATGCTAACAGCCATAAAAGGGGAAATCAACAGTAACACAATCATAGTAGGGGACTTTAACACCCACTTTCACCAATGGACAGATCAACCAAAATGAAAATAAATAAAGAAACACAAGCTTGAACTGATACATTAAACAAGATGGACTTAATTGATATTTATAGGACATTCCATCCAAAAACAACAGAATGCACTTTCTTCTCAAGTGCTGATGGAACATTCTCCAGGAAAGATCATATTTGGGTCAGAAATCAAGCCTTGGTAAATTTAAGAATACTGAAATCATATCAAGTATCATTTCTGACCACAACGCTATGAGACTAGATATCAATTACAGGAAAAAAACTGTAAAAGATACAAACACATGGAGGCT
This sequence comes from Orcinus orca, assembly GCF_937001465.1. Lineage (NCBI taxonomy): Eukaryota > Metazoa > Chordata > Mammalia > Artiodactyla > Delphinidae > Orcinus > Orcinus orca. The sequence continues at coordinate 6,677,732 of NC_064560.1, read as the reverse complement.
AAACAATACGCTACTAAATAACCAAGAGATCACTGAAGAAATCAAAGAGGAAATCAAAAAATACCTAGAAACAAATGACAATGAAAACATGGTGACCCAAAACCTATGGGATGCAGCAAAAGCAGTTCTAAGAGGGAAGTTTTTAGCAATACAATCCTACCTCAAGAAACAAGAAACATCTCAAGTAAACAACCTAACCTTACACCTAAAGCAATTAGAGAAAGAAGAACGAAAAACCCCCAAAATTAGCAGAAGGAAAGATTTCATAAAGATCAGATCAGAAGTAAACGAAAAATAAATGAAGGAAACAATAGCAAAGATCAATACAACTAATAGCTGGTTCTTTGAGAAGATAAACAAAATTGATAAACCATTAGCCAGACTCATCAAGCAAAAAAGGGAGAAGACTCAAATCAACAGAATTAGAAATGAAAAAGAAGTAGCAACTGACACTGCAGAAATGCAAACAATCATGAGAGATTACTACAAGCAACTCTATGCCAATAAAATGGACAACCTGGAAGAAATGGACAGTTTCTTAGAAAAGCACAACCTTCTGAGACTGAACCAGGAAGAAATAGAAAATATAAACAGACCAGTCACAAGCATGGAAATTGAGACTATGATTAAAAATCTTCCAACAAACAAAAGCCCAGGACCAGATGGCTTCACAGGCGAATTCTATCAAACATTTAGAGAAGAGCTAACACCTATCCTTCTCCAACTCTTCCAAAATATAGCAGAGGGAAGAACACTCCCAAACTCATTCTACGAGGCCACCATCACCCTGATACTAAAACCAGACAAAGATGTCACAAAGAAAGAAAACTACAGGCCAATATCACTGGTGAACAGAGATGAAAAAATCCTCAACAAAATACTAGAAAACAGAATCCAACAGCACATTAATCCAAACAGTCATACACCATGATTAAGTGGGGTTTATCCCAGGAATGGAAGGATTCTTCAATATACAGAAATCAATCAATGTGATACACCATATTAACACACAGAAGAATAAAAACCAAATGATAATCTCAATAGTTGCAGAAAATCTTTCAACAAAATCCAACACCCATTTATGCTAAAATAAAAAACTCTCCAGAAAGTAGGCAAAGAGGGATCCTACCTCAAAATAATAAAGACCATATAATACAAACCCACAGCCAACATCATTCTCAAAGGTGAAAAAGTGAAACCATTTCCACTAAGATCAGGAATAAGACAAGGTTGCCCACTCTCAACACTATTATTCAACATAGTTTTGGAAGGTTTAGCCACAGCTCTCAGAGAAGGAAAAGAAATAAAAGGAATCCAAACCAGAAAGAAGAAGTAAAACTGTCAGTTTGTAGATGACATGATACTATACATAGAGAATCCTTAAGAGTCTACTAGAAAACAACTAGAGCTAATCAATGAATTTGGTAAAGTAGCAGGACACAAAATTAATGCACAGAAATCTCTTGCATTCCTATACACTAATGATGAAAAATCTGAAAGAAATTAAGGAAACACTTCCATTTACCAATGCAACAAAAAGAACAAAATACGTAGGAATAAACCTACCTAAGGAGACAAAAGACCTGTATGCAGAAAACTATAAGACACTGATGAAAGAAATTAAAGATGATACAAAAAGATGGAGAGATATACCATGTTCTTGGATTGGAAGAATCAACATTTTGCAAATGACTATACTACCCAAAGCAATCTACAGATTCAGTGCAATCCCTATCAAACTACCACTGGCATTTTTCACAGAACTAGAACAAAAAATTTCACAATTTGTATGGAAACACAAAAGACTCCAAATAGCCAAAGCAATATTTAAAAAGAAAAACAGAGCTGGAGGAATCAGGCTCTCGGACTTCAGACTATACTATAAAACTACAGTAATCAAGACAGTATGGTACTGGCACAACAAACAGACATATAGATCAATGGGACAGGATAATAAGCCCAGAGATAAACCCACACACATATGGTCACCTTATTTTGTATAAAGGAGGTGAGAATATACAATGGAGAAAAGACAGCCTCTTCAGTAACTGGTGCTGGGAAAACTGGACAGCTACATGTAAAAGAATGAAATTAGAACTCTCCGTAACACCATACACAAAAATAAACTCAAAATGGATCAAAGACCTAAATGTAAGGCTATCAAACTTGAGGAAAACATAGGCTGAACACTCTATGACATAAATCACAGCAAGATCCTTTGTGACTCACCTCCTAGAAAAAAGGAAATAAAAACAAAAATAAACAAATGGGACCTAATGAAATGTAAAAGCTTTTGCACAGCAAAGGAAACAATAAACAAGACAAAAAGACAACCCTTAGACTGGGAGAAAATATTTGCCAACAAAGCAACTGACAAAGGATTAATCTTCAAAATTTATAGCTCATGCAGCTTAATATCAAAAAACAAACAACCCTACCCAAATATGTTCAGAAGACCTAAATAGACATTTCTCCAAAGAAGATATACAGATTGCCAACAAACACATAAAAGGATGCTCAACATCACTAGTCATTAGAGAAATGCAAATCAAAACTACAATGAGGTATCACCTCACACCGGTCAGAATGGCCATCATCAAAAAATCTAGAAACAATAAATGCTGGAGAGGGTGTGGAGAAAAGGGAACCCTCTTGCACTGTTGGTGGGAATGTAAATTGATACAGCCACTATGGAGAACAGTATTGAGTTTCCTTAGAAAACTACAAATAGAACTACCATACGACCCAGCCTTCCCACTCCTGGGCATATACCCTGAGAAAACCGTAATTCAATAAGAGTTATGTACCACAATGTTCACTGCAGCTCTATTTACAATAGCCAGGACAGGGAACGAACGTAAGTGTCCATCGACAGATGAATGGATAAAGAAGATGTGGCACAATGGACTATACAATGGACTATTACTCAGCCATAAAAAGAGATAAAATTGAGTTATTTGTAGTGAGGTGGATGGACCTAGAGTCTGTCATACAGAGTGAAGTAAGTCAGAAAGAGAAAAACAAATACTGTATGCTAACACATATATATGTAATCTAAAAAAAAAAATTGAAGAACCTAGGGGCAGAACAGGAATAAAGACACAGATGTAGAGAATGGACTTGAGGACACGGGAAGGGGTAATGGGAAGCTGCGACGAAGTGAGAGAGTGGCATGGACATATATACACTACCAAATGTAAAATTGATAGCTAGTGGGAAGCAGCCACATAGCACTGGGAGATCAGCTTGGTGCTTTGTGACCACCTAGAGGGATGGGATAAGGAGGGTGGGAGGGAGATGCAAGAGGGAGGAGATATGGGGATATATGTATACATATAGCTGATTCACTTTGTTATAAACAGAAACTAACACACCATTATAAAGCAATTATACTCCAATAAAGATGTTTAAAAAAATAACCTCATTATAGTTGTGTGAAGGATTGCCCATCTTTACCCACTTCTTATAAATAAGGACACTATGGCATGGACTTGGTCATGATGATACAACAAAAAGATCAAGTTACAGACTTAAAGCTCCTACATAACGGTATATTAAGTATAGACAGATAATATTTAAGGAGTGGGCATCCATCCTGCATAATTCTGTCTCCTTCTTATCACTCATTCACTTGACTTATAGAAACTGTTCCCTTTCTCCCCTTTAATTTGTTCTAGGTAGTTTTGTACTTCCTACTTACTTAACTAACATGATGTCAGACGTGAAGTGATTAACATGTAAATAACCCTTGAACTGCTGGTCTGGCAGAGATGAAGAGCATGGGTTGGGGAAGTGTTGTCATTTAAAGATGTTATATGGAAACCCACGCACCTATGGTCAATTAATCTATGACAAAGGAGGCTAGAATATACAATGGAGAAAAGACAGTTTCTTCAATAAGTGATGTTGGGAAAACTGGACAGCTACATGTAAAAGAATAAAATTATAACATCCCCTAACACCATACACAAAAATAACTCAAAATGGATTAAAGACCTAAGTGTAAGACCCAAAACCGTAAAATTCCTAGAAGAGAACATAGGCAAGAACACTCTTTGACATAAATCATAGCAATAATTTTTTGGATCTGTCTCTTAAGGCAAAAGAAGTAAAAGCAAAATAAACAAATGGGACTTAAAAGCTTTTTGCACAACAAAGGAAACCACTGACAAAACAAGAAGACAACCTACCGAATGGGAGAAAATATTTGCAAATGATATGACGAGTAAGTGTCTAATCTCCAAAATATATAAACGGCTCATACAAGTCAATATCAAAAAAACAAAAAACAAACATGCCAATTGAAAATTTGGCAGAAGACCTGAATAGACATTTTTCCAAAGAAGACATACAGGCACATGAAAAGATGCTCCACATCGCTAATCATCAGAGAAATGAATCAAAACCACAATGAGGTATCACCTCACACCTGTCAGAATGGCTGTCATCAAAAAGTCTACAAAAAAATAACAAGTGCTGGAGAGGATGTGGAGAAAAGGGAACGCTAGTACACTGTTGGTGGGAATGTGAATTGCTGCAGCCACTATGGAAAGCAGTATGGAGGTTTTTAAAAAAAATTGAAAATAGAAGTACCATAAGATCAGCAATTCCAACTCCTGGGTGTATATGTGAAGAAAATGAAAACTCTAATTTGAAAAGATACATGTACCCCGGTGTTTATAGCAGCATAATTTACAATAGCCAAGACACAGAAGCAACTTAAGTGTCCATCGACAGATGAATGGATAAAGAGGAAGTACTGGAATATTACTCAGCCATAAAAAGAATGAAATTCTGCCATTTGCAACAACATAGATATACCTACAGGGTATTATACTTAGTGAAATAAGTCGGACAGAGAAAGACAAATACTCTATGTTTTCGCTTATGTGTGGAATGTAAAAAATAAAACAAATGAATGTATATAACAAAACAGAAACAGATGCACAGATATAGAGAACAAACTAGTAGTTACCAATGAGAAGAAGCAGGGGCAAGGTGGGGTATAGGATTAAGAGATACAAACTATTATGTATAAAATAGATAAGCAGCAAGGATATATTGTATTGCACAGGGATATATTGTATAGCCATTGTTTTGTAATAACTTTAAATGGAAGATAATCTATAAAAATATTGAATCAGTATGTTGTATACCTGAAACTAATATAATATTGTCAATCAACTATACTTCAATTAAAAAAGATGTTGTATGGAGGGTCATGGTCGCCCTGTTTCTGTGCCATGGGCACCTGCTTCGGCTGGGACTTTCTTCATTGACCTTAACCACTTAGAGGGAGTGCAGACACAGAGTCTAGGTAGAAAAACAGAGAGCAGTAGAATCTCTGACACAGCCAATATTTAATCTCCCACTCTGGAGATTAAAAAAGCCCCCATAGAAATAGATGTATAATAACTATTTAAATATTACTTATTTGTTAGCTTATGCGTGGTCTGCTCATCCATGAGACTCTATACTCTATGAGAGAGGGGAACATCTTGTTTACCGTTGTATATTCAGTGCCTAAACTGTGCTTTGCCTATAGTAGCTACTCAGTGCCTGTTTATTAAATGAATGAGTGAATGAATTCCCAAGCAGTGGCTTAGCAGAAAGGACTCTGAAGAATGAAGAAATCCTGAGCAGATAGTGTAAAATTAGATCACCTTGAGATCACAGAAGATAATTCATCTTGGACTTGTGGTAGGATAGAATACCCCCATCCCCCCAGAATGTCCTTGCTGGACTCATGGCATCTGTGAATGTGCCACGTGATACGTCAGGGGGGAGTTAAGGATGCAGGTGGAGCAAAGGATGCTAATTAAGTGATCTTGAAGTAAGGAGATTATCCTGGGTTTTCTGGATGGGCCCAGTGTAATCACAAGGGTCCTTTAAAGTGACAAAGGGAAGCAGAAGAGGAGGTCCAAGTCAGACAGAGATTTGAAGATGCTGTGCTGCTGACTTTGAGGATGAAGGAAGGGGCTGTGATCCAAAGAATACAGGCGACCTCCAGCAGCTGGAAAAGGCAAGGTAACAGATTCTCCTGTGGAGCTTCCAGAGGGAACATAGCCCTCCTAACACTGATTTTAGCCCAGTGAAACCCATTTCAGACTTCTGACCTGCAGAATAGGGAGATTTCCTCTTTCATATCAGATGTGAGTGTGTGATTCAGACCTGGCCAACTAGAACATTACATTTGCCTGGTCATCGTTATTAGGTAAGGGTTGGACTTATCTGAGTCAGCTAAAAGACTTTTTCTGGGACCTTTGGGAGAGAGGCTTACAGGCTTGAACCTTGGAGATGCGGGGAGCCATCTTATCACCATGGAGAGCCAAAAACCGAAGGCAGCATGGGGAGCTCAGAGCCAAGAAAGGGAGACAGACTGGATATTCAGGTCAAGCTGCTCCGGAGCTTTTCCATGACATGAGCCAAGAAATTTATTTTTTGCATAAGCCAGTTTAACTTGGGTTTTCCAATTCTGTCAGCGAGTTTTTAGTGAGGAGGCATACCAAAGTGATAGAAACAACTCTATGTCTTTTATAGTTTTTATTTATATATATATGTGTGCATATATTCTCACTGCATATATTCTCTCATAGAGAGTGTACTCAGCCATTCCCAACCAGTCACTTTTTTATTTTTATAAAGATCTGAGTCAAAATACCCCAACTGCCAGCACCACCGACTGTCGGTCTGTGTAGACAGGTGGTCAGCCTGCATCTATGTGACCCTTAGTGTCAAGACTACATCAGGAAGACAGGACCTTCTCATGGAATTTTGCTGTAATGAGTCTTCCTTCTGTCTTCGTGTGTTCCACGTGATGCTGTTGATTAGCATAATGAAACTCTTCTCTTCATCATTTGAAAACATTAGCTGATAAACATTTAAAATATCACCAGGAGGTCACTTTTAAAGTGCAATACTTTAAAGAAATGATTTGTCTTCACTAAGTAATTTTGCTTGGTTTTCCTATGGTTTATCCATGTTTAACTAATGTATTCCTTAAAAACTCATGAACATGATCTTATACATATGAGTGGCTTTATTGGTTGAGGCATGTTTGTCACTGGGGTATTCAACATTGAAGAGCAAGATTTTCTCCCTGTGTGGAAGCCTCTCTTATGCGGCTTCATCTTAGGTGGAAAGCTGCCCTTCCTTCACAATTGAAGTGCTTGTCGGGACCAGGTGGGTTACGAGTGAAGAGGGCTGGGTGGGGATTGTAGTCGGTGAGGAGACCTTGTTGTCTGAAGGGGCCCTGCTGCCAGAGACCAACTGCTTGTTACTGTAGGATGTAGGCCCACTTGCTGATCTTCTAGCTTTTCAAGAGGTCATAAATCTGGGTATTTATGTGCAGCTCCAAAGCTTTGCATATAGAAATCAAATTAAAATTTAAAAAGTACTTTATGCTATGTGGCTGCTTTGTGACCACCTAGAGGGGTGGGATAGGAAGGGTGGGAGGGAGATAGAAGAGGAAGGAGATATGGGGATATATGTATACATATAGCTGATTCACTTTGTTATAAAGCATAAACTAACACACAATTGTAAAGCAATTACACTCCAATAAAGATGTTAAAAAAAAATAGAAACCGTGAAATTAACAACAACAACAAAAGTACTTTATGGGCCAAATAAATCCCCAACAACAGAAGTCATGTCCACAGGCTGCACTGTGGCTCCCAGGCCACAAGGTCGTCCTTCTAGAATACATTGATTCATCTCCTGCCTCAAGAGATGGCATTGACCTCACTTTGATCATCAATCCAGTTGTACTTACTGTGCTTGTGCTTCATTTTCAGGTGCTTTAGGGTATTATTAACCCTGATGTGCCCAATAAGTGCGAAAGCTATGACACTGTTAAAACGCCAGTAACTGTGAAGCCCTCGGTAATTATTAGTCAAATCCATTTCACCTGACTCCACTAATCAAGGTCATTTTAAGACTCTCGTGTCCTTCAAGGAGCACATAGCCTAAACAATAAGGTGTTTGCCGGAGGTGTTTTCAGAAACTTGGAGTCAGCTGCGTCTAGCTGGAGCTCAGCTGGTTAAGACTGACTAGGACCACCGACCCGCCAACTGGGCATGCGTGAGGTCCTTTTGACGTCAGAGGGCTGAAGACTCCACCCTCAGATGTGCTAAGCGCCTCCATTTTTTTTAATTGAAGTATAATTGATTTACAATGTGTTAATTTCTGCTGTACAGCAAAGTGATTCAGTTATGCATATATATACATTCTCTTTTATATTCCTTTCTATTATGCTTTGTCACAGGATATTGAATATAGTTCCCTGTGCTATACAGTAGGACCTTGTTTATCCGTCCTATATATACCAGTTTGCATCTGCTAATCCCAAACTCCATTTTTGAACACATAGAGGCCGGTAGCTTAGTTACAGCTGCACAGAATCAGGATGATGCCCACACCTTTTCCCAGTCATGTTTCCCCACACTGCTCTGCTGCCTTATCCCATAAATTCCCCGAGCCTCTTGTCTTCAGGGAGGTGGATCTGAGATCTGTTCTCTCTTGGCTACCTTGTGAATAAACGCTCGCTGCAAACCTCGGCATCTCAACGTTTTGCTTGTGGCACATCTGGCAGAACAAACCTGGTCCGGTAATGTGATGGGAGGGTGTTAGAGAAAAGAGAACACAAGAAAACGGTGAGAAAAGGACAGAAGTTGCGCCTATGTTGTGGATGAATTATTTGGGAGTAGGTGTGATTCTGAGGGAGAAAGAATCCTCCAGTATATGCAAACTTCAACATTAGCAAAAAAAAGAATAAAATAGAAAAAATTGAGTGTTGGCTCTAGGATTCAGCCTACAAAATAGATGTCTATTAACCTAAAACTTTTCAGAAGACTATCAATTTGTTAAAGATTATACACAGTGAAAGTCCATTGTTTCCCTTCTAAGCAACTTGGGGCAGCAATTTGCACAGTAGGTCATGTCTTTAGCCCAGATGAGATACTGTTTTATACTCCAGTGGAAACTTTTCCATTTCAAAACGATTTCATATGCCAGAGTTATTCTTTATCATTAATCACACAGTGCAGGTAGACACATAAGAGAGGAAGAGAAGGGATGACAAATCCTCAGATGATTCCAGCAAAGGTATGGCTATTTGAGGAACATTAATGCTGGCAACCCTCAAGGCCATGAGTCACCATCCCTGGATGACTTCAGCTTGGATTATCAGGCTGCTGGTCCCTGAAGTGAGTAAAGCAAGAGCAGCACAGTCATCAAAGAGGAACAGATAAAAAGACCTTAAGTTTTGGAACCGTTTTGAAAAGGCACTCCACAAAAATCTTATCAGAAGCTCTAATAGTGCCCAACAGTTAACTGCTGTGCAAGATTTAGTTTCCCCAAGATCTTCCAGTTTGAGTTAACAGTATCTTCCTGGTCCATAAATGTAGGGCAAAAAGTTTAAGAGCATGAAGCAGTTGTTGAATTTCCTCTCTGAAAACACCCAGTATTCTTTCTCTCCAAATAAAACCCACACCATCTGAAAACCCACGCGATTTCAAACTACAGCAAAAAGGCTGCGTGAGGGAAGCTGCTATGTTGCACGTTCCCAGTTGCTTCTCCAGCCACGGAATTTAACTCTCTCCAGATGTAACCCTTCACTCCTTCTCCCTCCTCATAATTTTTGTCTTGACTAAAACACAGCTAAGAATTTTTTTTTCCTCATGTGACCTCGAAAGCAGGAGACACTGAATTACAACTTCAGTGATAACATACTTGGTGTAGTGTGGTTTCTCTCCTGTCTCATAAAGGAAAAAAAAATATAGTTGGGTCAAAAGGACTAGATCAAAAAAATTTATGATAACTCATATCACAGGAAAATCTTGGTTCTGAACTAAAAAGGGTGATTTACTTGTAACAGTTCTCTCACAGATTATAGGATTGAGGATGGAGAGAGATATGCGTGTGTTTGCATATGGGAATCAAATTAAAATTTAGAAAGTACTTTAAGGGTCAAATAGGTGTGTGTATGAGAGGGAGCGAGAGAGGGAGAGAGAAAGTGTGTCAGTCCCTGGTTAGGCAGCTAAGGTGATAATTTTTGCAGAGGGTCATTCGGGGTGGTGATAACAGGATGAATTCAAAAAGCAGAAGCCTTGGTGGGATGTAGCTAATGGGATGTGAGGAAAAGAGAGGAGTCCACAATGACACAAAAGACTCGGCTCTGGTTATGTATAGAATAACAGAGGAACTGATGACAAGGTTTTATGGGTCCTTTTCTCTGATACTCAATGCGTTGATGAGTGGAATGGTTGTGACTACTGTGAGAGTAGTGCCGTGGTCACCAGCAGTGATGGGAATGTTGAATTTGACGGTTAAAATTTCGGACTTACGAACTATCAAGCACAAAATGGACTCAAATTTTACATGTAAGCTATTTGTGGGCACAATCCGAGTAGCTGGAACCCACATTCTACCTTTGGGTGAGGAGCCCAACAGCATGTCTGTGTGCGATCCAGAGAATGTTATTTCAATTAATCAACACATGCTTGCGTTTAGCCGGAAGAGGTAAAAACAAAACACAAAGTGTCACTGTCTGTTTGTGGTACATATCTTGTAAGTAGATGTGTTTATTTGACTGGAGAAGGGTCTGAAGTCTACAGGAGGAGTTTTTAACAATTAACTGAGCAATTTCAGCCTTGTAATATTGTCATTACAGTAACAGTTCTCAAAGAAGGGTCCTCTGAAGACGACACTTCAAAGGATGTGAAGGGTTGCTAATATACTAGCTACCTTGTTTATAGCCCTATTCATACGAACCTATGATACTTGCCCGTACAAATTTTAAAAATGCTCAGTGCACATATAATGTGTGTGTGTGTACATATATATATATATATGTCTACGTTATATATAATACTTCATTATACTTACATCATGTTGTGTAGCCCAAGAGGTATTTTTCCCTCTTCTGCAGGGAGCCCTCCTCTAGTGTATATTGGGGAGAATTGTCCTAGGATGATCTCCAGACCTGGCATATGACTGGGTGGGGTGAGGAGAAGCTCTTCCCCGCTCCCAGGTCACCACGGTCCCTCCTACTCCTGGTGACCCCTGGCCAGGCACGCCCCACCCCGTGGGATGCCACCCAAGCTGCAGTAGGGGTGAGAGTTAGGGTGTGCCCCGCCTCCCTTTATTCTCCCTTCCCCTTCCTCCTCCAGAGGAACTGCATAGCGTCGCGGCTGAGAGTGGACCCTGGTTTCCTGCAAGCTTGTCCTGCTCTCAGATGAGCTACTTCCGTTATTACATATGTTATTTCTCTCGAGTCTGCAGGTTGGCAGGAGGTCAGCTGACCCGCACTGGGCTTGGGTGGGGGCAGTTCTGTTCCCCGTGTCTCTTGCCCTCCGCCTGGGACGGGGAGGTTAACCCCGGCATGTCCTTCTCGTGGGAAGGCTGAGTTAACAGAGTGCAAGCTGTATCATGCACGGGTTTTTCCGGGCCTCTGCCAGCTGCCCATCTGGTAACATCCCAGGGGCCAAGCGTCACAGGGTGAACTCAGAATCATGGAGAAGGATAGGGGGCCTTGAAGCCATGTGAAGCCAGAGGGCAGAGTGAAGAACTGGGACCATTAGTGCAGTCTGCCATTGAAGGGCGGGTCAAATCCCACTGAGATGGAGTCCCTGAAAGGCACTGCCGTGGAGGAGGAAAGGAAGTGATCAACTTCACGTTGATCATTACTTTCCCATTGTCCACGAGAAGAGCACCCGTGATGTGAAGTTCCTTATAGGGATTCCTGTTGCCTTCCCTGCTCCCCTGTCTGCAGTTCCGTCCCTAAACAAAGCTCCCCTGTCCTCCACGTTGCCAGTCTCAGTCTACCTCACTGGAACTTCCCTTTCTCACTTGCTGGACCTCCGCTTGGTGCCCATCCCGCTTCACAGCCCTACGTTTCTCCACATCCGAGCATCCAGACTGGTGGAATGGTCCTTAGGATGCTTTACGGTAGCTTCTGGGTCTCCAGGTGCAGCTACCTTCCAGCTTGTCCACCAGCGTGCCTTGTAGACTGTCCTGCCTACACACACACACTCACTCACACATCCCTTACTACTCCTAAGGATAAATATGAATTCTTGAAAACAGTGTTACCCCAGCACTCAAAGAGAAAGTAAAACACGTTCTGTATCAGTCTCTTCCTACCCACCCCAAATGAAGTGCTGTCTGTCCCACAACATTGGCCAACACATTGTCATTACAATGACAAAGTGCAAAGTCCTTGATGCAAAGTCCAAGCCACAAAAGACCATGGTCTTTCCCCCCACTCTCTGTTCAACTGGACATGAGTTAGGAGAGATTCAGTCTTCTAATTGTGCAGATAGCATCTTGGATAAAAAATAATGTACAGTCTTTCAATGTCATATAACTTGAGTTACATGTGAACAAACCTTGCTGCTTATGCAGTTAGCAGGTCTCCTAGGTTGAGGATGAAATTGGAAATCTATTTGCTAGGGGTTAATCCTTCATTACCTCTGGTTTCCAAAAGATGAAGACAAAATATGAGAGTAGTCTCTTAAGCAGTGAGACCGGTGGACAGCAATTGTTTGAAGTCTTGGCAGAATATTATATGAGGCCACAGTTTCCTGAAATAAAACTGAAAAAGTCTAGATTTTTTGATCTGGAAAATTAAGTTTATTCTGTCATTTAGGTTTCTAACCAGTAGCTTTTTGGTGTGAAAAAAACGATTTAAAATACACTGTTCTCAAACTCTGAAATCCCTGTGGTTTGGGAGTTAGCTTCAATCTTGGTAAATGACCTAAAAAAGGAGTTTCTCTGTCCATATATTCTGAGAATTAAAATAGCATATATCTAGCTTTAGGGGTTGAAAGATGTTAAGAATATTTCATCATGTGCATGAATCTAAGTAGAGTTCAGCAAGTAGAAGGGGACAAAAGCTCTGTGGTTCTGATTCCCAACTCTCTAAACAAGGTGGAGTCAGCTTTGTACTTTTATGCCTAGAAGCCTCGTTTGTTAATTCTCTGGTTCTGGGAGAATGTGAAAAGGATCCCCAAGGTCATGAAAAACCATTTTAACCCCATTTTCTTAAATGGTTTCTTCTCTGCTTTCAGCATGGAATTGTTAATCTCAACTTGTTGAAAATGGCAGGTTGTATGGTCCTGGCCTCTGCAGTTGGGCAGACCCGGCTTTGAATGTCAGTTCTGCCACCAGCTATGGTGTAAACTGTCAAGCTACTTACCCCTCAACCTCAGTTCATCACAAAACAGGAATAACCCTAGAATCTGCCTCATAAGGTGGCTGTGAGGATTAAATGAAAAAGAAATGCATGTTAAAGCACTTGGCTGACAACTTGACACAGACTAAATGCTTAATGCATTCCAGTTTTTATTATGATTACTTTTTTTTTACATCTTTATTGGAGTATAATTGCTTTACAATGGTGTGTTAGTTTCTGCTTTATAACAAAGTGAATCAGTTATACATATACATGTGTTCCCATATCTCTTCCCTCTTGCGTCTCCCTCCCTCCCACCCTCCCTATCCCACCCCTCTAGGTGGTCCCAAAGCACCGAGCTGATCTCCCTGTGCTATGCGGCTGCTTCCCACTAGCTATCTATTTTACGTTTGGTAGTGTATATATGTTATGATTACTTTTATTATTCCATCCTCAACTCCTTCCTACTTCTACTTCCTCATAATAATCCTTCATATACTTACAGTCAGGTAATATTTTTCCCCAGACATTGTCTTCTCCAGGTTAAACAACCCCAAGTCCCTCAACTGTTCCTCACCTGGAAAGCTTGAGATGCCTGTTCCTCTAGGTGTTTTCTCTGTAATGAGATACAGAGACTGCAGCTGATGCCTGGAGCTTGTCGGCTAGGATAAACTCCTTGAGCTGAGTGGGGTGAAGGGCCACTGGCCAAATGGAAATAGTCAATGTCTTTCACCTGGTGTGGAAGGCATTCCACACGTCAACGGGCTTCCCTGGTGGCACAGTGGTTGAGAGTCCGCCTGCCAGTGCAGGGGACACGGGTTCGAGCCCTGGTCTGGGAAGATCCCACATTTCGCAGAACAGTTAAGCCCGTGTGCCACAACTGCTGAGCCTGTGTTCTAGAGCCCTCGAGCCACAACTACTGAGCCCATGTGCTACAACTTCTGAAGCCCGTGTTCCTAGAGCCCGTGCTCTGCAACAAGCCACCACGATGAGTTCCCGGATAAGGACCGGGAAAGATGATGGTGGGAAGAGCAGATAAGGTGGAGGCAGAAGAAAGAGAAGGTTTGCTTCCTGGGCTGTGACCCTGCCTGTTGGCCAGCCTGTGAGACCAGACCAGTGTCCAGAAATGGACACATCATCTGTCTGTGGCACTGAGGGACCTGCCCTTTTTGCGGGGGGGGGGGGTAAACTCCTTCCTACCATCAAGTGTGTGGCCCAGGGAATGCTAGTTACCCTTGTTTCATTTTCTTGGTTCTGTTCATCCATTACGGTAGCTGTTTTTCTCAGCTCTGGGTCCTTGCAGCTCTAAGCCATGCACTCCCTGTGCTGAAGAGTGGGGGTGGAGAGCAAGCCCTACAGCCCCAAGACAGGGACTTCCTTCAGCTCCCCACTAACTCGGTGACCAGCAGCCTCTAGTTTCCAACTGGTGAGGAAGCTCCTCTCTCATATCACAAAACGCACATTTATCCATCGAGTCCACGAGAATAAGATGATTATTTCAAGGGAGAAGAAGAGAGAATGAGAATGTGGGTGGTGGTAAGAACTTGAAGAGCAGAACAGATGAGTAAATTATATAAAAATGCAGTTGTCTTAATCTTCTAATATGTGCGTGAAGGCAGTAAGTGAGGGGAAGGCATCCAAACGTTTATGAGTTGTCTCATGTACTCAGCAACACTCGTGTATTACCTGAGTGAAGAGAAATCAAAAGACTGATAGAAAGATACTCTCTTTAAACTCCTCAGCCTTTCCCTTGATTCAGATGTGCTTCGTCATCTTGGGTTCACTTGTCAAACAGTTCTACGCAATAGAAACTTATGAAGGGGGATGTGATGAGTTGAATTGTATCCTCCCCCAAAGATATGGTGAAGTCCTAACCGGACTCAGAGTGTGACCAGATTTGGAGATAGGGTCTTTACAAAGGTAATCAAGTTAAATGAGGTCAGTAGGTTGGCACCTAATCCAGTATGCCTGGTGTCCTTATCAAAAGGGGAAACACGAACACAGACACAAGGAGAAGATGACATGAGATAGGCAGGGGGGATGCCATGTGAGGTGGGAGGAACGCAGTGATGCCTTTACAAACCAAGGAACGCTTGAGATGACTAGAAGCTACAGGAGAGGCATGGAAGCAACTCCTTCCTAGTGCCTTCTGAGGAACATGGCCCTGCTGACGCCTTGGCTTGGACTTCTGGCCTGGAGAACTCTGTGACAACAAATTTCTGTTGTTTTAAGCCACCCAGTTTGTGGTACTTTGTGATGGAAGCCCTAGGAAACTAATATAGAGGAGATACATGGAGTTTTCAAAAATTAAAAATTTTTATAGAAATAAAAATTGTTCAATTTGCTCATACACTAAAGTCGATTCAGTGACTGAAAGTTGAAATCTCAAAATTAAAAACCAGGGCAGTCCATTGTTACTGCATAAAAAAATGCCAACCTAAAAGTTGGACAGCAGGACAATCTTCTGATTTTGTTTTTCCTACGAAACAGTGCACAATCAAAATGAGCAATAGCACAGATACATTAAGAACATCCCTACTATGTCATATCATGGCACGTATAGAAGTTAAAGTCAAGACATTTTATTGTCAAGAGGTGCTAGTCTCAGGCTACGTTTCCATATGGATTTTGGTCAACAACCCTAAATAACAGAGAACTTATAAACAATTGCAAAAGGCAGTGTGTCAGGCAGATGGTTTTGCGGTCAAGGTGGGGGAGAGTGTAACGTGGCAAGCAGCGTGGTACCATATGTACTCTGGCTGTTCTGAACTAGCAGGTGACTTAAGCATCACTGGGGGGGGGGGGCGTTCTTTGGATTTTACTTAGATCTAAAATGAGTTTAAAATTTCAATGCTTTAAAATGCTGCATGCTAAAGAAATCAACCTTTTATTTAAAATTTTTTTTAACATCTCTATTGGGGTATAACTGCTTTACAATGATGTGTTACTTTCTGCTGTGTAACAAAGTGAATCAGCTATATGTATACATATATCCCCATATCTCCTCCCTCTTGCATCTCCCTCCCACCCTCCTTATCCCATCCCTCTAGGTGGTCACAAAGCACCAAGCTGATCTCCCTGTGCTACGTGGCTGCTTCCCACTAGCTATCTATTTTACATTTGGTAGTGTATATATGTCCATGCTACTCTCTTACTTCGTCCCAGCTTACCCTTCACCCTCCCCTTATCCTCAAGTCCATTCCCTACGTCTGCGTCTTTATTCCTGTTCTGCCCCTAGGTTCTTCAGAACCATTTTTTTTTTTAAGATTCCATATATACGTGTTAACATATGGTATTTGTTATTCTCTTTCTGACTTACTTCGCTCTGTATGACACACTCTAGGTACATCCACCTCACTACAAATAACTCAATTTCTTTTTATGGCTGAGTGAGATTCCATTGTATATATGTGCCACATCTTCTTTATCCATTCGTCTGTCAATGGACACCTAGGTTGCTTCCTAGTCCTGGCTATTGTCAATAGAGCTGCAGTGAACATTGTGGTACATGTCTCTTTTGGAATTATGTTTTTCTCAGTGTATAAGCCCAGTAGTGGGATTGCTGGGTCATATGGTAGTTCTGTTTTTAGCTTTTTAAGGAATCTCCATATTGTTCTCCATAGTGGTTGTATCAATTTACATTCCCACCAACAGTGCAAGAGGGTTCTCTTTGCTCCACACCCTCTCCAGCATTTATTGTTTGTAGATTTTTTGATGATGGCCATTCTGACTGCTGTGAGGTGATACCTCATTGTAGTTTTGATTTGCATCTCTCTAATGATTAGTAATGTTGAGTATCCTTTCATGTGTTTGTTGGCAATCTGTATATCTTCTTTGGAGAAATGTCTATTTAGATCTTCTGCCCATTTTTGGATTGGATTGTTTGTTTTTTTGATACTGAGCTGCATGAGCTGCTATATTTTAGACATTAATCTTTTGTCAGTTGCTTCATTTGCAAATATTTTCTCCCATTCTGAGGGTTTTCTTTTTGTTTTGTTTATGGTTTCCTTTGCTGTGCAAAAGCTTTGAAGTTTCATTAGGTCCCATTTATTTATTTTTGTTCTCATTTCCTTTTCTCTAGGAGGTGGGTCAAAAAGGATCTTGCTGTGATTTATGTCATAGCATGTCTGCCTGTGTTTTCCTCTAACAGTTTGATAGTGTCTGGCCTTACATTTAGGTCTTTAATCCATTTTGAGTTTATTTTTGTGTATGGTGTTAGGGAGTGTTCTAATTTCATTCTGTTTCATGTAGCTGTCCAGTTTTCCCAGCACCACTTATTGAAGAGGCTATCTTTTCTCCATTGTATATTCATGCCTCCTTTATCAATGATAAGGTGACCATATGTGCATGGGTTTATCTCTGGGCTTTCTATCCTGTTCCGTTGATCTATATTTCTGTTATTGTGCCAGTACCATACTGTCTTGATGACTGTAGCTTTGTAGTATAGTCTGAAGTCAGGGAGCCTGATTCCTCCAGCTCCGTTTTTCTTTCTCAAGATTGCTTTGGCTATTTGGGGTCTTTTGTGTTTCCATACAAATTGTGAAATTTTTTGTTCTAGTTCTGTGAAAAATGCCATTGGTTGTTTGATAGGGATTGCATTGAATCTGTAGATTGCTTTGGGTAGTAGAGTCATTTTCACATTGTTGATTCTTCCAATCCAAGAACATGGTATATCTCTCCATCTGTTTGTATCGTCTTTAATTACTTTCATCAGTGTCTTATAGTTTTCTGCATACAGGTCTTTTGTCTCTTTAAGTAGGTTTATTCCTAGGTATTTTATTCTTTTTGTTGCATTGGTAAATGGGAGCGTTTCCTTAATTTCTCTTTCAGATTTTTCATCATTAGTGTATAGGAATGCAAGAGCTTTCTGTGCATTAATTTTGTGTCCTGCTACTTTACCAAATTCATTGATTAGCTCTAGTTGTTTTCTGGTAGACTCTTTAGGATTCTCTATGTATAATATCATGTCATCTGCAAACAGTGACAGTTTTACTTCTTTTCTGATTAGGATTCCTTTTATTTCTTTTTCTTCTCTTATTGCCATGGCTAAAACTTCCAAAGCTATGTTGAATAATAGTGGTGAGGGTTGGCAACCTTGTCTTGACCTTAGAGGAAATGGTTGCACTTTTTCACCATTGAGAATGATGTTGGCTGTGGGTTTGTCATCTATGCCTTTACTATGTTGAGGTCGGTTCCCTCTATGCCTACTTTCTGGAGAGTTTTTTTTTTTTTTAGCATAAATGCGTGTTGAATTTTGTTGAAAGTTTTTGTGCATCTATTGAGATGATCATATGGTTTTTATCCTTCAGTTTGTTAATATGGTGTATCACATTGATTGATTTCTGTATATTGAAGAATCCTTGCATTCCTGGGATAAGCCCCACTGGATTGTGGTGTACGATTTTTTGGATTGATGTGCTGTTGGATTCTGTTTGCTAGTATTTTGTGGAGGATTTTTTCATCTCTGTTCATCAGTGATATTGGCCTGTAGTTTTCTTTCTTTGTGACATCTTTGTCTGGTTTTAGCATCAGGATGATGGTGGCCTCGTAGAATGAGTTTGGGAGTGTTTCTCCCTCTGTTATATTTTGGAAGAGTTGGAGAAGGATAGGTGTTAGCTCTTCTCTAAATGTTTGATAGAATTCGCCTGTGAAGCCATCTGGTCCTGGGCTTTTGTTTGTTGGAAGATTTTTAATCATAGTCTCAATTTCCGTGCTTGTGATTGGTCTGTTTATATTTTCTATTTCTTCCTGGTTCAGTCTCTGAAGGTTGTGCTTTTCTAAGAAACTGTCCATTTCTTCCAGGTTGTCCATTTTATTGGCATAGAGTTGCCTGTAGTAATCTCTCATGATCGTTTGCATTTCTGCAGTGTCAGTTGCTGCTTCTCCTTTTTCATTTCTAATTCTGTTGATTTGAGTCTTCTCCCTTCTTTTCTTGATGAGTCTGGCTAATGGTTTATCAATTTTGTTTATCTTCTCAAAGAAACAGCTATTTGTTGTATTGATCTTTGCTATTGTTTCCTTCATTTATTTTTCATTTACTTCTGATCCGATCTTTATGATTTCTTTCCTTCTGCTAATTTTGGGGGTTTTTCGTTCTTCTTTCTCTAATTGCTTTAGGTGTAAGGTTAGGTTGTTTATTTGAGATGTTTCTTGTTTCTTGAGGTAGGATTGTATTTCTAAAAACTTTCCTCTTAGAACTGCTTTTGCTGCATCCCATAGGTTTTGTGTCACCATGTTTTCATTGTCATTTGTTTCTAGGTTTGTTTTGATTTCTTCAGTGATCTCTTGGTTATTTAGTAGTGTATTGTTTAGCCTCCATGTGTTTGTATCTTTTACAGTTTTTTACCGTAATTGATAGTTAGTCTCTTGGCATTGTGATCGGAAAAGGTACTTGATATAATTTCAGTATTCTTAAATTTACCGAGGCTTGATTTCTGACCCAAATATGATCTTTCCTGGAGAATGTTCCATCAGCACTTGAGAAGAAAGTGTATTCTGTTGTTTTTGGATGGAATGTCCTGTAAATATCAATTAAAGCCATCTGGTTTAATGTTTCAGTTCAAGCTTGTGTTTCTTTATTTATTTTCATTTTGGTTGATCTGTCCATTGGTGAAAGTGGGGTGTTAAAAGTCCCCTACTATGATTGTGTTACTGTCGATTTCCCCTTTTATGGCTGTTAGCATTTGCCTTATTGTATTGAGGTGCTCTTATGTTGGGCTGCTATATCTTCTTCTTGCTATATTGCTATATTGCTAATTGCTATATCTTCTTCCTGGAATGATCCCTTGAGCATTATGTAGTGTCCTTCTTTGTCTCTTGTGAGCCTTTATTTTAAAGTCTATTTTGTCTGATATGAGAATTGTTATTCCAGCTTTCTTTTGGTTTCCATTTGCATGGAATATCTTTTTCCATCCCCTCACTTTCAGTCTGTATGTGTCCCTAGGTCTGAAGTGGGTCTCTTGTAGACAGCATATATAAGGGTCTTGTTTTTGTATCCATTCAGCCAGTCTATGTCTTTTGGTTGGAGCATTTAATCCACTTACATTTAAGGTAATTATCAATATGTATGTTCCTATTACCATTTTCTTAATTGTTTTGGGTTTGTTTTTGTAGGTCTTTTCCTTCTCTTGTGTTTCCTGCCTAGAGAAGTTCCTTTAGCATTTGTTGTAAAGCTGGTTTGGTGGTGCTGAATTCTCGTAACTTTGGCTTGTCTGTAAAGGTTTTAATTTCTCCATCGAATCTGAATGAGATCCTTGCTGGGTAGAGTAATCTTGGTTGTAGGTTTTTCCCTTTCATCGCTTTAAATATGCCCTGCCACTCCCTTCTGGCTTGCAGAGTTTCTGCTGAAAGATCAGCTGTTAACCTTATGGGGATTCCCTTGTATGTTATTTGTTGCTTTTCCCTTGCTGCTTTCAATATTTTTTCTTTGTATTTAATTTTTGATAGTTCGTTTAATATGTATCTTGGCGTTTTTCTCCTTGGATTTATCCTGTATGGGACTCTCTGTGCTTCCTGGACTTAATTGACTATTTCCTTTCCCATGTTAGGGAAGTTTTCAAGTATAATCTCTTCAAATATTTTCTCAGTCCCTTTCTTTTTCTCTTCTTCTTCTGGGACCCCTATAATTCGAATGTTAGTGCGTTCAGGGTTGTCCCAGAGGCCTCTGAGACTGTCCTCAGTTCTTTTATTTTTTTTTCTTTATTCTGCTCTGTGGTAGTTATTTCCACTACTTTATCTTCCAGCTCACTTATCCATTTTTTTGCCTCAGGTATTCTGCTATTGATTCTGCTATTGATTCCTCCTAGAGAATTTTTAATTTCATTTATTGTGCTGTTCATCATTGTTTGTTTGCTCTTTAGTTCTTCTAGGTCCTTGTTAAACATTTCTTGCATTTTCTCCATTCTATTTCCAAGATTTTGGATCATCTTTACTATCATTATTCTGAATTCTTTTTCAGGTAGACTGCCTATTTCCTCTTCATTTGTTTGGTCTGGTGCATTTTTATCTTGCTCCTTTATCTGCTGTGTGTTTCTCTGTCTTCTCATTTTGCTTAACTTACTGTGTTTGGGGTCTACTTTTCACAGGCTTCGGGTTCGTAGTTCGCGTCGTTTTTGGTGTCTGCCACCAGTGAGTGAGGTTGGTTCCATGGCTTGTGTAGGTTCCTGGTGGAGGGGACTAGTGCCTGTGTTCTGGTGGGTGGGGCTGGATCTTGTCTTTCTGGTGGACAGGACCATGTCCAGTGGTGTGTTTTGGGGTGTCTGTGAACTCAGTATGATTTTAGGCAGACTCTCTGCTAATGGGTGCAGTTGTGTTTCTGTCTTGCTAGTTGTTTGGCATGGGGCCTCCAGCCCTCGAGCTTACTGGCTGTTGGGAGGAACTGGGTCTTAGTGTTGAGATGGAGGTCTCTGGGAGAGCTCTCGCCGATTGATATTACATGGGGCTGTGCGGTCTCTGGTGGACCAGTGTCCTGAACTTGGCTCTCCCACCTCAGAGGCTCAGGCCTGACACCTGGCTAGAGCACCAAGACCCTGTCAGCCACACGGCTCAAAAATGAAGGGAGAGCTCCTCTTCTGCCCCGCGCCCAGTGGGTGGGCCCAGGTGAGGCAAGAGGAGGCCCAGGCCCGGTGCTCGGGATGCCTGTCCCACGTACCGTTTCCACATGTTGTTTGGCAGCAACAGACTGAGCCGGCTCCTCCAGATCAGGTGGTGGGTGGCGAGAAGGGAGAGGACAGCATGGAAGGATGCAAGCTTAGAAGGCCAGAAGTCAACTTTTAATGTGATCACAATTCTGAAGGAGAAAATCTGCTGTATGTGTGGAAAAGAACATTAGGCCCTAGGGAGGTACTGTGTTGGCATTCATGGATAGCAACCAAAGGTGTTCATGTTTTGGTTCTTCCTGAGGTCACCAGGGTGCTGTGTCTTATAAAGGTAACCTGTGAGATGGTCACCTTTCACAGAGGAAGTGTGCAGCTCTGGAGGGAATTCTGCCTTTTCTCAGAATTCTCCAAGGAGGGATCCTTATCTTATTTTGCCCACTCTAGGCACCCAGATCTCAACTCAGCCTTTAGAAAGTTTTGATGCTGTTCAGTGTCTGCATGTAAAATGGCTGGAAGTGACAAAGGTATCAACAGAATTTGGGGAGAAGGCTGAGCTCTTGTTGCATACATACAACTAGAAAGCACTTTGCTACTCTCAAGACACGACAAGACTTCTTTCACGTCTCCCACTATGAGCGTGCGCAGGCTCTGACCGTTGGGGCTAGCCCATCATGGATTATTCTGGGTGTGCCGCGGGGAAGTCTTGCTCCGCTCAGCTGGTTTGTACTGGGATGGCGCATTGATTTTCAGCACCAGTATTCCTGAATCTTATTTCCTTTTACGTTTTTTCATCTGGGATACATAGGCACCTCTGGACCACCCTGAGTTTTTAGATATGTCTAGGCTTTAAAGTGTGAGTGAATATACAGTATGAAGTGAAGGATTCATCCTACTGCTTGCTTTCAGCTGTAAGAAAAGCATCCAGGCACTGGGTTCTTTTCACTGTAATTCATGAACACCAGAGAAGTGGCAACTATTTAAATACCTTTATGAGCAATAAATTGCTCTGTATTAAATGGTTGATAAATATTAGAACTCAAATGTGTACATTAAATGTACCAAATTCCAGTGAAATACAAATTGAAAGAAAGTAATATTTGAAAACAATTACCAAAATATTTTAAAATGCTGACAGAATTATGAAGGAAATGGTATTTTAGGTTAATGCAAATTGATCTAGTCCTCTTAACATATATCATCAAGAACTACAAAATTCTTCATATACTTTAACCAAACCACCTCACTCTTTTGAAGTTCACTCATTGAAATAACCAAAAAGAAGCCTCATGTATGAAAGTATTCAATTTCATGCTATTCTTAATATATGAATCTGTGAACAAATATTTCCAATAGGAGGGTTGGTTAAACAAATGATGATCTGCTAATTGGATCAAACATTGGGTAACTATTATAACAACACTGTGTGAACACTATAAATAGGATAAAAAATGTGTGTATCTCCAAGCTTTATAATGGGAGCAGGTTACAGGAGTACATATTTCCCATGATTATTACTGTGCACATATGTATATTCATTCATTCACTTTAGAACGGTTTTTGAGCACTGACTATATAACAGATGTTGGTGCTAGGTGTAGGAAACACAAAGGTGAAAGATATTCCTGCTCACACAGAGGGTCGGCCCAGCTGGAAAACAGTCATGAGAACAAATGGAAAAGTGTAGTCATTCACAAAATGCTATTGGAGAACAGGAGGAGCCTTTAAGTTGGCCGAAGACTCGAAGAAGGCTTCATAAAAAAGCAAAGATTTTTATATGGACAAAATTTGACAGCAGTGTAGAGAAAAGAAATCAGTTGTATGAAAGTGTAGGTATTAGAAATGACTCACACCTTTTTAAACATATGTATTGCGATTTAATTCACATACCATAAAATTCACCGATTTAAAGCATACAATCCAGTCCTTCTTAGTTTATTCATGCAAACATCACCACAATCTAAGTTTAGAACATGTTCATCATCCCAAAAAAGTGTCGTGTTCTCGCTCTTTCAAATCTCTTCCAATGTTAAATGTTTTTGTAGTAAAGAATCAAGGCGTGGGACTTCCCTGGTGGCACATTTGTTAGGAGTCCACCTGCCAATGCAGGGGACATGGATTTGAGCTCCGGTCCGGGAAGATCCCACATGCCGCGGAGCAACTACTGAGCCCGTGCACCACAACTACTGAGCCTGCACCCTAGAGCCCACGAGTCACAACGTCTGAGCCTGTGTGCCACAACTACTGAGCCCATGTTCCACAACTACTGAAGCCTGTGCCCCTGGAGCCCGTGCTCTGCCACAGAAGAGGCCACTGCCATGAGAAGCCTGTGCACCGCAACGGGGAGCAGCTCCTGCTCGCCTCAACTAGAGAAAACCCACACAGCAACGAAGACCCAACGCAGCCAAAAATAAATAAATGAATGAATGAATGAATGAAGGCATAAAGACAGAAACCTTTGATGTCTGCCATTGTGGGAAAGCTTTATGTTGCTTGTGAAACAAACCACAAATATGTCATCATGTCTTTAATTTTTAATTTTATTAGTGACAAGGTAAATAGGTACATGAAAATCTTCACAGATATCTACACGTGTATTTAAATAAAGCAAGAGTTGAGTTCAAAGAGTGGGGCTTCAGTGGTGACTGGTCCATGTTGTTTACTTAGTGTATAAAAATCTCCAAGTTTATAAAACTTGATTTGCCCATTTTTTTTCCCATTCTTAAAAGCTAGCTGCAAGCATTTCAAAAGGCATATCTAAAATATAGATAGATTCTAAGAGAAGCACGGCACATTATGAATGATGAAAGTGATTGGCTTTACATGATGAGAAGCAGATTCACTCAGTGCACTGGTAGAATATTCTCCATGCGGAGGGGGGGCGGGGATGCTCAAGAACGCACCTGACCTCAGTGTTCGTTGATGGCCGTCTGTGAGCTGCCTGCAGGTGGCAGCGCCTGTCCTTCTAGACGGGGACCACTCTTGGCTGAGATGTGAGCCTGGAGCTTGCCTCTGAAGTCCTCATACCTGCTCTGTTCCGGATCCAGCCTTGCCCCTGGCACCTCGAGTCTCCTCCAGGTGTCTGTACGCCCTGGCTCATAGGGTCCCAGACCTAAGAGTTCCTTCGCACAGGTTAGCTTAAAAGGCAATAGGTGTGTTTTCTCAGGGATCTTTTATTCTCTCTTGGCCAGAAGTCAGGCATGATGAGAAGATTTAGGGCTTTATTTGGGGGAAGAGAGACCCATCTCTGTGATATGATTGGAGAGACATCCCTCCAATCATCTTACAGAAACGGCCACCTCCCTGTACGACCAATTCCACCCAGACAGCTAACACCTAAGACCCCCTGTGGCTGGTGTGGGACCCTCCAACTCTTTGAAATGTGCAGTTCTCTCCCAGTGAGCCACACATACTGGGAGCCAGACTTGGGTTCCTGACAGCTTGAAACCACTACCGTGACAGACTTTAACTCACAGGCGGGAAGAATATGAACTGTTCAGTGTGTTCGTCCATGTGCCTTTCGTTTGGTTTCCAAAGAAGTTGTGCAGCTGTGACCAAATGGCTCCTCTCCAGGTTAAGTCATGAC
This sequence comes from Orcinus orca, assembly GCF_937001465.1. Taxonomy (NCBI): domain Eukaryota; kingdom Metazoa; phylum Chordata; class Mammalia; order Artiodactyla; family Delphinidae; genus Orcinus; species Orcinus orca. The sequence goes on along the minus strand of NC_064560.1, from coordinate 6,652,378 downwards.
CGAAAATTTAGTGTCTGTGAGTCTGGCTCATCTTTCAAATCAAGTGTGATTATTGAAATAGGGATATAAATTTTCCACCTGCTTCATAAACTTAAGGATTTGGGTCTGCTGGTTCTATCATACTTAATATTCAGGATATTAATTTTAAAAATAACTAATGCCAGTGTAAACATGCTTTTGATACATAGGTCTATAAAATATTGCACATAAATATAAAATTTGTTCAGCATCTCTTCGTAATAGTTTTTCATTATCATAAAAAGGATACAAACTTGGGCAGACTATATAAATTTGGCTGGTCAATTTTACTTGAAAAATGATACTGTTACACATGATTATGGATTATTTACAAGAGTTTTAAACATAAAGTTTCTGTGATGGTTAAATTAAAGACAATGGGAAAATAGCTTAAGTAAAAATTATTTTCCAAAGTCATGTGCTATAAAGATTAGCAGTAAAAATGAATAGTAAAGTGGGAATAGGCAATTCTAAATAAAATCCCTAGGAACATGTTTTCTAGGTTCATCTCACATCTGCCTAACTTTATGTTTCCTCCTATTTATGTTTAATATGTCTTTTCTGTGAATATAAGTTTGAGGTGTAGTAGAAAAAAATAGGTGTTTAATACCAAGCTAAATGTTGGCATTGCCTCTTGTAGATATTAAAAATAATATGTTTACCCAAATTATTAAATTGCTTTTTTATTAATGGACTCTAGAAATTTTACCATTACTTTTAAGCACCACCGAGGGTCAAGAGTCCCTGGAAATTTGTATATTGCTAATTAAGTCAACGGAAAGATTATTATAATTTTTTTTTTGTAAAAGGAAATACAAATGCAACTTTTTGCAAAGCTAAATTAAGCAGATGTGAGGCCCTGGAAAGTGTGAATAAAAGTAATTTCAGGTAGAAGGCAGCAAGGTGTTGAGTGAAACGGTCTTCAAATACCAGTTTGCTTTTCTTTAACGCTGTCTAAATCCTGACTAAGTTCTGCTAAATGATATATTATGCACAAACTGGATATCTCGGAGGGAAATCTAGTGAGTGATTTTGAAAACCAGCGAACCAAATCTTAATTTCCAAATCCTCTAGAGTATCAGCCTAGAGCCATGGAAAATAAATAAATAAATCGTTATCCTCACTTACAAAGATGATCTTTGCCGTTTCCAAAGTACTTTCACAGTCCCAACAGCATAGGTTGGTCTCCCTGAGCAGTAACGTCATTAGAAATGTTTCTTTTCCAGAGGGAGGTGTCAAATATTCCGTTGGATACAGTAGTGTCGGAAGGTTTGGTCCTAGTTCACCTTCTAAAGTCTATCCTAATTCAGACATTGCATCTTTGAGACTTCAGTTGGATTTATCTGGAAAGCAACCTCATGTTCCCATACCCATTTCAAAGTGTCTGCCAAATACGGAAGGACTCAAGCCAAAGACATCTTCCGCAATTGTCCATTGTTTCTGCAGCGTCAAGGATGCTTCCTTCCGGAAAAGGGTCACTGGGATCCGAGGCAGCTTTTCTAAAGCACAGTGTAGACAAGGTGATACCATGGCCTTTCCAATTCTTAGGACACTGGCAGGTAGAGGAAAACCTTGGTTGAACCTTCCTGATCCTTCTTTTCTTTGAACTGGACCAGTGTCGGAGTTCGTTTGGTCTTTGGTTTTCCTTTTCATGCCTCAGGGGTTTTCTCATTGGTCAGCTGTTCCCTGTCATTCATATCATCCTGGGGGGGTCTTGCTCGGTCAAAGAATCCGCACTACAAAGAGAGAAACAGGCTAGCAAGTCAGGTCATCCTGAGAATTTGTGAAAGTCCTCATTCTAAGAGTTTTCCCTTTATTTGTTGTCTAAGGAACTTGGTGCTCTGAGAATATAATCTGCTCAATTCTCCAAATTAGGAGGTGAAAGCAGTGTGTTCTTTACCTGCAGAGAGGAATTCATTGCCTACGCAGAGCGTCTGTGTCCTTCCTGCAATGTCCATGGTGGTGGGAGAATGTTCATTTTATATAAACCACTTATGGACCTCGTATATTTTTCTGGGGTTACAGCAACCTGGCCCAAGGAGTCCCTCTCTGCTTTCGACGTGTTTTCTGGAGCCAGCAGCAATGTGAACTGCCAGCCAGGGATGGCAGATTCCTGAAGTGGACTGTGGGCTACCTTGGGATGGACTGAAGGAAGAAGTGAGGAGATGCTTGTCTATCTCTCTGCACTTGGTGGAACATACAGTATATGGAGGAAAATTAGATGGGTCCTTTATTTCAATCCCAGAACATCTTCGTGACTCTGAAAATCAATTAGCAACTCGGGGAAGAGGTGATTATAGAATTTTCATTCTCCTGAATTTCAAAGGAATACTTGGTCTAGGAGAATATAACTTTTCCTAGGAACCTAGAACCTTAATTCTTATTGTTTCTTAGGTTGGAAGCCCAATTTGTTGGGTTTGACTTATAACCATTGAGTCATCTTTCCTTTGTAGGACTAGTGCAATATTCTATCAATTGCTGTGTATCGTTGCATCATTTATGGACATAAAGTTTATATAAATAACAGACTAACATGAAAGTCTATTTGTAAAGGTAGACTATGCAGTAGACCTTTGTGGGCTCAGGATGGCACAAAACAGCTGATAATGATCAGGAAAGCCATTATTTAACTCAAAAGGCAAGGTTTTCTCAGTTTATTAAGCATGCCTCATGTTGTTTCAAAATAAAAATACACTATGATTTTGGAGAATGCCAACAATAGCGATTAACTAAGATGTGACTGGATTAATTACTTTCACAGTCATGTCACTGTGACATTGTTTCTATTTTGGAATGGAAAGCTCTGTGAAACTTGGCAGTACTGTGGTTTGGGGACCAGAAATTAACTCACATTGTAGACTTTTAGTAGAAACTTTAGCAAAACACATGAAAGAGTAAGTTAAGGCTTCTTAATGGAGATGGACTAGTTGGCAAGATCAGAAAAGCAAGTCTGAGAATATTAGAACATGCATGATCTATGTGGTGTCATTGAAAGCCCATGTAATAATTAATTACTATATTAATTGCATCCGTATAGTGCTTATAAAGAAAACTCTCAAAGTATTGCTGATAGGATTGTGTCAACAAAAAGCTGAAGATCTCGATTAATTAAATAAGAAAAAGAAGTGTTCATCATAACATGATCACTCCAAGCATATTGGAAAGAAGATCACAGGTCTTAGTTAATGAAGTCCAACTCTCTTTACATTTATTTACAAGAAATTACAAGATAAAAGCAGCAATAAACACCCTCAATCTTCTTAAATGTCACTTCCACAAGCATACTAAGTTTGCCAAAGCAAACAAGACCATTTTCCCTTCATGTCCCTATGTTGGAAATTCCCAAATCATGCCTCTAGCCTTGTCTTTTAAAATCCTAGGTATATCCTTCTAAATCCTCTCCGTGGCCTCTCTACTGAAAAAGGAAAAGAAAGCAAATAAACTTACCTTCCATAAAGCCAAGGTTAAAATGGCCAGAACCAGTAATCCAAGAAGTATTGCTAGTATTATTACCCATAACGGGATCGAGAAGGAAACATTTGGGGTTGCCCAAATAACCGATGTTTTAATCTGGAATGGAACATAAAAGAAATGAGCTCTAACGTGAAAACTACTGGGTGAAGTAGAGCAGTAATTACCAATATAATACTGGGGGGGAGTACTTCTGAAAGGATCCATGCAATAATTGAAATCACCCCAGGGGCGATTCGATGGTTTACAGCACTCGAACATGGCATCTTAAAAATTGGCACGTTCTCAGGCCTCCAGGTTAGGTGCAAGTCCAGTTACAGACACTTGGTGGGTGTTTGGCTTATACCAACCCAGAAACCCTAGAATAGAATTGAGGTGGACCAGGAACCAACAAGGTGGAAAGGAGTTACCTTAAATTGGGTTGGACCTTTTACGGCAAAAAATGGCTAAAAGTAAACCCTACAAAAAGCCAAGTCTGCCCACACGTTTCTTCACAGAACTGGGCTCACCTCACTGAGAGGTGAGCTTGCAAACAACCATGGACTGCTGGAGTGCAAGAAGGATAGACATCACCTAATTCCTCATTTTACAGATGAGAAAATTGAGTCCCAGGGGACTAAGTGATCCACAGATCTAATTAGTGTCACTGCCTCTTTAGCCCTAGGCTCTGTGCTCTTATCAAGAAAGAGCCCATCATTGCTCTAGTAATCACAGTCATGTAAGGCCATGATGCATTTTATGAAAGTAACTCACATTTTATGAAAGTAACTGTAGTCAGTGACATGAATGCTAATTGTCCCAATGTATTGGAGCTGCCTTCGGTCTTAAATCCAATTTTCAGTTGCTGTTGGGCCTCACTGAATTCCCCACTGTTGCAAGGGAACTTCGACGAAAAACGAGACCTTCCCCGCAGGACTGCACGCTCCATGTGTGCGACCCACCCCTGCCTCCCCACATGGGAAGAAGCAGCTCTACTATAGCCCATGTGCTGGGGACCTCTGCCTCTGGAGACTCCCAAAAAAACCAAGGAGAGACCCAGCCCTGCCGCACACACCTGCTGTCAAAGAAAAGAGAAAGAAAAATATTCTTGGATCTAAAATGTTATTCACTAAAGCAGGCCTATCTGGTTTTAGAGAGAAGTGAGCATCGCCTCAGTTGAACTGGTTCATGTGCTCCTGGTTTTAACTGTGTTGGTTGGAAGGATCCTGAGTCTCGTCCTGACCCACATGCAGAAACTCTAGGCCATACTTCCCTACCCCACCAGGAGGTGAGGGTGAACTCAGGGTGGGGTGGTGGTTCTGGTGCTGCCCCTGGCTGGAAACATGGGTGTTTTCAGAGTCTGTGCTCTAGTGCTGGGTCCTGCCTCTGCTCACATCTTTTTTTTTTTTTTTTTAATATTTATTGATTTGTTTTTATTATTTATTTATTTATTTTGGCTGTGCCTGGTCTTAGTTGCGGCATGTGGGATCTAGTTCCCCGCCCAGGGATCAAACCCAGGCCCCCTGCACTGGGAGCGTGGAGTCTTACCCACGGGACCACCAGGGAAGTCCCTCTGCTCACATCTGTCCTTCCACCTTCTTAACTAGATTTGAGCATTCTGCCTGTGCTCTTCTTAGCCTGTCAAGGTTTTTATTGCTCCTTCATCCTGGTCCACGTCCCTTGTGCCACACACGTACTGATGACTTATTCACTTGATTCTCCAGCCCCAAGTATCATTTACATCCAGGCTGAGCAACGACACTGATGGTGGTGAAACTGCTAGAGATTCCACGTGGTGAGGAATGCCGGGGACTTGACAGATGCTCTCAGTGAGAGAAAGCCTAGCATAACCTACTCACCTTTGTACCTTCCTCCTTTACCTGTTAGCTTCCCTGGCTGGTGTTGCCCCTATTCATCCAGAGCATCGATAAGAGGGTTCCATGATAGCAACGTTCCATGACCACAGAGGGATCACACTCACCCTACTTGACACAGTTTGAGGACGGGACACATGGTACCAATTTTGAAGAAATGCATTGCAAGGACTCAAACATCTCCATTCCAGTAATTTACTCTGAAGTGATCCTCTGCATGGTTATGGTTCCACAAGCCAGTTGGGGACCAGACAGTTTCTCTTTATATCCCTTTTCCTTGGTGAATTACATCTGATAATGTATGAAATCAGTGCTCAATCCTGCATCTTAAGGTGCTCAGAGAAAGGGCATGAAATGATAACTTAAAATAACCCTAATATTACTGGAGGCACACCGATACAGTTTTTTTTTTTTTAACATCTTTATTGGAGTATAATTGCTTTACAATGGTGTGTTAGTTTCTGCTGTATGGCAAAGTGAATCAGCTCTATGTGTACATATATCCCCATATCCCCTCCCTCTTGTGTCTCCCTCCCACCCTCCCTATCCCACCCCTCTAAGGGGTCACAAAGCACCGAGCTGATCTCCCTGTGCTATGCAGCTGCTTCCCACCAGCTATCTACCTTACGTTTGGTAGTGTATATATGTCCATGCCTCTCTCTCGCTTTGTCCCAGCTTACCCTTTCCCCTCCCCGTGTCCTCAAGTCCATTCTCTGTGTCTGCATCTTTATTCCTGTCCTGCCCCTAGGTTCTTCAGAACCATTTTTTACTTTTTTTTTAGGTTCCATATATATGTGCTAGCATATGGTATTTGTTTTTCTCTTTCTGACTTACTTCACTCTGTATGACAGATTGTAGGTCCATCCACCTCACTACAAACAACTCAATTTCATTTCTTTTTATGGCTGAGTAATATTCCATTGTATATGTGTACCACATCTTCTTTATCCATTCATCTGTCGATGGACACTTAGGTTGCTTCCATGTCCTGGCTATCGTAAATAGAGCTGCAATGAACATTGTGGTACATGACTCTTTTTGAATTATGGTTTTCTCAGGGTATATGCCCAGTAGTGGGATTTCTGGGTCATATGGTAGTTCTATTTAGTTTTTTAAGGAACCTCCATAGTGGCAATTTAAATTCCCACCAACAGTGCAAGAGGGTTCCCTTTTCTCCACACCCTCTCCAGGATTTATTCTTTGTAGATTTTTTGATGATGGCCATTCTGACTGGTGTGAGGTGATACCTCATTGTAGTTTTGATTTGCATCTCTCTAATGATTAGTGATGTTGAGCATCATTTCATGTGTTTGTTGGCAATCTGTATATCTTCTTTGGAGAAATGTCTATTTAGGTCTTCTGCTCATTTTTGGATTGGGTTGTTTGTTTTTTTTGATGTTGAGCTGCATGAGCTGCTTATATATTTTGGAGATTAATCCTTTGTCAGTTGCTTCATTTGCAAATATTTTCTCCCATTCTGAGGGTTGTCGTTTCGTCTTGTTTATGGTTTCCTTTGTTGTGCAAAAGCTTTTAAGTTTCATTAAGTCCCATTTGTTTATTTTTGTTTTCATTTACTTTTCTCTAGGAGGTGGGTCAAAAAGGATCTTACTGTGATTTACATCATAGAGTGTTCTGCCTATGTTTTCCTCTTAACAGTTTGATAGTGTCTGGCCTTACATTTAGGTCTTTAATCCATTTTGAGTTTATTTTTGTGTATGGTGTTAGGGAGTGTTCTAATTTCATTCTGTTACATGTAGCTGTCCTGTTTTTCCAGCACTACGTATTGAAGATGCTGTCTTTTCTCCATTGTATATTCTTGCCTCCTTTATCAATGATAAGGTGACCATATGTGCATGGGTTTATCTCTGGGCTTTCTATCCTGTTCCATTGATCTATATTTGTTTTTGTGCCAGTCCCATACTTGTCTTGGTTACTGTAGCTTTGTAGTATAATCTGAGGTCAGGGAGTCTGATTCCTCCAGCTCCACTTTTCTTTTTCAGTATTGCTTTGGCTATTCAGAGTCTTTTGTGTTTCCACACAAATTGTGAAATTTTTTGTTCTAGTTCTGTGAAAAATGCCATTGGTAGTTTGACAGGGATTGTATTGAATCTGTAGATTGCTTTGGGTAGTAGAGTCATTTTCACAATGTTGATTCTTCCAATACAAGAACGTGGTATATCTCTCCATCTTTTTGTATCATCTTTAATTTCTTTCATCAGTGTCTTATAGTTTTCTGCATACAGGTCTTTTGTCTCCTTAGGTAGGTTTATTCCTAGGTATTTTATTCTTTTTGTTGCAGTGGTAAATGGGAGCGTTTCCTTAATTTCTCTTTCAGATTTTTCATCATTAGTGTATAGGAATGCAAGAGATTTCTGTGCATTAATTTTGTGTCCTGTTACTTTACCAAATTCATTGACTAGCTCTGGTAGTTTTCTGGTAGCATCTTTAGGATTCTCTCTGTATGGTATCATGTCATCTGCAAACAGTGACAGTTTTACTTCTTCTTTTCCAATTTGTATTCCTTTTATTTCTTTTTCTTCTCTGATGGCTGTGGCTAAAACTTCTAAACCTATGTTGAATAATGATGGTGAGTACGCAACCTTGTCTTGTTCCTGATCTTAGTGGAAATAGTTTCACTTTTTCACCATTGAGAATGATGTTGGCTGTGGGTTGGTCATATATGGCCTTTATTATGTTGAGGTCGGTTCCCTCTATGCCTACTTTCTGGAGAATTTTTTTTTAATCATAAATGGGTGCTGAATTTTGTCAAAAGCTTTTTCTGCATCTATTGAGATGATCATATGGTTTTTATCCTTCAATTTGTTAATATGGCGTATCACATTGATTGATTTGCGTATACCGAAGAATCCTTGCATTCCTGGGATAAACCCCACTTGATCATGGTGTATGATCTTTTTAGTCTGCTGTTGGATTCTGTTTGCTAGTATTTTGTGGAGGATTTTTGCATGTATATTCATCAGTGATATTGGCCTGTAGCTTTCTTCTTTTGTGACGTCTTTGGTTTTGGTATCAGGGTGATGGTGGCTTCATAGAATGAGTTTGGGAGTGTTCCTCCCTCTGCTATATTTTGGAAGAGTTTGAGAAGGATAGGTGTTAGCTCTTCTCTAAATGTTTGATAGAATTCGCCTGTGAACCCACCTAGCCCTGGGCTTTTGTTAGTTGGAAGATTTTTTTTTTTTTTGGCGGTACACGGGCCTTTCACTGTTGTGGCCTCTCCCGTTGTGGAGTATAGGCTCCAGATGTGCAGACTCAGCAGCCATGGCTCACGGGCCTAGCCACTCCACGGCATGTGGGATCTTCCCAGACCGGGGCATGAACCCGTGTCCCCTGCATCGACAGGTGGACTCTTAACCACTGCACCACCAGGGAAGCCCAGTTGGAAGATTTTTAATCACAGTTTCAATTTCCGTGCTTGTGATTCGTCTCTTTACATTTTCTATTTCTTCCTGGTTCAGTTTCGGAAGGTTGTGCTTTTCTAACAAATTGTCCATTTCTTCCAGGTTGTCCATTTTATTGGCATAGAGCTTCTTGTAGTAATCTCTCATGATCCTTTGTATTTCTGCAGTGTCAGTTGTTACTTCTGCTTTTTCATTTCTAATTCTGTTGATTTGAGTCTTCTCCCTTTTTTTCTTGATGAGTCTGGCTAATGGTTTATCAGCTTTGTTTATCTTCTCAAAGAAACAGCTATTAGTTTTACTGATCTTTGTTATTGTTTCCTCATACGATTTTTAATTTACTTCTGATCCGATCTTTATGATTTCTTTCCTTTTGCTAATTTTGGGGGGTTTTTTGTTCTTTTTTATCTAAATGCATTAGATGTAAGGTTAGGTTGTTTATTTGAGATGTTTCTTGAGGTAGGATTGTATTGCTATAAACTTCTCTCTTAGAACTGCTTTTGCTGCATCCCATAGGTTTTGGGTCATCGTGTTTTCATTGTCATTTGTTTCTAGGTATTTTCTGATTTCCTCTTTGATTTCTTCAGTGATCTCTTGGTTATTTAGTAGCATATTGTTTAGCTTCTATGTGTTTGTTTTTTTTCTTGTAATTGATATCTAGTCTCATAGCGTTGTGGTCAGAAAAGATACGATTTCAATTTTCTTAAATTTACCAACGCTTGATTTGTGATGCAAGATATGATCCATCCTGGAGAATGTTTCATGAGCACTTGAGAGGAAAGTGTATTCTGTTGTTTTTGGATGGAATGTCCTATAAATATCAATTAAGTCCATCTTGTTTAATGTATCATTTAAAGCTTGTGTTTCCTTATTTACTTTCATTTTGGATGATCTGTCCATTAGTGAAAGTGGGCTGTTGAAGTCCCCTACCATGATTGTGTTACTGTCGATTTCCCCTTTTATGGCTGTTAGCATTTGCCTTATTGTATTGAGGTGCTGTTATGTTGGGCACATAAATATTTACAATTGCCCTATCTTCTTCTTGGATTGATCCCTTGATCATTATGTAGTGTCCTTCTTTGTGTCTTGTGATAGCCGTTACTTTAAAGTATTTTGTCTG